>NW_021963764.1:0-300000 GCF_901765095.1 Microcaecilia unicolor | reverse complement strand
CATTTGGCAACCAGCTCTCCATCTCACAGAAGGTCAACCTAGAGCAGTTTGTATACCAAAACCAAGATGTATTTTCCAGAGTGCCAGGCTGGACCCACCTTGCAATGTATGACATTCTCGCTGAGCTGAGGGTGGTAGTCCAGCAACATTCCTATCAGATTCCAGAAGCCTGGGAGCAAGCTGTGGCAAAAAAGGTCACTGAAATTCTGGAACTGGATGTCATTGAGTGTCACGTTCACTAAACAGGAACTGGGTTTGTAAGCCCTTGGGCCACTGCAGAGGAGCAGCAGTGGCAGGCAAAACCACCCCACACCAGAAGCAAGGCAAAACAGACGTACCGGTAAATCCATGCTAGGTCTCTGGCAGTCAGCCAGCAAGCAGAAGACAGGTCTAGGCAAAGGTTCAAAAGGCAGGCGGCAAGCAAAAGAATAGTCCAGTAACACTCCGGGTCTAGGCAGGCGGCAAGCAGAAGAATAGTCCAGTAACAGGCAGGGTTCAAAAGGCAAGAAACCAGCAAACACAGAATCAGGATCAGACAAAGTCTCTCAGGCAGAAGTGCACCAGCACCCACGCTCCAGGGCCTAAGATGCAATACAAAGGCAAAGGACTGCAGTCTCTAGGTGATTAATAAAGCCCATCCACACCTGAGACGCAGCTGCAGCAAATCTAAGTAACTATGGAGGCTGTTCCCACAGGAGATCTCTAAGGACCAAATATGGGCTTCCTTCCTGTCCTCGTTACTCCAAGATGGCTTCCTATGATATGATCTATCCAAGGTGGCTGTACCTCTTGAGCTATCCAAGATGGCTACCACTCTTGAGCTATCCAAGATGGCTGCCGCCCTTGAGCCAACCCAGCTGACGGCTGCCAGAGATAGGAAACCGAAACAGATCTTCCCAAAGACAGAACTACTCCAGAAAGGATAGGCAGAAGCCAGCTCAGAAGCGGACCCCCAGACATCAGGTAGAGGCTGTGAGGGGTCACGACCACAGACATGACATTGAGGAGTTGACCAATAACTGGTCATCTCCCATCGTGCTGATGCCAAAGCTGGATAGGAGTATCCAGTTTTGTATTGATTTACAGAAGGTGAACCCTGTCTCCAGACTAGAGGCCTATCCAATACCAAGGGTAGATGAACTTATTGAGCGACTGGGAGGAGCCCAATTCATCTCGACCTTGGACCTGACCAACGGACAGTGGAAGATACCCCTCACCATGACTGCCAAGGAGAAGACAGCTTTTTCAATGCTCCAGTGTTTGTTCCAGTTCAAATTGTTGCCAATTGGCCTCCTTGGAGCTCCCGCTACTTTTTAGCACATCATGGACCATCTACTTAAACCGCATGGAGACTAAGCGGCTGCCTACTTAGATGACATTGTCATATACAGTAAAGATTGGAGGACTAATCTTATCTCATCTCAGAAGCAGTACTGGATAGTCTATGGTCTGCTGGACTAACAACAAATCCCTAAAAAGTGCTTCTTAGGAGGACAAGAAGTCTAGTACTTGGGGTATTCATTCAGGAAAGGACAAGTGAGATCCCAGATCTGGAAGGTAGAGGGAATCACCCAGGATCCAATTCCCTAGATGAAGAAACAAGTGCAAGCCTTCCTCGAGCTCATTGGTTATTACCACCAATTCATTCCAGGTTTGTTGAAAAGGCAGAACCACTATCCCGCCTCCTGTAGAAGAAGGCTACAGAAAAGATACACTGGACTGAAGAGCTGGATGCTGCCTTCAAAACCTCAAAGAGGAATATTTGTTCACAGCCAGTGCTGGGCAGCCCGGACTTCACTGGCCCTCCATCCCCCTCTGAAAATAAGAGACTTTACCTTTGTTTGTAGGCCTGCGAAGTAACAGGCCTCAGACTCAAGTTAATGACTTATTTCATGTTTACAACCTTGTCTGGCTATGTTATTGAGAAGACCCACTCTCACCCCTCAATAACAGTATCACACTTCCCTTATCTTTTCTGTGTGTTTATATCGCTGTACTACTTTTTAATTCAAGCTCCTGTGCCTATCTTTCAGAGAATTTCTTTTTAGAATGTATACCTCTCTGCTCTTCCCTGTCAGAGCAGTTTAGCAAGTGTCAATAAGCTATAAACTATCCCATAATCTATATTAATAATTCTCACCTCCAATTCTGAAGCTCACAGTGTGGCAGGGAACCACTGAAGCCCTGCACTGTTGTACCCTGTCAGCACCACTCACTCTCACTCTCACTCATACACCCGCCCTCAGCCACGCCCACCAGCCACGCCCCTTCCGGACATAATTCGCTACCTGAACGTTCTAATGAGGCCCCAAGCTCCAGCCACTTCCGTGAAGGGTTCATGGATTCATGGTGGTGAAGCCTCTACATGGTGGTCACGCCCTCGCGTCAAACGTTATGACGTCGCGGCCGGAGCGATTTTCAAGATGGCGCCGAACAGATACGTGATGACATCGCTGATGTCGCGATTTTCTGGAACGCGATTGGCAACGAACAGGAATGTGAGGACGCTGCGCCCGCACCGATTTTCACCAACGCGACGAAACGAAGATGGCGCCCAACACGGGCGCAACACAAATGCACAAAACTGCTTTGGGGCAACGCAGCCAGCCACACACACTGAACGTCGGACGGTGCGAGGGACGGATGACAACGTCGATGCAACACCTCACAGGTTTCCTCTTCTGTCCTGTATGCCGCTGACGGGAGAGGGAGGGGGAGGGGAAGGGAACCTTGCTAGCGCCCGTTTCATTTCTTACAGAAATGGGCATTTATTGCTAGTATTGAATAATCATAACAAGGGGATTCAAAAAATATTTTAAAATATAGGTGACAATGAGGACCCCTGTGGAACACCACAGCCCACCTTAAATATCTCAGAAATAATAGACTGAAACATAACAAAAGAAGTTCTGTTGTGCAAAAGGAAAATAAACCATTTCATGACTTTCCCTCTTAGTCCAATTTCATACAAATGTCCACATAAGAGGTTATGTTCCACTAAATCAAAAGCAGAAGCCGAGTCTAAAGAAACATTTAAAGCAACTTAATCATGGGGCAGGGGGCGCTCTTGAGCACCAATGGAGGTGGCAGCGTAATCGCTGAGCTAACAATGACTCCACTTTAAAATTGTTCTTCATCCCTATTTTTATAGCAGCCAATTTGTTACTTGTTTTTCTCAGTTATTTCTTAATCATGTCTTCTGGAAAATCTGGTGAGGGACAGAGAGCACAGCCTTCTTCTCCTCATAAAGATTCCGTGAATAATGCTGACGAACATTCGTGCGGAGATTCGTGCTCTTAAGGATATGTTTTCAGAGACTAAGGAAGAAATTGGAGACATAAAAGAAGACCTTTCTTCCATTAAAACTGAACTTTCACAGTTCAAAACAAAAGTTAATGTGTTGGAAGCAAAGCGGACTGTTGCAGATGAAAATATTAAATTGCTACAACAGCAGATAAAAAGGGTCTGTCAACTGGAAAGGGACACGGAAAACAGCAGTAATAGAGCCAGGAGAAATAATATCAGACTTATCAGCTTACCTAGAAGGCACCGATATGGTACCTCTTTGGAAGAAAGGTGGATGTGAAGCGTCTGTTCACGCTTTCCAAAAATACTAGGACTAGGGGGCATGCGATGAAACTACAGTGTAGTAAATTTAAAACAAATTGGAGAAAGTTTTTCTTCACCCAACGCGTAATTAAACTCTGGAATTTGTTGCCGGAGAACGTGGTGAAGGCGGTTAGCTTGGCAGAGTTTAAAAAGGGGTTAGACGGTTTTCTAAAGGACAAGTCCATAAACCACTACTAAATGGACTTGGGAAAAATCCACAATTCCGGGAATAACATGTAGAGAATGTTTGTACGTTTGGGAAGCTCGCCAGGTGCCCTTGGCCTGGATTGGCCACTGTCGTGGACAGGATGCTGGGCTCGATAGACCCTTGGTCTTTTCCCAGTGTGGCATTACTTATGTACTTGGCCTTCAGTTCACCAAGGATTTTGAAACTGAACGCATGCACCGAGTTCCCGCCCAGGTTTCCTTGACCCATCGTAATGCCAGTTGTTCGCTATACTCAAGTTATAGAAATTATGCAGAGGACCCATTTGAGAGCTCCGGTGAAGCATGAAGGTCATATTTATGCCTGATTTGAGTAAGAATACGGTAACGATAAGGAAGCAGTTCCTCGCTTATCGTCCCAAGTTAAAATAATTAAATGCTCGCTGTGGCCTTTCTTTTTTTGGATGAATTACTTATAATAATATTACTAAAAATTTTCATTCCCCTGATGCTTTGGCTTCTTACATGGAAGATTTTTCTCCCTGCCCAATTGATGCAAGCTGAATAATACCTTCTATGGCTGACTCATTATATCTGCATGGCATTTCACTATTTGTCATCATCTTGTCAGCTTCTGCTTTTCTCTACTTAACTAAGCTTGGCTGCTTGTCCTTATTATTGCAGTTTAATGCATGTGCTTACGATTATACTGAATTTACAATGTACTTATCACTGGCTAAATACCGCATGTATCTTTTATATACTTATTATATGAGTCATTCTCAATATGGTTCAAGTTTTGGACTATTTTGTTTACTTGTATCATTTCATGGGTAGTCAGTGAATCCTGCTTGTGTTACTGCCCTTGTTAAATGTCCCAGAAGCACAACCCCCTCAGACCTGGAACAGAAACAGCTTATAACTGTTAACCCTCGATTGCTGAATATGTAACAGAGTGAGCTGGAATTTTGGTGACATTACTTCCGATATCTTCATAAGTTCGTAAGCATTGCCATACTGGGAAAGATATTCCTAAAGTTGACTGCAGGGCTGGTCTTAGCAAGTGCGGGGCCCTGTGCAGACCAATTTGGTGGGGACCCATCCTAGCCCCTCCCCACCCTAGCCCCGCCCCCACCCTAGCTCCACCCCATTGATAAGATTATTCCATTTTTAGAAAATGTTTTATTTATGCAATTTCAAATAAAGACAAATGAAGCTAAACTTGTAGAAAAAACTGATTGAAATAATAAGCCCAATGCTATCATGAACCCCCCCTCCCCAGAAATTCAGTTCAAGTCCACTACAATTAGTAGTTCCAATTCTCATAACAAAGGAGAATAAAGGAAAAATACTAAGAAAAGATCCAGTACTTTCAAATTCCCCTATTTTTTAATTTAAAAAGGTTCCTTGGAAATGGATTTTATATGTGCTCTTTTCCTCTCCTAAGCTGAACATGCTTAGAGAAATGCCCCTCTTTCTTGAGGCTACAATGCTATTTGCTTTGGAAACTCAAATTCTCCTAAATACACATGATCTGGCCAGCTTAGCAAGATAAGTACCTTTAGATGGACAATTTTTAGTCTGCCCACTTGGGATTCTTTAGGTTTTCAATTACTTTGTCAAATTAACAGTAAAGTCTGACACTACTAGCCCTCTCCACTTGCCCCTGACCCCACCCCTCACATACACGCACCACTTTAGCTAACCTCTTGATCTTTTCCTGTCACTGCCCTTCATAAAACACTGAATTTTGACTTAATCACTGATGGGAGAATAATAGACTACTGCAATAGTATTTAAATGACACAAAAGGGGTTTGAAACTTCCTTCTTCCTTATAAGAAAAGCTGTCATCATACCTGGCTTGCCTTTGAATTGCAGTGGCACAAACTTGCTCGAGCTCCACTTGACTGTCTTTATTTATTTTTAAGTCGCACTCACTCGCACACCGGCTCACCTCCGACCAGGCTCCAGGCAGCTTTCCCGCTCAGTGACTCCCGCCCGCCAAACAGGAAATACCTCATCAGAAGGCGGGACATTGAACGGGAAGTGAAACGCTGGGGTGAGCCATCACTGCAACTCTCTGTCGGGAGCCGTGGCCGTCGCGCTGGCGCTGCAACTGTCTGTCGGGGCCGTCGGTGCAACTGTCGGGGTCCGGGGAGGTGGGAGGCTGCTGACGGTGGGCTCAGCGGGGGGTGGGCACCGTGCCGCAACGTGGCGGGAGCGAAGCGGCGGTGGCCGAGCGGGATCATGATGCAGTCGTTCGAGCAGGGGTCGGTCGGAATGAGGCAGAGTTGAGGTGCACCACGCGGGGCCCCCCCTAAGCGCGGGGCCCTATGCGGCCGCCTTGGTCTTCCTCTGCCTAAGACCGGCCCTGGTTGACTGGACATTTTAGTTCAGTAAAGAGTATGTCAGGCACATATAGAGCAGAGCCAGTCCAACCTGTTAGTTTTCTCTGGCAGCTGCAGGACCGACTTTAACTCACTTATTTTCACCACCTCCCCCGGGAATCTCTTCCATGCATCCGCCACCCTTTCCTGGAAGAAATATCTCCTTGTGGTGCACCTCCCCCTCCCCCCTTGAGCCTCATATCATGACCCTTCCTCCTAAGCACTTTCTTCTGAAAAGGATTTTTTGCTTCTACGTTATTTATTAGTTTCTCTGGTTGTTCTCTCTTCTCCAGATTTCCCTAATCTTCAATTATGTCTTAAGACTATGGCAACCTGGTTTTCTGAACAAAGAACACAGCAGAGGTGACGAAAATGGTAGAAAATATTTTGACAACAATCTTCACACGGCTCGACGTGGTCGTGTTTCGGCTTATAAGGCCTGTATCTGGAATCTGATTTTGTCACCATCCATATCGCTATAAGATCTGATAAGGCGCAAACCACACTGAGGTTTAAAATCGAAAAGCCTGCTGTAACCGGGTTCCTCTCTTGTGCAGCCAAGGATAGAACAATCTCCTCCAGCCACAGGCTCCCAGTACAATGAAGAAACAGATATCCACCAGTAACTTCAAACTCAAGGACTTTATTCCATGCAGGTTTCTAGTACACAGTTCCAACAGCAGCAATCACCTTCGATCCTAAGCCCCTATAAGCCACCTGAAAGTGTGTGGCCAGTAGTCCCCTTTAAGCAGAAGGCTCTTAGCACATGTCAGGATTCAATATAGGCTACAGTCGGCTTCAGTCTAGGCTCTTTATCCAGTGCACCATAAAGATTAGTTCAATTCCAAACAGCAGCAGCCCATTCAATGCATCATCATAGTCAAATCACCAAGCAGCAGTTAGACTTCTATTCTCTTCATCCTCATAATGAGCTCCATATTTTAGGGTCTTCTCACACCCAAGGGATTCCCCCTGCAACAGCTTCACTAGTAAGGTCAATACTTTAGGGACTTCTTCTTACCCCAAGGGTTTTCAGCCTGCAAATGCTTCTCGCCTTCCTTGCTGCTCTCCCTGAACTGAACTCCTTAGACTCCTTCCCACCTGCCTAATCAATCCCTGGCTTCTGCCTTCGCAACCAATCATTCTCCACTCATTAGCTTCTCTATACACCCATACCAGCTGAGTTGAGCATTAGACTAATGAGGAGCTCCCGCACATAGGGTTTCCTAGTTCTCTTTCCCCCTAGTGGCAGCCAATCTACACCTCCTATTAGCTTACACCCATGTCCTCCCTTATTGCAGCTAGGAGTCCAGTCCGGTTTTTCCATCTCGCCCCTGGCTCCTTGCCTGCAATGCCTTCTGGGACTTGTAGTTCAGACTGAAACTGCCTTAACCCAACTATCCTGGAGGTGACTTTATCACATTGCCAATAACAATTATATGCAAAAGAAATGCGGCTTTCCAATATGTCATGAGAAACTTTCCCACAGTTTGCGCCTTATCAGATCTTATATCAATAGAGTGACAAAATCAGACTCCTATTGCAGGCCAGATAAACCAAAATGCGGCCGTGTTGAGTCATATGAAGACTGTTAATAAAATATTTACTGCAATGTTTATCATTACCAGTGTTGTTTGATTGGTGTTTGCTTGCGGAGTGTGGTTCTTCTGTGTTCTTTTCAAATCTGGTTTTCCAATGGTCCTTAATCAGGTCAAGACCACAGCCTGTTGGCTGACGGGCTGTTCAATTTGTCCAGTAACAACTCCTGTTCTCTTTGATTCTCCAGATACAGTTGTCGATTCCTTCCAATACTTGAGTATACATTTTTTGATTCCTCACTCTCTTTTCCACAGTCTGGATTTTTAGCTCTCTGAATGTTGCATTCTCTAAAGAAACTATTGGATTTTTTTAGCATTGCAAACGCTGGTCTATGCCTTCGTAATTTCTCATCTGCACTAATGCAGTCTATGTAGGTCTTTCTGAAACAGAATTAAAACATTTACAAACATTGCACAAAACAGCAGTTCTGTTTCTTTGTGATGCTAATCTGTTCGATCATTGTACACCTTTGTTGAAATCTCTTCATTGGCTCCCAGTCTGTCAGTGAGTTCAATTTAAGATCTTGTGTCCAGCTTTTAAAGTCCTTCACACTGGAATCCCTGTCTGTCCATTTGATGTTACTTTATACCAGGGGCGTAGCCAGACCTTACAATGGGAGGGGGCCAGAGGCCGAAGTTGTGGGCATATTTTGAGTGGCGCTCCACCACTGCCCCACCACCACCTCAGTTCACCTTGCCACCGCCCCCTGCCTCACCTCCTGCTAGGGGGTTAGGGGGGCTGGGCTTGTGCCAGGGGATCAGGGGGACTAGTCTCTGTGTTGCTAGCTTGGGGTGGGGGTTCAGTAAGGGCTCTAGGCCCAGACCTGTCATATAAGTGCGGAAGGACTGTTCCTGATTGCATGCTCAGGCACAATCCTCCTGCACTTTACCCTATGATCAGAGATAACAGGGAATTAAGGGAGTACAAATTTTCATGCTATTATCTCTGATTTGGGTGGTAAAGCCCTGTGCTGTTCCAGCGCTATTTTTAGAGCGCTGTTTGGAACAGGGGCGTATCTGGACTCTGGCGGTAGGGGGGGCCAGAGCCAGAGGGTGGGGGCACATTTTAGCCCCCCCCCCGGCGCCACCGATCCTCCCCACCATTTCCAGACCCCCTCGCCACTGCCAGACCCCCCCCCCTTGCCACCAATGACACTCTCCACCCCCTCCCGCCGCCGCCAACCCTCCCCCGCTGCTGTCACTTACCTTTGCTGGCGGGGGACCCCAACCCCCCGCCAGCCGAGGTCCTCTCTTCCATGCAGGCTGCAAGTTGCAATGCTTCCTGTTCTTCTGAGTCTGACGTCCTGCACGTACAATGCGCAGGACATCAGACTGGGTTCCAAATTCTGAGTCTGACGTCCTGCACGTTGTACATGCAGGACGTCAGACTCAGAAGAACAGGAAGCGTTGCAACTTGCATCCTGCACGGAAGAGAGGACTTCGGCTGGCGGGGGCTTGGGGTCCCCCGCCAGCAAAGATCGGCGACGGGTTGGTGGCGGGCGGGCGGGAGGTGGAGAGGGTCGGTGGTAGGGGGGTCCTGGGCAAAATCTGCGGGGTCCCAGGCCCCTGTGGCCCCACGCAGATACGCCCCTGGTTTGGAACAGTGCGGGACTTTCGATCATCTGGGCACAAGTACACAGGTAATAGGCTAAAAAGAAAGTTAATCATGAGTACTACTACTACTTAACATTTATAAAGCGCTACCAGGGTTACGCAGCGCTGTACAATTTAACACAGAGGACAGTCCTTGCTCAAAGGAGCTTACAATCTAAAGGACAAAAAAAGTGCAGTCAATCAAATTGAGGCAGTCTAGATTTCCTGAATAAGTATAAAGGTTAGGTGCCGAAGGCAACATTGAAGAGGTGGGCTTTGAGCAAGGATTTGAAGATGGGTAGGGAGGGGGCTTGGCGTAAGGGCTCAGGAAGTTTATTCCAAGCATAAGGTGAGGCGAGGCAGAAAGGGCGGAGCCTGGAGTTGGCGGTGGTGGAGAAGGGTACTGAGAGGAGGGATTTGTCCTGTGAGCGGAGGTTTCGGGTGGGAACGTAAGGGGAGATGAGGGTAGAGAGGTAATGAGGGGCTGCAGACTGAGTGCATTTGTAGGTAAGAAGGAGAAGCTTGAACTATATGCGGTATCCAGCTTCTCCTACATAAGCACGTGGCTATGGAATGTTCTACCACTTGACGTGAAAAGAATACCCGACCTAACCAACTTTCGGAGATCATTGAAGACCAGCTTGCTCAACAAGGCATACCACAACGATCCATCCTAATTACCAAAGAATGAAATTCAAGCCTGAACTGGATAAAACCTAACTCTCTATACTTGACTACCAAGGTCTACTCCACCACGAATGAACTCTAACGCAATACAACCCTATCTCTTATTCCGAATATGAACTCCTTATACTTGACTGCTTAATCCACTATCCAGCTTATTTTCGAAAGAGACGGACGCCCATCTTCCGACACAAATCGGGAGATGGACGTCCGTCTCAAAAACAGGTATAATCGAAAGCTGAATTTGGATGGCCCCAACTGCTTTCCGTCACGGGGATGGGCTAAATTCTCGGGGGCATGGCTGAACGGTAGCAAAGGCGGGACGGGGTGTTCCAGGGCGTGGTTAACAGATGGACCTCCGCGCCTGATAATGGAAAGAAGCAAGACGTCCCCGACGAGCATTTAGTCCACACAAAGTTGGTCCTGTTTTTTTCACAACCAAGCTTCCAAAAAGTGCCCAAACTGACCATTGGTGTCAGCTAAACGAGCTGTGATTGGCTGACAGAAACTTGGAGGGACTTAATGGAAAGGGAAGGAGGTCTAGGCAGCTGAATAAGTGGTGCAGTGGTTAGAGCACAGGTCTTGTAATCAGAAGGTGGCTGGTTCAAATCCCACTATTGCTATTGTTTTAATTTGGACGTCCCTGATTGCACTTGCATGTTTTTTTTTTTGGACGTCCCTGACTGCACTTGCATGTTTTTTTTTCTTCCAATTTTTGCTCTCTGCATGGGTCCCGCGCAGCACGAACTAAACTAAAATTGCTCCGGGGACCTGCATACTGCTGTCATGGAGCTAGGTATGATATTTGAGGCTGGCAGAGAGGCATCTCAGGGGGACCAGTGCACTACGAATGCTGGCCCCTCCCACGACCAAATGGCCTGGATTAGGTCCGTTTTTGAGATGGGCGGCAGCGGTTTCGATTATCACTGAAAACCACGGACAGCCATCTCTAGGTCCAGCGATCTCACCATTTGTGTCGTCTATCTCTAGAGTCGACACAAATGATGGGATTTCAGTGGGCCGAACCGTATAATCGAAACCGAAGATGGACAGCCATCTTGTTTCGATTTTACGGTTCGCTCCGCCTCTTCGCAGAGCCATCTCCGGAGATGGACGTTTTTACACATGGGCGTTCACGTTCGATTATGCCCCTCTATGCCAATCAAGTTCTTTAATGTAATACCACTGTATCTCTCACTCCGGAAATGGCGAATGTCATGACGGAACAATGTAAGCTGCAATGAGCCTGCAAATAGGTGGGAAAATGTGGGATACAAATGCAATAAATAAATAAATAAATAATACATGCTCTATAGCTCCGAATAATAACCTCTCACAAAAGCAGGAGCAGAAAGGATGGGGGAAGGGAGCTCCTGGGACCCTGCCAGGTACTTATGACTTGCATTGGCCGCTGTCAGAGACAGGATATTGGGCTTGATGGACCTTTAGTCTGACCCAGGATCACGGTTCTTATGTTCGTTACATCTGATTCTGTTTCTGTCACTTCCATTTCTTTATTACATGACATTTAATCCATGTTTGACTTTTCCTGACATGCTTTGCTGCTGTTTGTTCAGTTGTGCACCATTCAGGGACCTGATCTATCGTTTCTCTGATTTATGCTTGTACTCTTAGGCAGATAAAGTACACTATCAATTTTCCTTTTTTCCTGTTCTCTTTTGTTATATAGAACCTGATTTCATAGGTTCGAGATGTGCACGTCTTGAATTGGCAGTTTAGCTGAAATGGGATTGCATTGCAGTGGATTTGATCTTTCCTTACAGATAGAGATTTTAGGCACGTTGTCATTTTCATGGTGTCTTTCAAGAGTCAGTAATGTCTCCATTTTGTTTAACCTCTTCATGCATCCCGCAGGGCTTATTATCCATTTCCTTGGGCTGATAGGGCAGTTAAACACAGACTATAGAGCTCATTTTCAAAAGAGAAAAATGTCCAGAAAGTGGCATGTCTGCATGTTTACGTTTTTCTCACAAAAATGTCCAGATTGGTATTTTCAAACCCAATTTTTAGATGTTTTTCTACAAAGTCCACCAGAAGTGCATTCAAATCACAAGGGGCATGTTAAGGGTGGGATCTGGCCATGCCTAAAACTTGGATATTTTTCAGCCGTAATGGAACAAAACAAAACCGTCCAGGACTAAAACTAAGACGTATTGAAATAGATCTGTTTCTATAACGAATAAAGCACAGAAAGGTGCCCTAAATGACCTCTCCTTACTCCCCCCAGTGGTCACTAACCCCCTCTCACCCCCCTCCCCAAAAAATGTGATTGAAAACATTACTTGCCACCTTCTTTCCTATCATACCTTCGCCTTTTGTTTCTTCTCCGTGATGTGTCTTTTCCCATATTTTATGTTCTCTATTACGTTCACGTTTTTATTGTGTCTTAAGATTGTAAACCGCCCTGAAGGATTCCGTAGGGTGGGGTAGTAAAGTTGGATCACTTTATCCCACTGTGTCTGAGTTCTAATCCCAGCTATATCACTGACTCTTTGTGAAATGACTCATTTTGTTTTCTTAGATTTTTGCTCCTATCCAATTTTTCTCTCTGTGCCTGTGACCCTTGGTTGAGGGAAGTCCTTTAATAGAATACCTAAAATGTAGACAGACAATTTTGGGTGGGCCTGAGCCCAAAGTGGGTGGGCACAAAATGTTCTCTGCACTGCCTTACCTCCACATCAAATTACAAATACTTTAGCTAATGAGGATCCTCAAGTTCTCTCAGGTGAAGACTCTCTGAAGGTGGCCAGAATTCCCTTTTACCAAGTTTGGAAGGCAGCGGCAACGTCCCCAAGTCACTAATGCCAGCACCCCATGCATGCTTAGTTATCAGTGGCTCAAGCAGGGGGCGTAGCCAGAGAGCAGATTTTGGGTGGGCCTAGGCAAGAAGTGGGTGGGCACCAAGTCTTCTCCCTCCCCCACACACACCAAAAAAAATATCTCAGCTGGCGGGAAAATGCTTCCTTGCACCTTTGCAGCAGGCATGCACTGAAAACGGAGCATGTGCAGGTGCCAGTATTGTGGAGAGCAGCTTTGTTGTTACCATTGGGGAAAGTCTTCAGCTTGCGGAGCTTGGGATCCCAAACAGCTACCGCTAAACATGTGCTACTGTTGGGTGGGCCTGAGCCCTAACTAGGTGGGACTCGGCCCACCCAGGCCCACCTGTGGCTACACCACTGGGCTCAAGGATGCTGTTGCCGACTGCACAGCTTGGTAAAAGAGAGTTCTGGCTGCCTTTGGAGGAGGTTCAGCTGGGGATGCTTGGGGACCCCCCCACCAGCTATATAGGAAGGGTCAGGGCCAGTGTTAGACATGCTGTGGCCTAGGGATCACAAATTACAAACAAAAGCATTGAACTGAGAACCCCAAGAAGTTAAACTTAACATGTACTACAACACTGGAGAAATAAAAATAGAAATGCATTTCCTTTCCTACTGAACACAGTACAAGGACATTTGCTAAGCACATTTCCCAAAGATAACATATTCCATTTAAAACATTCAACATAAAATGCTTTTTTCTACTAGG
Source organism: Microcaecilia unicolor (assembly GCF_901765095.1). Classification (NCBI taxonomy): domain Eukaryota; kingdom Metazoa; phylum Chordata; class Amphibia; order Gymnophiona; family Siphonopidae; genus Microcaecilia; species Microcaecilia unicolor. The sequence goes on along the minus strand of NW_021963764.1, from coordinate 286,413 downwards.
CCAGGATGAACAAACAGATGTAGAAATGTTATTGGAAATTAGGGAGGCTAACAAACTGGAGAACACAATAAGAATGGATGATTTCAATTACCCTGATAATGACTGGGTAAATGTAACATCGGGACATGCTAGGGAGGTAAACTTCCATGATGAAATCAACGACTGCTTTATGGAGCAGCTGGTACAGGAGACGAGAGAAGGAAAAATTCTAGACCTAGTCCTTAGTGGAGCACATAATCTGGTGCAGGAGGTAACGGTGCTGGGGCAGCCTGGTAACAGTGATCATAACATGATCAGATTTGATATAATTTCTAGAGTAAGTACGCACAGAAAATCCAATTCGTTGGCATTTAACTTTCAAAAGTTCTCCTTTGGGATTCTGCACAACAGTGTTTCCCAAGTCAGTCCTAGAATACCCCCTTGCCAGTCAGGTTTTCAGAATATCCACAATGAATATGAATGAGATTGATTTGCATACGCTGCCTCCATTGTAAGCAAATCTCTTTCATGCATATTCGTTGTGGATATCCTGAAAAACTGTCTGGCAAGGGGGTATTCTAGGACTGACTTGGGAAACACTGTTGTATGGAGTCTTGCTACTCTTTGGGATTCAGCATGGAATCTTGCTACTTTTTGGGATTCCAGAATTTTGCTACTCTTTGGGATTCTACATGGAGTCTTTCTACTCTGAGGTTCTGCATGGAATCTTGCTACTCTTTGGAATTCCAGAATCCTGCTACTCTTTGGGATTCTGCATGAAATCTTCTGCTCTGGGATTCTGCATGGAATCTTGCTGCTCTGGGATTCTGCATGGAATCATACTGCTCTTTGGGATTCAGCATGGAATCTTCTGCTCTGGGATTCTGCATGGAATCTTACTGCTCTTTGGGATTCTGCATGGAATCTTGCTGCTCTTTGGGATTCTGTATAGAATCTTGCTACTCTTTGGGATTCTGCATGGAGTCTTTCTACTCTGAGGTTCTGCATGGAATCTTGCTACTCTTTGGAATTCCAGAATCCTGCTACTCTTTGGGATTCAGCATGGAATCTTGCTGCTCTGGGATTCTGCGTGGAATCTTGCTGCTCTTTGGGATTCAGCATGGAATCTTCTGCTCTGAGATTCTGCATGGAATCTTGCTGCTCTTTGGGAATCCAGAATCTTGCTACTCTTTGGTATTCTGCATGGAATCATAGTAACATAGTAACATAGTAGATGACGGCAGAAAAAGACCTGCATGGTCCATCTAGTCTGCCCAAGATAAACTCATATCTTGAATTTGTACCTGTCTTTTTCAGGGCACAGACCGTATAAGTCTGCCCAGCAGTATTTCCCGCCTCCCAACCACCAGTCCCGTCTCCCATCACCGGCTCTGGTACAGACCGTATAAGTCTGCCCTCCCCTATCCTAGCCTCCCAACCACCAACCCCTCTTCCCCCCAGCTGCTCCGCCACCCAATTTCAGCTAAGCTTCTGAGGATCCATTCCTGCTGCACAGGATTCCTTTATGCATATCCCACGCATGTTTGAATTCTGTTACCGTTTTCATCTCCACCACCTCCCGCGGGAGGGCATTCCAAGCATCCACCACCCTCTCCGTGAAAAAATACTTCCTGACATCTTTTTTGAGTCTGCCCCCCTTCAATCTCATTTCATGTCCTCTCGTTCTACCACCTTCCCATCTCCGGAAAATATTTTTTTGCGGATTAATACCTTTCAAGTATTTGAAATTCTACTCTTTGAAATTCCACTTGAAAATCTTGCTACTCTTTGGTATTCTGCATGGAATCTTGCTGCTGTTTGGGATTCAGCTTGGAATCTTGCTGCTCTGGGATTCTGCAGGGAATCTGCCTACTCTTTGGCATTCCACATGAAAATCTTGCTGCTCTTTGGGATTCAGCTTGGAATCTTGCTGCTCTGGGATTCTGCAGGGAATCTGCCTACTCTTTGGCATTCCACATGAAAATCTTGCTGCTCTTTGGGATTCAGCATGGAATCTTGCTACTCTTTGGGTGTCAGCATGGAATCTTGCTGCTCTGAGATTCTCCATGCCAGGGGCGTAGCTACGGGTGGGCCTGGGTGGGCCCAGGCCCACCCAATTTCAGTCCAGGCCCGCCCAGCGCCAGCGCCAGCTCCCATTGCCGGCCACTGCTGCTTTTCCTGATGAGCAGCAGTGGCCGGCGCTACAAAAAGAAGAAGCGCTCAGCTGACTGAGCTGAGCGCCAACGCGTCGCTAAGGAAGAGGAAAAAATGTTTTTAAAAAAATGCGGCACCGCAGGCAGCCTCAAAGCATTGGCTGCTGGCTCTGCAGGCTCCTCCCGTCTCTTACATCACTGCCCCTGTAGCGAAGCAGGGGCAGTGACGTAAGAGACGGAAGGAGCCTGCAGAGGCAGCAGCCAATGCTTCGAGGCTGCCTGCAGTGCCGTGTTTTTTTTTAAACATCTTTTCTCGTCAGGTTAGCGACGCGTTGGCGCTCAGCTCAGTCAGCTGAGCGCTTCTTCTTTTTGTAGCGCCGGCCACTGCTGCTCATCAGGAAAAGCAGCAGTGGCCGGCAATGGGAGCTGGAGCTGGTGGGCCTGAATGGGAGAGGGAAAATGGATGGCAGGATGGGGAGAAAGAGGAAAAATGGAAGGATGGGGAGAGAAAGAGGGAAAACAAATGGCAGGATGGGGAGAAAGAGGGAAAATGGAAGGATGGGGAGAAAGAGGGAAAACAGATGGGAGGATGGCAGAGAAAGAGGGGAAACAGAAGGATGGGGAGAGAAAGAGGGAAAACAGATGGCAGGATGGCAGAGAAAGAGGGAAAATGGAAGGATGGGGAGAGAAAGAGGGAAAACAGATGGCAGGATGGCAGAGAAAGAGGGAAAACGGAAGGATGGGGAGAGAAAGAGGGAAAACAGATGGCAGGATGGGGAGAAAGAGGGAAACGGAGGATGGGAAGAGAAAGAGGGAAAACAGATGGCAGGATGGCAGAGAAAGAGGGAAAATGGAGGATGGGAAGAGAAAGAGGGAAAACAGATGGGAGGATGGGGAGAAAGAGGGAAAATGGAAGGATGGGGAGAGAAAGAGGGAAAACAGATGGCAGGATGGGGTGAAAGAGGGAAAATGGAAGATGGGAAGAGAAAGAGGGAAAACAGATGGGAGGATGGGGAGAAAGAGGGAAAATGGAAGGATGGGGAGAGAAAGAGGGAAAACATGGGAGGATGGGGAGAAAGAGGGAAAATGGAAGGATGGGGAGAAAGAGGGAAACAGATGGGAGGATGGCAGAGAAAGAGGGAAAACAGATGGGAGGATGGCAGAGAAAGAGGGGAAACGGAAGGATGGGGAGAGAAAGAGGGAAAACAGATGGCAGGATGGCAGAGAAAGAGGGAAAACGGAAGGATGGGGAGAGAAAGAGGGAAAACAGATGGCAGGATGGCAGAGAAAGAGGGAAAACGGAAGGATGGGGAGAGAAAGAGGGAAACAGATGGCAGGATGGGGAGAAAGATGGAAAACGGAGGATGGGAAGAGAAAGAGGGAAAACAGATGGCAGGATGGGAGAAAGAGGGAAAATGGAAGGATGGGGAGAGAAAGAGGGAAAACATGGGAGGATGGGGAGAAAGAGGGAAAATGGAAGGATGGCGAGAGAAAGAGGGAAAACAGATGGCAGGATGGGGAGAAAGAGGGAAAATGGAAGGATGGCGAGAGAAAGAGGGAAAACAGATGGCAGGATGGCAGAGAAAGAGGGAAAACGGAAGGATGGGGAGAGAAAGAGGGAAAACAGATGGCAGGATGGCAGAGAAAGAGGGAAAACATGGGAGGATGGGGAGAAAGAGGGAAAATGGAAGGATGGCGAGAGAAAGAGGGAAAACAGATGGCAGGATGGGGAGAAAGAGGGAAAATGGAAGGATGGGGAGAGAAAGAGGGAAGACGCTGGATGGAAGGGTAGGGAGAAAGAGGTGACACTGGATGGAAGGATGCAGAAAGAAAGAGGGGAGACTATTGGAAGGATGGGGAGAGAGAGGGGAGACACTGGAAGGATGGGGAGAGAAAGAGGAGAGCTGCTGCATGGAAAGGGGGAGTAGTGAAAGATTGGAGAATAAGAGGAAGGGGCATGGGGAGAACAAGGGTGAGAAAAAGATGAAAAGCCATAAGTAGATGAAGGAAATTAAAGAATGGATAGTAAGAATGAATTAAATCTGGACACAGAGAGAGGCAGAAAAATATTGAAGAAAGCTAAGAAAAAGGAGAGAAAAATGACAAATGGCCAGGAAACCCTGGCAGAAGAGTTAAGCGAAAATGAAGGAAAGCAGAATCTAGAGACTGGGAGCAACACAATGAGAAAAAGTAAATGGCCATACAACAAAGGTAAAGAAAATAATTTTATTTTTAATTTAGGATAAAGTAATATGGTACCTGTGTTAATGAAGTTTCAGAGACCAATACTTCCTTCCTTAGGTCAGGAGAGGATACCGTAACAGCATTATACTGACCTGAGGCAGGAGGTTTTGGCCTCTGAAAGCTCACTGAAAAGGGTGTTAAGGCTATTAAATAAATTTTCTGAAATCTGATGCACTGAAAAGCAGCACGTTACCCTGTGTGACAAATGCATCTGATTAGCGTGACTAAATTTTGCTGGGGGAGGGGGGTAGAGAGAAAATTTTGTGCCCACCCACTTTGGGTTCAGGCCCACCCAAAATTGGCAGTCTGGCTAAGCCACTGCCATGGACTCTTATTACTCTTTAGGATTCAGCATGGAGTCTTTCTACTCTGAGGTTCTGCATGAAATCTTCCTACTCTTTGGGATTCTGCATGAAATCTTTCTACTCTTTGGGATTCTGCATGGAATCTTGCTGCTTTTTGAGATTCCGGAATCTTTCTACTCTTTAGGATTCAGCCAGGTGCATGTGGCCTGGATTGGCCACTGCTGGATGCAGGATACTGGGCTAGATGGACCTGTGGTGTGATCCAGTAGGGCAATTCTCATTTCACTTTCAAGCAGCATTTTCTGGATAAATTATTAGGTGCAATTTGAATGTAAAGATTGAGTAAGGCCTTCATCCTGCACCTCCTAACTATAATGTCTGAAGACCAAGACTTCCTCAGGCTGAGCACTCTTCTGGGCAAGTTAGAGTTGTAATTCTGTTGCCTTCCACAAGAGATAAGGAGGCAATCTGTTTTCATAAACTAGAAAAATAGTCATAAATCTGCGAGGAAGAGGCTCCTGGGCATGGAGAAGTTAGGAGCCTCCTATACCTTTTCCTATAGCACCTCCTGCTGGGACTGCAGGAACCCTGAACTCCTGCAGCATTCCCCATGCACAACCTAGTAGGAGAGGCTTGGACTGGGGGAGCAGTGATCTCCTTCACAGCCACTGGGCCTGTACAATTCCCTAGAAAATGTCTTACTGGAGAGAGTGGAATTCTACAAATTCTGCTGGGAAAGGCTGGGACTTCAGGAACTGTAAACTCCCCCCCCCCCCACCTAGCGCTGTTGCACCATTCCCTCAGTCACCTGCTGTTGGGAGAGACTGGGGCTGCAGCAGCTGTACCCTGATGGAAGTTTACAGAGTTTTTTTTTTTTTTACCTCATCGCTGTTACCATGCCTTTTCTTGATTTCCTGCTCATCAGTTCTTTATTACTTTCAAACAAGCTGAAATACGGAGCCTGCTGCTCCCCTGCTAACCCCATATGCACAGGACTGCTTGTAGACTGAGGCCTTGCAGAGCTGCTCTCTTTTATCCAATCTAAGGCATTAGGGATTCTGCAGTGAAAATAAATAGCATTAAACGACACTGTGCGGGCGTGCATCGTCATTCTCATTACTGCTCACCATGTCAGCCTGCCCTCGCCTTAATGTGCCTTTACCCAGGAGACAGTTCTCTCCATCCAACCTGCAGCAGTGCCTGCCTAGAAGCTTCTCTCCTCCCGAGCTCCAGCAGCCTTCTCACTTTCCTCTGTCTCTTTCTCTTTCCCATTTCTGTTTCTCGCCACTTCTCCCCCACCCTCATTATCTCTCTTGTCCTTTAGCTCTCTTTCTCCTCCATCCCTTCTCATGCCTCATATATCCCCTCTCTCTTTCTCCCTCTCTCCTCTTTCCTCCCTTTATCTCTGCTTGTTTCGCCTCTCCTCCTTTCCCCCTTTCAGATTTGGGCACATCTTTGGCATGACAATTTGCGCTTGTGCTGCCAAAGAAACGGGGGGCCAGTCTCACAGCACTCAGTGTTCACAATGCCCACGAGTATTTTCAGTACATTTAAGCAGGAGAGAGTCAAAAGGAATGCACAGGAGCAGTGGCTGCCAGCTGGGATTAACTGCACAAGCAGATCTGATGTGGGCAGTTTGAATCCCCTGATGTAAACACACCCTGGGAATGCCTTTTATACTGTGGTTAATATAGGCACCATAAGGTTGCATTGATCGGAACAATTTTCAAAGACTTTGACCTGGATAAGTAAGAGTTAATAGGCTAAATTTCCATGGGATGGTTGAAAATTGCAGCTGTTTTTAACTGGATTCTAAAGTGATCTTCAAGGGGATGTGGTTCAGTCATGGTGTGAAGAAATGGATAGTACAAGGCAAGGTTTCCTGAAGAACACTCCCTCACTGAGGCCCAGATGCACAACATGCGATTTTGACTTATTGAAGCTGGTTTAGCGAGAACGGTATTCAGCGATGAATGCGCAAAGAGGCTCTGCGGGCTTTTTGCCATTTGCGGCAGCAGCCAACGAGAATCATATGCTAAGCTATTATAATGAGCTGATTAGTATGTAAATGTGCAATCTGAGCGATGCACAGCCGTTCCCCAGTGATGCAGAGAAAGGAGAGCCTACCTTGTAAGAGGGAATTTTAATGGGAGGTCAGGAGCTGCAGGTAGTTACCAGATGCACAACATGCGATTTTGACTTGTTCAAGCTGGTTTAGCGAGAACGGTATTCAGCGATGAATGCGCAAAGAGGCTCTGCGGGCTTTTTGCCATTTGCGGCAGCAGCCAACGAGAATTATATGCTAAGCTATTATAATGAGCTGATTAGTATGTAAATGTGCAATCTGAGCAATGCACAGCCGTTCCCCAGTGATGCAGAGAAAGGAGAGCTTACCTTGTACGAGGGAATTTTAACGGGAGGTCAGGAGCTGCCGGTAGTTAGAGAAAAGAGGAGAAAACTGCCCCCCAGATGCTGTCACACTGGTGTCTTTTGGCTTTGCTCTTCCTAGATTGGTCCCACAGAGAAAAAGTGCACCCAGGATCCGAGACCCTGAGGAATCAGCGGCTGGGGCAAGTTTCCTGAGGAGGCGGTGTCTGGCCAGAGTGGGAACTGGTGCTACCGGTGGTGCTACGCATGAAAGTCTCCAGGCAAGCATAAGTCCTCATGGCCCGGTCAGCCATCCCACATATCCTCTGGCCAAATGCTTCTCCCAGGCGGGCACGCAGGACCAGCATCTGACCCTGGGCACCACTCACACTGCAAGGAAGAGGGAGCACAAAATCAAGGGTCAGCTGCCAGCCAGCACTTTTATGATCAAGGAAAGTTATGAAAACAAAAAGCTACACATGGCTTTCATACACGCAGCTTGCATGTGTGTATGAAAGCCACGAAATGCTGTGGAGGGCAGTTCTGGCCATGTGCATAGCAGCCACACTTAGCGATTGGCTGCCCTACTCATGCGCTGGCTTGAGCTGCATGCTAAAAGTCCATGCAGCTCATTTTCATGCAATTTCTTTTGAGAATTGCTTGCTATTTTTACCGAAGTGGAAATAGCGAGCAGTTGTTTCCAGGCACTTTTGTGTTTCGGCCCCTGTGGCTGGAACTGACCTAGTTTAAGGCAGGGAACACCTTAGTTGGCCTGCTGAGTCAGGAGGGTGGGGTTCAGTTAAAAACCTTAGGGGCTCTTTTACAAAGTGGTGGTAAGCCCAATGCGGATTTACTGCTCGCTAAAAAGGAAGTAGCTCCCACCCCCAGCACGCCATCATATCCATTTTTTTTGTAGCACTGTATGTACCCGGTGGTAATTGGGCAGACCGGGCAATGCAGCGTGCTGCCCAGTTACCACTGGGTTAGAGTGGGAGCACTTACCACCACCTCAATGGGTGATGGTAAGGGTTCCCCCCTCCACCCGAAATGGCCGTGTGGCAAGTGCTTCACTTGCTGCATGGTCATTTCCTGAAGAAAAGAAAGACCTACTTTTTAAGCGCTGCCATATAAGGGAGCCTCAGCGCACATCAAAAGCACGTGCTTAATGTCAATGTAGGCCCCCTTTTGCCGCAGCTTAGTAAAAGGGGCCCTTAGAGTGTAGCAGAACAGTGAGGTCCCAAGTGAGGATTCTCTCGGGATGTTCCGACTTGGTTGCAGGACCTGAGGAGAGATCCAGGGAAGAGGAGAGGCCCTCAGCGCACATCAAAAGCACGTGCTTAATGTCAATGTAGGCCCCCTTTTGCCGCAGCTTAGTAAAAGGGGCCCTTAGAGTGTAGCAGAACAGTGAGGTCCCAAGTGAGGATTCTGTCAGGATGTTCCGACTTGGTTGCAGGACCTGAGGAGAGATCCAGGGAAGAGGAGAGGCCCCAGCTCAGGTGCTTTTGTAAGCTCTTGGTTGAGGTGCCTAGACAGATGCCTAGACACAGCCTGGAAGGTGGGAGAAGAGGTACATAAGTTATTTATTTGGTGGGACCCGGGGCTGGAGGGCTCAGCAAACCATGGATCAGACTGTCCTTTCAAATAATAATCCAGACCACACTATGAATCGTTTTCTCATTTTATCGTTTATTAGGTTTTTCTATACTACTTCTCATTGAGCCACATCGAAACGGTTTACAATAACTAGAAACTGGGAAAAGAACAGCATAAGTTGATAGGAAAACACATGTGGGACACAAATGTCATATAATGTAATCAATGACTCAAGAAGAGTCAGTTAAAGTAGGGGAGAGACAGACTCCACAAACTACTACTACTACTTAGCATTTCTATAGCGCTGCCAGGGTTATGCAGCGCTGTACAAGTTTAGACAAGGGGAAGGACAGTCCCTGCTCAAGACAGCTTACAATCTAAAGGTAATAAGCTATGTAGTCAGTGTAGGTATCTGGAATGGGGAAGGTGGTTAGGCGCCAAAAGCAAGGGAGAAGAGATGGACCTTGAGTAAGGACTTGAAAATGGGCAGGGAGGGTGCACGGCGTATGGGCTCAGGAAGTCTGTTCCAGGCATAAGGTGCTGCGAGGCAGAAGGGGCGGAGTCTGGAGTTAGCGGTGGTGGAGAAGGGTACAGATAGGAGTGATTTGTCCTGAGAGCGGAGGTTACAATTGGGAACATACGGGGAGAGGAGGGTAGAGAGGTAATGGGGGGCAGCAGATTGAGTGCACTTGAAGGTCAATAGGAGAAGCTTGAATTGTATACGGTAGTGGATCGGGAGCCAGTGAAGCGACTTGAGGAGAGGGGTGATATGAGAGTATCGGTTCACGCGGTAGATAAGACATGCAGCGGAATTTTGGACAGATTGAAGGGGGGATAGGTGGCTAAGCAGGAGGCCAGCGAGGAGAAGGTTGCAATAGTCAAGACGAGAGGTAACGAGCGAGTGGACGAGGGTTCGGGTGGTCTGTTCAGAGAGGAATGGGCAAATTTTGCTAATATTATAGAGGAAGAAGCGACAGGTCTTAGCTGTCTGCTGGATATGGGCAGAGAAGGAGAGGGAGGAGTCGAAAATGACTCCGAGATTGCGGGCTGAAGAGACGGGGAGGATGAGGGCATTGTCAACAGAGACGGAAAGTGGGGGAAGAGGAGAAGAGGAGAACAATACTTTTAAATAACTGGGGTTACAGTAGTATCATTTAATGAAGCAAAGGAACATTGAAATGCCACGTAAAATGCCATCTTGTATCCACTGGATATCCAATTCCTCCTGTTAACACTTCTTAAGTTTGTTGCTACACAGTGTAGACTGATGTTATTCAGACAGATGGTAGTTATAGTTCAGTGCAATGTTACACATAGACAAGTTGATGATTAACACAGATGTAATACCTTAGCAGTTACAGCTGTTTCCTTCATTAATTTTCCTCCATTCTGCCATGGATGTACATAAGTATTGCCATACTGGGAAAGACCAAAGGTCCATCGAGCCCAGCATCCTGTTTCCAACAGTGGCCAATCCAGGTCACAAATACCCGGCAAGATCCCAAAAAAGCACAAAACATTTTATACTGCTTATCCCAGAAATAGTGGATTTTCCCCAAGCCCATTTTAATAATGGTCTATGGACATTTCCTTTAGAAAGCCATCCAAACCTTTTTTAAACTCTTAGCTAACCGCCTTTACCACATTCTCTGGCAATGAATTCCAGAGTTTAATTACACGTTGAGTGAAGAAACATTTTCTCTGATTTGTTTTAAATTTACTACATTGTAGCTTCATCGCATGCCCCCTAGTCCTAGTAGTGTCCCATAGAAGTGGTATATGGGCCTGCTTGGATGTTAGGGCTAAGCATCCTGAGACTTTCCTCACTCCTTCCCTTAACAGACCAAACGGGGGTGAAAAGGGGTCCCCACACCTTCTCACTATAGGAAGCCAGCAACCTCTTTGGATCTGTCAGTTGCTCCCCCCTCCAGTCCCTGAATTCTTGCCTTTGCAACTGCCACGACTGTCTAACCGGTTGGGTATAGGCTAGCTGATTCTTTTTCTCTCAGAAGCCAGCTGCAGGTGTTGGCAGAAATGAAGCTCTCCCTTGTCATATATGGTCAGTGGCGGGAGAGATTTCAAAGACAAATTTAGGTGGCAAAGTCAGACTTTAAATCTTCTTCAGGGGAGTATCCTACTGCCACTAGTAACACCCCTTCAGAAAGTCCAACTCCTCCTTGCTTCTAGGATCCCTTCCAGAAACTGCTCTAATCATTCTGGTAGGATCTGGTGGCAGAAGGTCTGAGGACCTCATGCTCTAGAACAGGTGCAGGAAGCAACCAGGAAAACAGCAGGTCAAAAGTGCAGCCTAGAGAACCTAGGTCCACAGATAGCTTGAAAATAAAATGGTGGAATAGATTTGCTGGAGAAAACCACCAACAACTCACTCTTATTGGCTGAAAAAAAAGGAAGACTGCCAGCCACCTGCTAGACACAAGCATTGATATACTATTAGGAACAGCAAGGAGAAAAGTATATACAGCTGTATACTGTATACTTTTCTCTTACTGTTACACTTAAGTAAATAAGTATTGCCATACTGAGAAAGACTAAAGGTCCATCAAGCCCAGTATCCTGTTTCCAACAGTGGCCAATCCAGATCACAAATACCTGGTAAGATCCCAAAAAAGTACAAACCATTTTATGCTGCTTATCCCAGAAATAAGCAGTGGATTTTCCCCAAGCCCATTTTAATAATGGTCTATGGATATTTCCTTTAGGAAGCCATCCAAACCTTTTTTTAAACCCCGCTAAGCTAACTACCTTTACCACATTCTCTGGCAACGAATTCCAGAATTTAATTACACGTTGAGTGAAGAAAAAGTTTCTCCAATTCATTTTAAATGTACTACTTTGTAGCTTCAATTCGTGCCCCCCCTAGTCCTAGTATTTTTGGAAAGAGTAAATAAACGATTCATATCTACTCGTTGCACTGCACTCATTATTTTATAGACGTCTATTATATCTCCTCTCAGGCATCTTTTCTCCAAGCTGAAGAGCCCTAGATGCTTCAGCCTTTCCTCATAGGGAAGTTGCCCCATCCCCTTTATCATTTTCGTCGCCCTTCTCTGTACCTTTTCTAATTCCACTATATCTTTTTTGAGATGCGGTGACCAGAATTGAACACTTGTACTCTGAGTTGTGAAGAAACCCTCAAGTATTCACCTCCAGGGATTGTACATGAGGTAACTGGAACCAGCCAAGCTAGGCAATTATCCCTTGGCTGTTGGAACTGTGATTATGCTTGAGAAAATGATTATATATTGAGTTATGGAGCCATGTCTGGGACAGGCTGTTGGAACTTTGATCGTGCTTGAGAAAGTTCTTGCATATTGAACGGTGCAGCCATGTCAGGGGCAGGTTGCTGAAACAGTGAATGTGCTTCAAGAGACTCCGTGTAAGCACCAAACCTGTGAGGGAAAAGGGTTGGCTATTTACTTTTCTGTACATAAATAAAGTGTTTTGACTTTTATCTGCAACACGCATAAGGCATAGTTTGTGAGGCCCTGCAGCAAGCCGCTAATTCTCCTACCACAGAGGGGAAGAAAGAATTGAATTTTTATATCTACATGTGAAGTTCTGCCTCTGTTCCTTGGTTGTAAAATGCATCCACATTTTTGTATAGAAGTACCTTGCAGGTCATGTAAAACAGAAATGCTGTCAGGTGCCTATGTTGCATCTAAAGTGAGTCACTCGAAAGTTCCCCCAAAGTAGCTAAAATTTAAAGAGTATAAAATGATGGTAATAAGAAGCAATTTTCAGAGGGGTTTTTGTAGATAAAAAAGACGTTGTAATACAATAAAATACAAAAATGTTATTCACATTCTGCTACCTACCTCACAACTCATTGCGGGTTATGGTACATGACAGCTATGAAGGGATACTCAAAGCAAACTGGGCTTTGCAATGTTTCATTTAGACTAGTTTTTTGGCAGTCTAAAAATTAAACATTAATGTGCTGCCAACACACAGAGGCTTTTGGCCACCGTTTTACCGTGCGTGACAGCAGCCACCGAAAGTCTGATGCAAATACTTTAAAAACAAATAGGAGGAAATATTTTTTTCACTCAACGAATAGTTCAGCTCTGGAACTCTTTGCCGGAGGATGTGGTAACAGCAGTTAGCGTATCTGGGTTTCAAAAAGGTTTGGACAAATTCCTGGAGGAAAAGTCCATAGTCTACTACTACTACTATTTAGCATTTCTATAGCGCTACAAGGCGTACGCAGCGCTGCACAAACATAGAAGAAAGACAGTCCCTGCTCAAAGAGCTATGTAATAAAAGTGAGCCAAGTATAGGACAATCAAGCCATTGTGACATCACTGATGAGGTTGGCTCTTATTGGTGGACTGAGGCATTATGACATCACACTATTAGCTCTGGTTACAAGAGACTACTAACCTACTATTTATCACTTCTATAGCACTACAAGGCGTACGCAGCGCTGCACAAACATAGAAGAAAGACAGTCCCTGCTCAAAGAGCTTACAATCTAATAGACAAAAAATAAAGTAAGCAAATCAAATCAATTAATGTGTACAGGAAGGAGGAGAGGAGGGTAGGTGGAGGTGAGTGGTTACAAGTGGTTACAAGTCTGCTATTGAGACAGACAACATGGGAAGCAACTGCTTGCCCTGGGATTTGTAGTATGGAGTGTTCCCAAGATTTGGGTTTCTGTCGGGTACTTGTGGCCTGGCTTGGCCTCCGTTTGGAAAACAGGATGCTGGACTAGGTAGACCATTGGTCTGACCCAGTGTGGCTGTTCTTATGTTCTTAAGGAAACCCCAATATAAAGCTTTCTTTGCCTTGGTAAATTATGCTGCTCCAGTATTAAAACTTGAAATAGCCTTAGAGAACAAAAGCTGCAGCCAATGTACCAAGAATCCCTCACACTATGTCCAAAGAGCTTAAAACAAAAAAACTATTACAGCTTGAAGACTCCATTATTACAGGCCTTAATTTGGGAACAGAAATTCAAAGGACATAAAAAAAGTTAAATGCTCCAAGATCTTCTGCTAGCAGGAACAGAAGCCAAACTGCTAGTGAAAACGAAGAAAAGAGCAAGGATCGTTAAACTGATGTTATTATCCATCCAAGAACAGCACCTGTGCAGTTCAAAGAGCCTTTCACATTTTAGGAGACAGATTTAAATCCATTTACAGACACTGCCAGGTTTCCACAGGTTCTGCCTGTTCATGGTAAGGGAGACGAGAGGCTACGGCTTTAATATGAAAAGAGGAAGATTTTGGAGATAGGCAGCTGGGGCGACAAATGGGACAGCATGAAGGTAATCTGTAATGATGACTTAGGAAAAAGAATCCGGAGTGAAACATTCTAGCAATAACCCCCCGATTCTATAAAAGTCATCCAATTTATTATTATTATTAGGTTTTATTTACCACCTTTTTGAAAGAATTCACTCAAGGTGATGTACATTAAGAATAAATCAAACATAAGCTATAGATAAATACAACAGTAAAAATATTCAAATAATACAAAGTATGGCATTCCCTATGAAGAAAGGCTAAGGAAGCTAGGGCTTTACAGCTTGGAGAAGAGACGGCTGAGGGGAGACATGATAGAGGTATATAAAATAATGAGTGGAGTGGAACAGGTGGATGTGAAGCGTCTGTTCACGCTTTCCAAAAATACTAGGACTAGGGGGCATGCGATTAAACTACAGTGTAGTAAATTTAAAACAAATCGGAGAAAACATTTCTTCACCCAACGCATAATTAAACTCTGGAATTTGTTGCCGGAGAACGTGGTGAAGGTGGTTAGCTTAGCAGAGTTTAAAAAGGGGTTAGATGGTTTCCTAAAGAACAAGGCCATAAACCGCTACTAAATGGACTTGGGAAAAATCCACAATTCCAGGAATAACGTGTAGAATGTTTGTACGTTTGGGAAGCTCGCCAGGTGCCCTTGGCCTGGATTGGCCGCTGTCGTGGACAGGATGCTGGGCTCGATGGACCCTTGGTCTTTTCCTAGTGTGGCATTACTTATGTACTTATATATTACTTACAATGTCAACACAATACGTAGGGTATATGCAAAGTTGGAACATATAGATAGGTAAGAGAGTGTTAGAGAGTAAAGTGACTGATTTAAAGAAAGTTGCACATGAGGTCAGAGAGATGGTTAAATATTATGTAGAATAGAATAGAATAATAAGTCAATTACTGCCAGTTAATGTCTTTTTCACAAGAAATTACTGGCATTAATTAGACTTAATTGGGACTTATGTATGTAAATTTATGTGCTGGATCTGTGCCTAAAATGTGTGGTCTGAAAAAAGGAGTGTGGAAATGGGAAGGTCGTAAGCATTTTGGGGTGTGGTTTTGAGTTCCGCGCATAATTAGAGAATGTGGGGCTCTGCGTGTAAATTTAAGCATAGACATTGGCGCCATGTTTTTGTTGGCGCAAATGGTGGCACCTGAATTTACACATGACCGCTCCGCTTAAGTGTTATTCTATAAAATGCGCTGAACGTTCGACGTGGCTTCTAGAATATCGCTTTTATAGAAATTCACCCCGATGTGGACAGGTGTTTGATCTACAGGAAAGGGAGTGACAAATGCAAAACTACAAGTTTACAGCGGAGAATGATCTAAGATGGCCGCCTGACCGGTTTGGTTGGTAAAACGCTCTGACCGGTTTGGACTACGATAGTATTTCTTCAAAATGCCACACTCCAAACGAAAAGGAACGCTGAGGTCGATTCCTCTGCCTACCTCAGCGTCTTCTCCGGTCCAGCCGTCATGGAGTGATACTTCCCCGGTGCCTCCAGGAACTTACGGGGAGAGGATCCCATAGCGGGGATCTCCGGAGAAGCGGCGTCCCCTCTGGGAGAGGAAACCTCCCTGTCTCCACCATCTCTCTCGGTGATTCCTCTCTGCCCAGCGTCGAAGGCGGCCCTGGAGGGAAACCCCACCGACCCCGGAAGTGTGTCGGAAAGGGTGACCAGTGAGAATCCAGGTACGCAACAAGCGGCGCTGAAGGCCGAAGGAACCGTGGTTCCTTCGGTGAAGAGCTCGGAGGTGACTCTGGAAACTGTTTGGGGGATGTTAATCCAGATTAATTCTACACTTCAAAAGACTTCAGGTGATGTGGAAAATTTAAACGCTAAATTTGAAGCACTAAAATTGACTGTAGACTCTGTTAGAGCAGATGTGATAAACCAAGTAACAATATTGCAAAAAGAAGTGGATTCAATTAAAGACTTTAAAAATGTGGTTATTAAAGACAATACAGATATAAGAAGAAAAATAGAGCAGATTGAAAATTTTAATAGACGCCTCAATCTCTGTTTTCTAAGTTTTCCTATTTTATCCGGGGTGACTGCGATGGACACGTTTTGTAGATACCTGACTGAAATACTGAAAATTCCTCTTGAGGCCATCCCCCCCGGTAAATAAGATTTATTATATTCCTAGACTTAGAGGAGAAACAAGAGGTGTGGAAGAAAATGTTATTCCTGATTTACAAAATATATCTGCTATATTGGAACAATCTTCTGAAACAATAATTGACAGAGCTACATTGATCGTATCATTGTTTTTTGAGCAGGACTATAATACCATCTTAAGACTGTATTTCAGAAACTCTAAAGCGCAATTCTGTGG
Source organism: Microcaecilia unicolor (assembly GCF_901765095.1). Lineage (NCBI taxonomy): Eukaryota > Metazoa > Chordata > Amphibia > Gymnophiona > Siphonopidae > Microcaecilia > Microcaecilia unicolor. Next base: position 270,150 of record NW_021963764.1, on the reverse strand, counting down.
TTCTAAAGTCTGGATTTATCCAGACATGACCAAACAAATCCAACAAAGAAGGAGAGCTTTCTTGGCTCTGAAACAAAAGACAATAGATATTGGGGGCTCTTTCTTTTTAGCGTACCCGTGTAAATGTGTAGTTAAGCTGGGTCAAACTAAATATACTTATTTCTTGCCGGAACATCTGAAATCGTTTCTAGAGTTGAAACAACTGAGATAATGTATAAAATGACCTGGAGGTTAGACAGCCTTTGGTTGCCTTTGAAATAATTATTTTGATAACTTCTCTAATTCTTCATTCCCCCCCCCCCCCCCCCCCCCCCCCGCCAATGATAGGGGTCTAAGAAAGGCTATATATATTTTTCTTCATGTGTATTCTGATTTCTCCTTTTCATTTGTATCTTCTTAAACAGTTTTCTTCAATTGTATAATTTTCAGGATATTGTTATGTTTTTGTATTATTACTTGGCCTGTATTTCCATTACAAGGGTATCCTTGTTAAAAAAAAACAAAACAAAACAAGTTTACAATATTACTCCTGGCAAAAGCATTACAGGAGAAACTAAAGACATACCGGTCAACATTCAGCCCATGGGAGGCAGGCCAGCTGTGGCCCGCAACCATAGGAGTAGTTTGACTGTTTCATTTGGGGGGACAAAGGAAGGGGCGGGGCATATTAGCATATTCATTTGCATATATGTATATGCAAATTATGCTAATATGGAGGAAGGAAGGGAGCAAGAGCTGGCTTTTTTGGGAATAACCAGTGTTCGTTTGCCGATGGATAGCCACTGAATCGGAGAGGCAGCGGGTTTGGCGGCAGGCAGTGGTGTGCTGGTAAATCTTTAACAACAGGCTCTCCCCCCCGGTCCACCTCTGCACCCCCCCGCCAAATTGCAGAGCTGGCTATAGCCGGGGAGAGAGCCTGGGGAGGGGGGTATAAATAAGTAAATATAAACTTTTAATGTTGAGCACCTGATTCTCAAAGTGAACATATTCCAAACACTATAATGGAAATAAAATGATTTTTTTTCTACCTTTGTTGTCTGGTGACTGTTTTTCTGATCATGCTGGTCCAGAATCTGATTCATTCTGCTGCTATCTGTCCTCTTAACTCCGTTTCCAGGGCTTCCTTTCCATTTATTTCTTTCCTTTCCTCCTTTCTTCTTCATTTCTGGTCCTCAGCTTCTGCCTATTTTCTTCATCCATGTGCAGTTTTTCTCCTCTCTTCCTTTTCCCTCATCTCATCTCCTTCCTCACTCTTTCCTCCCCTCCATCCATGTCCAGCATTTCTTTTCTCTCCCCTGCCCTCCATCCACCCATGTCCAGCGACCCTCCTTTCCCCTGCCCCCATGCCCAGTGGCCCTCCTTTCCCCTGCCCTCCATCCACCCAGTCCAGGAGTGATCCTCCTCTCCCCTGCCCCCATGCCCAGTGGCCCTCCTTTCCCCTGCCCTCCATCCACCCAGTCCAGCAGTGACCCTCCTCTCCCCTGTCCCCATGCCCAGTGGCCCTCCTTTCCCCTGCCCTCCATCCACCCAGTCCAGCAGTGACCCTCCTCTCCCCTGTCCTCCCTTCATCCCGCCCTCTCCCCGTTCCTTCTCCTCCCCCCCCCCCCACAGCGAGCCAGTTCTCCTCCCTCCGGATCCGTCCATCACCAACTTGATCTTCGAATTCTTCGCCTGCCCGCTAGCGCTGACTCACCCCTGCCAGTTCGCGCTTCAAAATGGCTGCCGAGACTTCAGCAGAAGTCTCGCGAGGCCGCCTCTGGAAGTCTCGGTGGCCATTTTTAAAGTGCTAACCAGCAGGGGAGAGAGCGCTAGTGGGCAGGCAAAGGATTCAAAGATCAGGTCGGTGAGGGACGGATCCGGAGGGAGGGAGGAGAGCCGGCTCACGGGGGGGCCAGGGGGGGGAGGAGAAGGAACGGGGAGAGGGCGGGGCGAAGGGAGAGCTGCCTGGTGCCGGTCCTGCGTTTGGGGGGGCATTGCCCCCCCTGGCCCCCCAGTCTACGCCCATGCAGCGCTAGCCGGTTAAGTTTATAGCGGCCATAAATAGGCCTGTTATTTCAGCAGCCCAATTTGGCCACCAAAGTTAGCCAGCAATGCGCTGAATATTTGCAGGCAGCTGGTTATATTGCATGATGTGGAGGGACATAATCGAACGGTGCCGGCCATCTCTATGGGTGGCCATCTCCGGGGCCGGCTCCGTAAATGGGCATAGCCAACCGTATTTTCATCTTTTTTTTCGATAATACGGTTGGGGCCGGCCAAATCTCGACACAAATGTTGAGATCGCTGGTTTGAGATGGCCAGCTTCAGTTTTAGCCCATAATGGACATCAAACCCGGCCATCTCAGACCCGGCCAAATCCAAGCCACTTGGTCGTGGGAGGAGCCAGCATTTGTAGTGCACTGGTCCCCCTGACATACCAGGACACCAACTGGGCACCCTAGGGGGCACTGCAGTGGACTTCAAAAATAGTTCCCAGGTGCATAGCTCCCTTACCTTGTGTGCTGAGCCCCCCAAAACCCACTCCCCACAACTGTACACCACTACCATAGCCCTTAGAGATGAAGGGGGCATCTAGATGTGGGTACAGTGGGTTTGGGGGGGGGGGGTTGGAGAGCTCAATATTTACCACCACAAGTGTACCAGATAGGGGGGGATGGGCCTGGGTCCACCTGTCTGAAATGCACTGCACCCACTAAAACTGCTCCAGGTACCTGCATACTACTGTTAGGGAGCAGGGTATGACATTTGAGGCTGGCATAGAGGCTGGCATATTTTCTTTTTTTGGGCGCGAGGGGGTTGGTGACCACTGGGGGAGTAAGGGGAGGTCATCCCCAATTCCCGCCGGTGGTCATTTGGTTAGTTGGGGCTCCTTTTTGAAGCTTAGTCGTAAAAAAAAAGGGACCAAGTAAAGCCGGCAAAATGCTCATCAAGGCCGGCTTTCTTTTTTACATTATCGAGCGAAGCCGGCCATCTCGTGAGCACGCCCCCATCCCGCCCCTGTCCCGCCTTCACTACCCTGCCGAGACGCCCCCTTGAAATTTGGCCGGCTCCGCGATGGAAAGCAGTTGAAGCCGGCCAAAATTGGTTTTCGATTATACTGATTTGGCCGACTTCAGGAGATCGCTGGCCATCTCCCGATTTGTGTTGGAAGATGGCCGGCGATCTCCTTCGAAAATAAGCTGGATAGCCAGTTAGCCAGCATCCTTTGGATTCTATATAGCGTACCTGGAGACCCATGCCAAAATCCGGGTGGCTTCTATAACAAGGCATGTAACTTAATTAGCCTAATAAGGTAATTAGCATTGATGACAGCACTTAACAAGCAATAATGACCACTAATTGGCAATAATTAGAATTTACGCCCACCACTCACTAAGCGTTTTCTGTAACATACTGCGCCTAACTTCTAATGCATGCAGATAAAAAGGGGCATGGTTATAGGCAGGGAAATGGACGTTTAATGGACTTCCAAAATGTATGCACCAGGATTTACGCCATATGGGTATAAATCCTTGAGTGTAAATTTTGGAAGTAAATGGGTGCAGTTATTTTTAGATGCGGGAATATCAGTTAAGCATATTCTATAGACCGCACCTAAATCTAGGCACTGCTCATAGAATATGCATAAGTAAAAATGTTTTCCACGCAGATTTTTTAGCTGCCTTATATAGAAACCCCCTATGTACTATCTCAAACTGAATATTAGCGCTTAGGTGGTTAAGTGATATTTAACCAGTCAAGAGCCATTCCTGGCCAGTTAATTGGCACTAAATTTCGGTCAGATAATCTTAACTCGCTCATTAACAAAAAGGAAGAGGAGACCAAATTAAAAAGTATAGAAACTACAAGCAAGCCATCCGAAAAACTGCTGAATGGGGATGAGCATGAAAGCTCACCGTCCAGGCCATAGAAATTCCTGATCTGAAGCTCTAACGATAGAAATGGACCTGGACTCATTTATATGCTAAAAGCTTCTAGAATTATGTCTGTGACATGCACAACTGCATCACGTGGAAGGGTATTTTCGAAAGAATGTCCACATCAGAACTGGGACGTCCTGCTCATAACGACCACAAAAAAAAATGACCATCTCACAGCCATTTTGAACAGGAAAAACATCCAAATTTTCTGTTCAAAAATACATGAGAAGGACATCCTTGTGCTGAAAAAGTCCAAAATGAACAGTCATTTTCCAAACTGATACGTCTAAACTATGGACGCCAAAAAAGCAGGCACAAAAATGTCTTTCTGCTTTATTCTGAATCAACCAGACACTCTTTCTAACCCCGTCTATGGAATTCTTTGCCCCCTATTTTTCGAGCAGGTCTCTCTGCCAGTACTTAATGTTGGAACTGTTGGTTGCAGGACCCTGTGACTGAGGCACAGCCCCTCCTTCATTCCCCTTCAATGTTTTTTTTTCCTCCTGGTTTGGTTGCTCTTGATATGTCCGGTTTTTTGGTGTTCTTTTCTCTGTTGTTTTTAGTCTGTAAAGCGCTTTGACCTTATTTTGGAAAGGTGGTATAGTAAGGTTTTAAATAAACTATAAACTATTATTTGCACAAAAATTTGCCACACAGACATCCCTACAGAGCAGAGGGGCAGCCTAGTGGTCAGTGCAGTGGACCCAGATATAAATCCCACCTTAATTCCTTTATATGTTATGAGCCCTCCAGAAACAGATAAAACCCTACTGTACCCAGAGGTCCACCACTACAATGGCCATCACGCTGGCAGGTGTCTTATACATTCAGGTATGGTAGGTAGGTATTTCTGTGTTCCAGGAGAGCTCACATATTTGTACAGAAATGAAGTTGGAGTTATAGCTGGATCCCTTTGTTCAAAGTCCACTGCACTGACCACTAGGCTACTCCTTACACTTGCTTACTGAATGGCCATAATACCTGAAGCCGTCATAGAGCCTGGTATCCACTGTCATTTTCACTTCTTAGGGGGGGTGGGAGGAGGGTCAGTAACTGGGAGATGAAGGAGGGGTCATGCTTTCATCCCTCCAGTGGTCAGCTGCTCAATCACGCAACGATTCATAAAATCACATATGGTGAATCCCCCAGCTACATGTATAACCTGATTGACCTCCCAATTAGAAATAGATTAATGTCTTCACCTACTTACCTCAATTTACACCTTCCCAGCTGCAAAGGAATTAAATATAAAACCTCTTATGCCTCCAGCTTCTCCTTTTTAGGCAGCCAGCTTTGGAACGCTCTATCAAGATCCATCCGAACAATGAACGACTACTTACCCTTCAGAAAAATGTTGAAAACCCATCTCTTCAAGCAAGATTACTCAAATGGCCCAACTTAACCTTATAACCCTACCCAAATGACTCCTGCACTGATGTTGATTATATATTAGACCAAGACCGTTGTCTCCCAATCTCCTTCTTGCTTATCTCCTAGTCTTTTCTTTTACCATCTTCCACATACTTTGCCCCTCCCATCCCCTCTTATTTTTGCTTATCCTATCTTTGTTGCACCTTCTATGTTCAATCCACTTATTATTAAGGTCTTCTATTACCATGTTTATCTCAGTTTGTAATACTCTTCTTACAAGACTATGTAATTCTATTTACTACGTAAGCCACAATGAACTTGCTTTGTGTGGGAAAGCGCGGGGTACAAATGTAATAAATAACTAAATAAATCAGGGCACCTTTTTATACTCTGGATGTGTCTGAAACAGGTCTAGATAAAAATGCCCTTCTTTTTTGCTTTGGACATTTCTTCCCATTCCATTATTGCTGAATGATATCTTAATTTTGAGCCCACCCTAGTTCCATCCAAAACATGACTCTACTACTACTACTACTACTACTATTTAGCATTTCTATAGCGCTACAAGGCATACGCAGCGCTGCACAAACATAGAAGAAAGACAGTCCCTGCTCAAAGAGCTTACAATCTAATAGACAAAAAATAAAGTAAGCAAATCAAATCAATTAATGTGTATAGGAAGGAGGAGAGGAGGGTAGGTGGAGGTGAGTGGTTACAAGTGGTTACGAGTCAAAAGCAATGTTAAAGAGGTGGGCTTTCAGTCTAGATTTAAAGGTGGCCAAGGATGGGGCAAGACGTAGGGGCTCAGGAAGTTTATTCCAGGCGTAGGGTGCAGCGAGACAGAAGGCGCGAAGTCTGGAGTTAGCAGTAGTGGAGAAGGGAACAGATAAGAAGGATTTATCCATGGAGCGGAGTGCACGGGAAGGGGTGTAGGGAAGGACGAGTGTGGAGAGATACTGGGGAGCAGCAGAATGAGTACATTTATAGGTTAGTAGAAGAAGTTTGAACAAGATGCGAAAATGGATAGGGAGCCAGTGAAGCGACTTGAGGAGAGGGGTAGTATGAGTAAAGCGACCCTGGCGGAAGACGAGATGGGCAGCAGAGTTTTGAACCGATTGGAGAGGGGAGAGGTGACTGTGGGAGGCCAGCAAGAAGCAGATTGCAGTAGTCTAAGCGAGAGGTGACAAGGGTGTGGATGAGGGTTTTGGTAGAGTGCTCGGAAAGAAAGGGGCGGATTTTACGGATGTTGTAAAGAAAGAAACGACAGGTCTTGGCGATCTGCTGGATATGAGCAGAGAAGGAGAGAGAAGAGTCAAAGATGACCCCAAGGTTTCGAGCTGAGGAGACAGGGAGAATGAGAGAGCCATCAACAGAAATAGAAAACGGGGGGAGTGGGGAGGTGGGTTTGGGGGGGGAAATGAGTAGCTCGGTTTTGGTCATGTTTAATTTCAGGTGGCGTTGAGACATCCAGACAGCAATGTCAGACAAGCACGCTGAAACTTTGGTTTGGATGCAAGGTGAGATATCAGGGGTAGAAAGGTAGATTTGAGAGTCATCAGCATAGAGATGGTAATTCTATTTACTCCAACACACCTCCTTGCTAGCTAGTTGGATGAACTGCAGCGTAAAATGTCCAAACTCTTCCTTTCAAAAATCACAATTTGTACATTTTTGGCAGATGCATGGTTTTTTTTTTGGCCACTTTGAGACGTCCATCTGCTTCGAGGATGAACACAACAGAGAAGGAACGTATCTCTGCCTGCTTCTCCTCTGCAAAGGAAACAAGTCAGATAACTGAGAGTTAACCATCAAGTCCTTCTGGGGACTGATCAAATATTTTAACCATTTCAAAAAAAGTGTGAGCCAATACCAACCCAATCTAGCACATAAAACAGATAGTTTCAATCTTCACAATCAAATGCTTTTTCATCTTCTAGTGAGAAAGCCACAAATGGAGTATCCTGTTGCTGTGGCAAATATATAATACTACAAAACATTCAGGCATTATCCCTTGCCATAAATCCAGTCTGATCATTTAGAATAAGGGCTGGGAAATGCCACTAAGTCTAGTTGCTAAAATCTTGTAATATATTTTACTTCAACATTGCTGAAAGAGAAAGGCTTTTAGTTGACAGAAGTTAAATCTTTCCCTGGTGTTTCTATCATCACTATTTACTTATTGAAGAATTAGTAACCTCTTTTTGAAGATCTATAAGGACTAATTACTCTAGCTAATCTAAAAAGTAAGCGACTAGATTCAAAGTTAAACAGTGGCACTGAGCATAAACATTGACAGAATAATTATGAAACTGCTGTAAAACATCTAGATCTGAATATAGAGATCTCCCATCACCAGACTTAAGATGTCTTATCCTGTCCTTTCAAATATGCAGCAAGTAAATGTCTCACTTTATTGCTAGTTTCATAATGTTGCTTCAGAGCCTTAATATCTTGTTCTAATTGTAAAAGTTTCTGCTTATGTTTCTTCCTAGGCCATAATCACACCATACTGTTCCCTTCCGGTCTCACAAAACTTGAAAATTCTTGGAGTCACCATTGACCGAAACTTCACTCTTGATACCCATGTGAAAACACAACGAAAAAGATGTTCTATACCTTGTGGAAACTAAAAAGAGTAAAACCTTTCTTCCCGAGATATATCTTCCGTACCCTGGTACAGTCAATGGTAATAAGTCATCTGGACTACTGCAATGCACTGTACGCCGGGTGCAAAGAACAGACAATCAAAAAACTCCAAACTGCCCAGAATACGGCCGCCAGACTCATATTTGGAAAAACTAAATATGAAAGAGCAAAACCCCTAAGAGAGAAACTTCATTGGCTCCCACTTAAGGAATGCATTGCGTTCAAGATCTGCACGATTGTACACAAAATCATTCATGCAGACGCCCCAATCTACATGCTAAACCTCGTGGACTTACCTCCCAGAAACACCACAAGATTATCCCACAAATTTCTCAACCTGCACTACCCCAACTGCAAAGGACTTAAATACAAGCTGATGCATGCCACTACCTTCTCCTACATGAGCACGCAGTTATGGAATGCATTACCTACAGACCTGAAAGCAATCAAGGAAACAACTATCTTTCGAAAATCTCTGAAAACATTCCTCTTCAACAAGGCCTACAATGGGAACCTATAACCTCACTAAGTCACCACACCAACCATGTATGCCCACCTTTTATAACTACCCTAATCACTCTCTCCCATCTTCCCTCTTCCCTTCCTTGATCGCTACACATTACTAACTGTATTTGACATCCTGATATGACAATGTTACTAAATCTATGTAAACCACATTGAGCCTGCAAATAGGTGGGGGAATGTGGGATACAAATGCAATAAATAAATAAATAAATAAATAAATAAATAAATAAATAAATAAATAAATAAATAAATAAAATGGCTCTCTCCTTCTCCCTAGTGTGTGCTAATGACCTAGGACCTCTATCCCATCCCTTCTTTTTCCTCTCCCTTCACCGTTCTCCCTCTCTTCCTCTTATCTTTCCTGTGATTACTGTAGTTCACTTTCCTAAATTTCTCATATTATAATGATTGTAAACCACTATGATGACTTGCACCCTTTAACGGTGTGTCAAGAATAAAGAAACTTGATATAATAGTGCCTCGAAGAGTTGCTCTTAAGGCATCTCTCTTATTATCTACTCTTGAAGAGAGTTAAACTGAAAATAAGTATTCAGTGTATTTCAGATTAAGTTGCTAAAGCCTTCCTCGACAAATATACCAGCATTAAATCTCCAATTAGGAGACAATTTAATTGTGAGTGGGCTGTGAACCTGGGGAACCAGGTTCAATTCCCACTATTGCTCCTTGTGACCCTGGTCAAGTCACTTAACCCTTCATTGCCCCAGATAAAAAAATGTAGATTCTGAGCCCACAAGGGACAGAGTACCTGCATATAATTTATGTAAACCACTTTGCTTGTATCAATAAAGGTGGTATAGCAAAGCTATGACTTTTTAATTCAATTTAATTAAAATCAGAACAGAATGATCAGAGAGCTGGGTAGGAGTTGTGGAGGTCTTGCAGCCCTTCTGCATATTTCTCCCAGCATTCTCCAGGGTGTTTCCTAGGTCCACCCAATCCATTTGGGGCTTCTGTTACAGGTGCTGTGCACCGTTAGATGAGTGAAACATTTTGTCTCTACAGGTTTTATTTTCCTTTTTCCTATTCCTAATGGCTCCAGTGCAATTTCTCTTCTTAATACTGACTTTTCCCAATCTCTTTCTCCATTTGAAACCACTGTATACTTCAGGACCACATTGCCCAACTTCTGCTTTCATCACCTCACCATCCCTTTTGTCTTCTCCCTTCTTCTCAGTTCTCAAGCTTCAACATGTTTTCCCTTTCATTCAACCATCTCCATTCTGTATCAGTGCATGTCATCTTCTTTGCTGTGATCATTTCTCTCCTACTTTTCTCTATTCTCTCTTGTTCCTTCTCCTGCTATCTGCTGGGGAAATCAACCCCAATCCTGGTCCTCCATATCAGTTTTCACCCTACTCGTGCAGATCACACAACAGTGTCTCCAATCTTATTTCTGTTCCTCTCCTTTCCCCTTCTTCTCTGTCTTTCTCGTGTGTCCTTTGGAATGCCCACTCTATTTCCAACAAGCTTGCCTATATCCACAACCTCTTTATCTCTCATATTCTCAATCTGCTTTACCTAACTCAGACTTGCCTTTGCCCTGAAGACTGTTTCAGCTGCTGCCATATGTCATGGAAGTTACTTCTCCCATACACCTCACCCAGTTGACTGCAGGTGTCGCGCCTCACGCGCTCGACGCGCTCTCGAGGACCTTGGCATACCTTCAGGCTTCGTCCCCGGGAGCGCGGGGTTTGTGAGTCCTTAAGGCAAAATCACCTTCCAGGTAGAAAGCAGGAAAGACTGAACCGGAACTCCGGACTGGAGTTGTACCCCGGAACACTCGGAACTGGAACGCACCGGACTGGTGCGCACTGGAGTGGGGCCCACTGGACTGGACACACTGGAGTGGCCCCACTGGACTGGAACATACAGGAGTGAAACCCACTGGAGCGGAACCCACGGAACTGGAACACCCTGGACCTAGGCTTCACCTACACTTGACTGCCTTCCCCCTCGGGTTGAGCCCTCAGGTTCTTGCAGCCGGTAGGACTTACAGGAACAGCAGGAATGAAGATCCAGGAGTGCCCCCTGGCACCTAGGCGAAGGCAAGGCAGACAATCAGGAACTATCCGGGTTCTGGTAGTCAGCAGGAATCAACACAATGACAAGTAAGCTGGACCCAGGCGCATAGAGACGCTGTACCCGGGCAACCCAGTCATACACAAGAACATACACAGAGCAAACTCAAGAGACTTGGAAGGCTATACACCAGCTAACAACTAAGCTGTGCCCCAGCTAACAAGTCATGCCCTGGACCCAAACACAGAAGACTAGCACGGCTTGACACAGGCTACAAGCCAGCGGGGCCTAAGCTGGCTAGTCTACACTAAGAACAAACACAGTCTTGGAATAGTGGCTAGCAAGGGCGGCTAGGCTAACACTAGAAACAAACACAGACGAGGAAATGGCTAGCAGGACGGCTAGCTGACACGAGGAACAAACATGGTCTTGGAAACAGCTTAGCAGGACGGCTAGCTGACACGAGGAACAAACATGGTCTTGGAAATAGCTTAGCAGGACGGCTAGCTGACACAAGGAACAAACATGGAACACTAGTACAGCTATGCACAGGCAACAAGCCAGACGGTGCCTAAGCTAACTATTCATATCTTGGAAACAAACATACAGCACTAGTAAAGCTATGCACAGGCAACAAGCCAGACGATGCCTTAGCTAACTAGTCATACCTTGGAAACAAACACATAGAACTAGTAAAGCTATGCACAGGCAACAAGCCAGACGGTGCCTAAGCTAACTAGTCATACCTTGGAAACAAACATAGCGCACTAGTAAAGCTATGCACAGGCAACAAGCCAGACGGTGCCTTAGCTAACTAGTCATACCTTGGAAATAAACACAGAGCACTAGTAAAGCTATGCACAGGCAACAAGCCAGACGGTGCCTTAGCTAACTAGTCATACCTTGGAAACAAACATAGAGCACTAGTAAAGCTATGCACAGGCAACGAGCCAGACGGTGCCTTAGCTAACTAGTCATACCTTGGAAACAAACATAGAGCACTAGTAAAGCTATGCACAGGCAACGAGCCAGACGGTGCCTTAGCTAACTAGTCATACCTTGGAAACAAACATAGAGCACTAGTAAAGCTATGCACAGGCAACGAGCCAGACGGTGCCTTAGCTAACTAGTCATACCTTGGAAACAAACATAGAGCACTAGTAAAGCTATGCACAGGCAACAAGTCAGACGGTGCCTAAGCTAACTAGTCATACCTTGGAAACAAACACATAGAACTAGTAAAGCTATGCACAGGCAACAAGCCAGACGGTGCCTTAGCTAACTAGTCATACCTTGGAAACAAACACATAGAACTAGTAAAGCTATGCACAGGCAACAAGCCAGACGGTGCCTAAGCTAACTAGTCTGAACAAACATAAACACTAGCAAAGCTATACACAGGCTATAAGCTACACGGTGCCTAAGCTAGCTAGTCAAACAAACATAGAACACTCACACAGAGCAAACACTGACGCTGGGTACAGCACTCTATACTCCAGGACCTTTGCATGAGATTAGATGAGGTGAGTAGAGGTTAGATACAAAGGCCAAGACTCTAGTCTTCAGGTGACTAATAAAGCCCATCAACACCAGAGCCACAGGTGCAGCAATCACCTTGCAACCAAACAGAGGCTTGACACTCAGAGCAGGCATCCCATAGAAAGTAACAGCGGGAGCCATCTTGGATACTGGCAGAGACGAAGAGGCGGCAGCCATCTTGGAAGAGGCATAGCCCACACAGGTGAGGTTCAGTAGGGCAATCAGCACACAGAGCCAGAGAGAACCTAAGACAAACACAGACACAGAGACAAGCAGAAGCCAGCACAGCCACTGACTCCCAGAAACAGGGTAAGTCTGAAGGGTGGCACGGCCACAAACGGGACAGTATCCCTTCCTCAAGACCCCCCTCTCGGTCTCCCGGAGGTGGTCGGGTATCCAGGGGTAACTATGATGAAACTTCCTGATAGGTCTCAAAAGCCAGACATAGATCACCGGGCTGGAAGTCACAAGGAAGATCAAAACTGGCAGACAAAAGTAGAACCTGTGACCAGGAAGCTCCTTCGAGTCACCATGGGGCAACCTCAGGAACATGGAGACATCAAGAGGAACACAATTCAAAAGTAACCCTCTCCTGAGGGAACCCCCAATGTCCTGAACCTCTTGGCAAGTCCATGAACTGACAGGAACAGGGCTGGAGTCACTACTCCAGCTGACATTAGAAGCTGGGCTGAGGCTCAAGGTGGCATTCCCATCTTGGCAGGAGCTAGAAGTCTGAACAGAAATGGATCTGGAACTAGCACCCGGGTTGGCCTCAACCCCTTGACTGGAACTGGATTCAGGAGCTTGACTGGAACGAGAACTCAACAGAAAGTCAGCCTCCTGACGGACACTGGAACTTAGGACGACCTCAACATCTTGGTCGGACTTGGAACTAGACATGGACTCAGCCTCCTGGCTGGAACTAGAACTCGGAACAGGCTTAGCATCATGGTTAGAACTGGAACTTGGAAGAGATTCAGCTGCAGGGCTGGACGCCCCTCTCTGGCCGGACTGGGACGTCTCTCTAACCTTAGCTTCGGGCGGCCTCTGCCGAGCAGGGTTCAAGAGGAGACGGCCCTGGTATCCCCAGAGCATGCTAGCAGGCTGAAATGCAGAAAATGGGTTTCTCCGGGCTCCAAGCCGTTGAACACACCCTCTCTCAGCTATAGCTTCGGAGATCTTCTCCCAGGCTGAATCAACACAAGGTCTATCACAGTCCTCTGGGAACATCATCTCTTCCTCAATAGCAGACTCAATATCGTGGCTGACCTCTGCACTCGGTGCAGATTCAGCATCTTGACTGGACTTGCAACTCAATCCAGGCTCAGCATCTTGACTGGACTTGCAACTCGATCCAGACTCAGCATCTTGACTGGACTTGCAACTCGATCCAGGCTCAGCATCTTGACTGGACTTGCAACTCGAGACGCCCTCTGCCTCCTGGCAGGGACGGAACTTTAACTGAGGCTTGGCCGAACACACCCTTAGGGCAGGGATCGGCGGCTCGATCTGGAGCGCTGCTCGAACTGGACTCAGTGGCTTGACTGGACGGGTCACTTGAACAGGAACCGGAGACTTGACCCGAAGCGCCACTTGCACAGGAATCTGAGGCTCCATCGAAGGCTTCCCTCGGACTGGACTCGGAGACTTCAAAGGGCGTGCCATTTGAAGGAGGACTGGAGGCTCGACCCGAAGTGCCACTTGCACAGGAATCTGCGGCTCCATCGACAGCCTCCCTCGGACTGGACTCGGAAACTTCAACGGGCGTGCCCTTTGAAGGAGGACTGGAGGCTCGACCCGAAGCGCCACTTGCACAGGAATCTGAGGCTCCCTCGACAGCTTCCCTCGGACTGGACTCGGAGATTTCCAAGGGCATGCCATTTGAAGGAGGACTGGAGGCTCGACCCGAAGTGCCACTTGCACAGGAATCTGAGGCTCCATCGACAGCTTCCCTCGGACTGGACTCGGAAACTTCAAAGGGCGTGCCACTTGCATGAGGACTGGAGGCTCGACCTGGAGCGCCACTTGCATAAGAATCTGGGGCTCCATTAAAGGCCTTCCTCGAACTGGTCTCGGAGACTTAAGCCCCCTCGTTACTTGGACTGGAATAGGAGGTTCAGTATGAAGCATCCCCTGGACTGGACTCAAGCGCCTAGGAGGCCGCGCTACTTGAACTGAGGTCCGGGGCTTGGTCTGACGCCTCCGTCGGCCCGGCCTCAGCGGCTTGGCTAGAGGCTTCACTCGGAAAGGTTCCCAATGCTCCACCGGAACCCCTCCTCGAGCCGGACTTAGCATCGGTGGGCTAGGATCCCGACAACGAATTACCCCACCATAGTATGGCCGGCTACTCGGCTGAGGTGGGCGAAAAAACCCGGGCGGAGAACAGTCCCGGCTTCTTTCAAGCTCAGACTCCAGAGTATCCCACAAATCAGGGTCTTCCCGAAGTTGGCGGCGGTACTCACTGAGCGTGATGGCCGAATTCATGTCAGAAACTGGGTCATAGGGGCCAAAAACTGGGTCATAGTGGCACAGACTTCGGTAAATACGCTCCTTCTCCGCTGCTGCTTCAGGAGTAGCCATAAAGGCTGGATTCGTCAGAAGTATCTCTCGGTATTTCTCCAGGCTTGTCTTGGGATCCAAAACGGACACTAGACTGTCCTCGGAATCAAAAAAAATTTCAGAAGTTCCCCTCGGACTGTCCGTGGGGCACAAACTTATGGGCATGAAACCCACCTGGACTGATGATCTCGCCGAACTCATGGCCTTTGTATTCTGTCGCGCCTCACGCGCTCAACGCGCTCTCGAGGACCTTGGCATACCTTCAGGCTTCGTCCCCGGGAGCGCGGGGTTTGTGAGTCCTTAAGGCAAAATCACCTTCCAGGTAGAAAGCAGGAAAGACTGAACCGGAACTCCGGACTGGAGTTGTACCCCGGAACACTCGGAACTGGAACGCACCGGACTGGTGCGCACTGGAGTGGGGCCCACTGGACTGGACACACTGGAGTGGCCCCACTGGACTGGAACATACAGGAGTGAAACCCGCTGGACTGGAACACACTGGAGCGGAACCCACGGAACTGGAACACCCTGGACCTAGGCTTCACCTACACTTGACTGCCTTCCCCCTCGGGTTGAGCCCTCAGGTTCTTGCAGCCGGTAGGACTTACAGGAACAGCAGGAATGAAGATCCAGGAGTGCCCCCTGGCACCTAGGCGAAGGCAAGGCAGACAATCAGGAACTATCCGGGTTCTGGTAGTCAGCAGGAATCAACACAATGACAAGTAAGCTGGACCCAGGCGCATAGAGACGCTGTACCCGGGCAACCCAGTCATACACAAGAACATACACAGAGCAAACTCAAGAGACTTGGAAGGCTATACACCAGCTAACAACTAAGCTGTGCCCCAGCTAACAAGTCATGCCCTGGACCCAAACACAGAAGACTAGCACGGCTTGACACAGGCTACAAGCCAGCGGGGCCTAAGCTGGCTAGTCTACACTAAGAACAAACACAGTCTTGGAATAGTGGCTAGCAAGGGCGGCTAGGCTAACACTAGAAACAAACACAGACGAGGAAATGGCTAGCAGGACGGCTAGCTGACACGAGGAACAAACATGGTCTTGGAAACAGCTTAGCAGGACGGCTAGCTGACACGAGGAACAAACATGGTCTTGGAAATAGCTTAGCAGGACGGCTAGCTGACACAAGGAACAAACATGGAACACTAGTACAGCTATGCACAGGCAACAAGCCAGACGGTGCCTAAGCTAACTATTCATATCTTGGAAACAAACATACAGCACTAGTAAAGCTATGCACAGGCAACAAGCCAGACGATGCCTTAGCTAACTAGTCATACCTTGGAAACAAACACATAGAACTAGTAAAGCTATGCACAGGCAACAAGCCAGACGGTGCCTAAGCTAACTAGTCATACCTTGGAAACAAACATAGCGCACTAGTAAAGCTATGCACAGGCAACAAGCCAGACGGTGCCTTAGCTAACTAGTCATACCTTGGAAATAAACACAGAGCACTAGTAAAGCTATGCACAGGCAACAAGCCAGACGGTGCCTTAGCTAACTAGTCATACCTTGGAAACAAACATAGAGCACTAGTAAAGCTATGCACAGGCAACGAGCCAGACGGTGCCTTAGCTAACTAGTCATACCTTGGAAACAAACATAGAGCACTAGTAAAGCTATGCACAGGCAACAAGTCAGACGGTGCCTAAGCTAACTAGTCATACCTTGGAAACAAACACATAGAACTAGTAAAGCTATGCACAGGCAACAAGCCAGACGGTGCCTTAGCTAACTAGTCATACCTTGGAAACAAACACATAGAACTAGTAAAGCTATGCACAGGCAACAAGCCAGACGGTGCCTAAGCTAACTAGTCTGAACAAACATAAACACTAGCAAAGCTATACACAGGCTATAAGCTACACGGTGCCTAAGCTAGCTAGTCAAACAAACATAGAACACTCACACAGAGCAAACACTGACGCTGGGTACAGCACTCTATACTCCAGGACCTTTGCATGAGATTAGATGAGGTGAGTAGAGGTTAGATACAAAGGCCAAGACTCTAGTCTTCAGGTGACTAATAAAGCCCATCAACACCAGAGCCACAGGTGCAGCAATCACCTTGCAACCAAACAGAGGCTTGACACTCAGAGCAGGCATCCCATAGAAAGTAACAGCGGGAGCCATCTTGGATACTGGCAGAGACGAAGAGGCGGCAGCCATCTTGGAAGAGGCATAGCCCACACAGGTGAGGTTCAGTAGGGCAATCAGCACACAGAGCCAGAGAGAACCTAAGACAAACACAGACACAGAGACAAGCAGAAGCCAGCACAGCCACTGACTCCCAGAAACAGGGTAAGTCTGAAGGGTGGCACGGCCACAAACGGGACAGCAGGGGTGGTGTTGGGCTGCTACTCTCACCCTCATGTAGATTTCAACCTCTTCTTCCACCTCAGTCTCACTGCTTTTCTTCCTTTGAAGACTATCCATCTGTCTATTCACTCCTCTAGCTCTCCAAGTAGCGGTCATTTATGGACTCCCCAAGTCCCTTTCTTCCTTTCTCACTGACTTTGACTCCTGGCTTTCCCTCTTTCTCAAATGTTCATCTCCTTCCCTCATTATTGGGGATTGTAACATTCATGCTAATGACCCCTCTGACTCTTTTACCTCTCAGTTTCTTGCTTTAAAATCCTCTTTCTATGTTCAGTTGTGCTGAACTACCCCTACTCACCAGAATGGCCATTGTCTTGATCTTGTCTTCTTCTCCAACTGCTCATTCTCTAATTTCTCAACCTCAGTTCTTCCCCTCTCTGACCATCACCTGATAACTTTCACACTTAATCACCCTCCCTCCAAGTCCTGTCCAATCTCCACCAATACATTTAAGAATCTTCAAGCTATTGACCACTACACTCTCTTCTCCCATTCCCCGATTCGTAAGGCACACCAAACTCCAGCCTTGGCTGAACTCTAGAATCCGCTACTTATGTTCCTGTGCCTGATCTGCTGAACTCCTTTGGCTGAAATCCCATGCCTATGCTGTCTTTATACATTTCAAATTCTTGCTGACCTCCTTCCAGTCTGCTATTTCACTTGCCAAATAAGACTACCACATCCATTTGACAAACTTTCTTGGCTCAAACCTACAATATATCTTTGTCACACTGAACTCTACACAAAGTGCCTTCACCTCCAACCTCCCCCTTCCTCATTTTCTCCCCAGACTATGGCTGAGTACATTTATGATAAGAATCACAAGATTTCAACCAAGTCACCTCCACCTCTCCTTCCCCTGTCCATTCTGTCAATCCTCCTTCAATCCCTGCCACCTTTTCTGAAAACACTGAATAGGAAACTGCACATTTTCTTTCCTCCCCCAAACTGAATACCTGTTCCTCTGATCCTATTCCTACCCAGTACTATCTCTCCTACTGTCATCCCTTCTATCTGTCATATCCTCAATCTTTCATTTTCCACTGCAACTGTTCCTAATGCCTTCAAACATGCCGTAGTTACACCATTCCTCAAAAAACCTTAATTGAACCCTACCTGTCCTTCCAACTATCACCCATCTCCCTCCTCCCTTTCGTACCCAAGCTACTTGAATGTGCTGTTCACCACCATTGTCGTGACTTTCTTTCATCTCAAACTATTCTTGATCCACTTCTAGTTGTCTTTCACCCTCTGCATTCAACTGAAACAGTCCTTGCTAATGTCTCCAATGGCCTGATCCTGGCAAGATCCAAAGGTCTCTATTCCTTCTCAATCTGTCTGCCACTTTTGACACTGTTGATCACCATCTACTACTTGATAATCTGTCTTCATTTGGATCTTTGGACTCTGTTCTTTCTTGGTTTTCTTCTTATCTCTCCCATCGCACTTTTAGTGTATACTCTGGTGGATCCTCCTCCACTTCCATCCCACTATCATTTGGTGCACCTCAGGGTTCTGTCTTGGGACCTCTTCTTTTCTCCATCTATACTTCTTCCCTTGGTGCTCTGATCGCCTCCCATGGTTTTCAGTATCATCTTTATGCTGATGACTCCCAGATCTACCTCTCCACACCAGACATTTCAGTGGGATCGAAGCCTAAGTCTCAGCCTGCCTGTCTGACATTTGCTGCCTGGCATCAGGGTACCTACCAGTAGTCCCCCCGCTTATATATATTTACCATGAGTATGTTCTAGGAAAGTCTATTCTAATGAAAGCAAATTAAATCTTAAACACAATTTACCAATCTTGGTTATAGAAAAGGCAAAGCACCCCCCCCCCCCCCCCCACACACACACACACATACACACATAAATGGTAGTGACACTGAATATACAAAGAACTGATAGAGGCACTTTTTGCCATCTATAGACATACAACTTTTAATGCTGCCCTGCCCTTTTCACACTCTGACCCTACATACGCCCAGGACATTCCCAAGGCTTATTTATAAAAACACAGGTAATTATGCACACCAATTCATTTCCAATCTGTGCACAAAATACTGTATGTTCCCGATCCTTAAATCTGGCAATACTAGAGAGTTTAAGTCATGGAGCACCAGAGCTGCTGAAAGGCCAAAGAAGCTGCAGTGCCACTGTCCATGGTGCTGAAATAGACCGGACTTTTCTTTATCACTCTAATTGCAGACCTGTCCAAACTCAGCCCAGCTGTGCGAATTGTAGGGCTGATTTCTTGTGCTGCATTTCATCACATTCCTCTATACAGTCCAGTCTAAAATGTCTGTACTATGTTCCTACTGATTCCATCTGCAATGACTCCATTTTACTCATATGGATGATTCCTATTGAATTCCTTTAATCATCTCATTATTTCCCCAGGTACAAAAGGCAGACTAATCAATCCATAATTTCTGGTTGCTGACAGTTTCATGAGGGGGTTGCACTGGAGTTATGTTCTGATCTTTCAGTTCCAGGCCCAGAGAGGAAATGATTTCCATCTTCAGACATCCACAGTACCACGTTCAAGAGAGCTGATATAACAGAAAAGAAATATTACTGTTGTCCAACATAATGAAATAGTAAAGGAGTTGTAATGGTGCTGAAATGATAAAGGAAAAGGAAGAGCGTTGTCAAAGCTTACTGGCACTGTCCAGGCTATAAGAATGACAAAGAAATATTGACACTGAACATAGCGCAGAGATGATAGAAACATTATCAGTGTCCAAAGTGCTAAAGAAAAAAATATTAGCACTGTCCATGGTGCTGGAATGATGGGACAAACGATGGAACTGGAACTTGATGTACTCCACTGGCATAATATGATCTCCTTTAACAGAATGGTCAATAATTCATATCCTGACTGTGCCCAGGATATGTCTCTATTTAATCCACTATGTAATATATTTAATCAGCAAGTGCCCTCCATCAGCTCCTGAAACTGTTCCCATAAACATTGTTTGGTCACATTATTTCATCTGCAAGAAAACGTCTTGTGCAGTTCTACTCCACTGAACTCCCTTGAATATCAGACTTGTTCTCTGGCTCCTTCATCTTTTTATTCTCTGCTGTCCTATCTTATCATTCCTTCTCTCTTTGTGACACATTCTCTTCTACCTGTCTTCTTGGTGGACTCGCTTTCTCTTTATTCTTCTATTCTTTTCAAACTACTTCATTCTTATTGAACAACTATATTTATGACTTTATCTTAGCTAACATATTTATCCTAGTGAAACTGAATGGTACAGTTTTAGGATATTTAGGGTCTCATGTAAGAAGGGACTGGAAGGCATTTTGGATTTAGCTCATGTCTTTTGTAACTCAGGGTGATTTATATTCAGGTATAGTAGGTATTTTCCTATCCCTAGAGGTAATAGAGTATTAAGTGACTTGCCCAAGATCACAAGGAGTTACTGTGGGATTTGAACAGGCTTCCATAGTTCTCATCTCATTGCTCAAACCATTAAGCTACTGCCCCACTCCCTTGAACTAACCTGTGAAAATATTTAGAGGCGTGTAACCATTTTTGAAAACCCATTTACATTCCTTAGCTAAGCTTCATACATAATTTCTCACACTTTGCTCAGCCAGGAAATTTGTATGTGGCAACATATGAGAAATTTATTTTTAAAAGTCTTCCCCTTCATGCAGAAGTGGCACGATTTAAAAGTCTTATTGGCCCAAATTAGAGATCCCCCCAGATCCCATCTGCCTCAAAGTATCTGGTGGGGGGGGGGGGTGAAGGGGCAGGAAGGGTCCCTACTCATTCTTATCCCAGCAGCTTTTGCATTCAAAATGGTGCTACCTTACCCTAGTGGTAATCTCATGTAACTACCACTAGAGGTCAGACTGCCAAATCAGGATTTGATACGGAGATTGAAAATAAGAAAGAGGAGAGAACTGCTCCTATAATTCATAACCCCTCAGAGATTTTCAAAATCAAGCTATTATCCTCCACCCACTGCAGAACAGATCCCAAATCTTCATTGAATACTGACTCCATTAAATGAATCTTGTGACCGGCTTGAATCATTTCCAGGTAAAAGTTTCTAAAGGCTGTGTAAATATATTAAAGAGCAAAGGAGAGAATGCCAACCAAGGACGTCACAAGTAAAAAATGTTCCATTTATTTTTAGGGTTTTCAGACTTTTGGGATATTTTTTCAGTTTCAGATGTTCATTTTAACATTTTTTTTTCAATGCATGCAAATCAACTTTGTGTGCCTTAATTTATAGGTTAAGTTTAGTTTAGTTTATTCACTGCCTTTCATAAAATCAAAGTGGTTAACAATTAAAATCAATAAAACACAATAAGAAAGGAAAGGAGTGCTAACTTAAAAAGAGAAAGAGAAAACAGCAAAGGCAATTAAAAGAGCGAAATAGCAACAGAGAGCACAGAAAGCTGACCAGTCAGTTGGCTAAGCGATGAGTAGAAGCCTATTGAAAAGCCACGATGAAAAGGTGAGTTTTAAGGGGAATTTTAAAACAATGATAAAACTGTTCATTGCATATGGTAAAGGGCAAAGAATTCCAAAGGTATGTGACAATGCAGGGATTGCAAGCTTATTGGCAGTAGAAGAGTGAAGAGCATGAATGGGTCTATAAGAAATGATCAAGGAAGAAAGATAAGCAGGGGCATTAGTAAAAAGAACTTTGTGAGTTAATATCAAGATTTTGTACTGTATTCAGAAAGTGACTGGGAGCCAGTGGTAGTGTTTGAAGACAGGAGTAATATGATCGAAACAACGGATACTAGAGATGATGTGAACGGCAGTGTTTGGCACTGACTGAAGTATCTTGGTGAGGGAAGACCAGCATAAGCAATATTGCAATAATCAAGTTTACTTAATACTACTGCATGGAGGAGAGTGGCACAGGCATCATCATCCAAGAATGAATGAAGGCATCGAATAGAGTGAAGAGAACAAAAAAATGATTGAAATCTGAGGAGTGAAGGACAATTGGGAATCAATAGGAATGCCTAAATATTTCAGGAAATCAACTACTTGTACAGGAGAACCTCAAATTAGGGGACTAACTGAAAGGGTGAATGTTGATCTCGTTAACCAAAGTGCATACGTTTGGAGGAATTAAGCACCAAATGGTTCATGGAAATCCAACAGTCAATAGAGTCAAAACATCCTTGCAGGGCAGAAAGACTAGGTGCAATAAGATCCTGAACCTAAAGTAGAATAATATCATCTGTGTAAATATAAAATGGAAACCCAGATTTTGAATCATAAGAGCCAAAGAGGATAAAAAAAATATTAAATAGAAGGGGAGAGAGCTCTGCTTGACACCACTGGAAAAGGTTCGAGAAGAAGTACCCTGGGATGTCTGGACTACAAATTTGCAATCTGACAGAAAAGAAGTAAACCAAGAGAGAACTGTTCCAGAAACACCCAGGGAGATGAGGCAAGAGAGTAAGAGAGGGTGATCCACTAAGTCAAAGGCAGCAGTTAAATCCAGTGAAATGAAAAGAAACCGGATCCTTTATGAAATGCAGAATAGATGTCATTTTGGAGAGAGGGGAGTATGGTTTCAGTAGAGTGACCACTTCTAAATCCACATTGCTTGGGATGCAGGAAATTAAAGGCTTCAATATGATCCAATAATTGGAAAAATACTATTTTGTCAACAAGTTTTAGGAGGAACGGTATATGAGATATTGGTCAATAATTTGTGGGATCCAGATTCTTTAAGACTGGATGTACTACCAAGGTTTTCCAGGATGCAGGAATGATGTATGTGGAAAGACAATCAATTTTGTATGAACGAGGGGATAATTTTATAAGAATTTTTCCAGTGGTAAACCCTATTTTACTTGTAGAAAAGAGATTCTCTAGAATTACCTCAGGTCATAGTCAAGGGAGGAGTTTGGACAGAGCCCAGTTATGAAGTATGAGGACATTTGCCCTTATTTCACATGTGTATATTTATACCAGTTTCTGTAGGTTTTCTGAGGTTATTTCCATTATGGGGCAACTCCCTTTAGGTGCCCTGATGTCGCACAGTGCGATCCTATTCCATAATGCCATCTGGGTACCCGGATTCCATTATAGAACCCAAGCATCACGTGGTATCAGTTCACATTACATTAAGGCAGGCAAGGACCCGGTGTAACTGTGGACTGCCAAATATAGCTAGGGTATATATGCATCTTTTCAACTATTCTGGAAGTTCCGGGCCTGAAGGTGAAAAGAATGGAAGCCAGCAATGTAGTAGCTCATTTCAAACAAGCAGTGAAATGAATGTTGTGCTTCTCCTACAAGGAAAGTAACCTGCACTGCACAACAGATACAACCCCCTAAAATAAAACCGGGCATGGCCACGCTGGATGATCGCAAGCATCTTTATGTCGCCATCCACCACATTAGTCATTTTTTCTCTGCTGCTCTCCTGCCTGATCTCAAAGCACCTCATCCTCATGGGGTAGAGATTATGCTGCAGAATCACAGGAAGCATTTGAGAGCTGGTCTAAAGGATCCTCTCAGTGGTGTTTTTACACCTCCTCCTCTAAGATCCCCAATATTATACCCTTTTCTGACACACAGTGCTGCAGATCTGTACTGACTATTGACCACCGTAGCATGCCTTTCAGTTCTCTGAGGCCTCTACAGTGCTCTAATGGAGATTGTGAAGGAGAGGACCTGGGGGTAGATAAGATGGAAGTGGAAGAGGAAGAAGGGAGGCGGCTCACGAGCAGACATAGGCAGAACAGAGCCTTGCCTCCATGCCATCCCCAGAGAGCGAGAGAAGTAGTAATGCCCCCTAGAAAAGGGTGGAGGAAAAAGGACTACATTACCCAGCATCCCCCGAGAGAGAGCAGAGAAAGGTTCGTGACCCCTGTAAAATGGAGGAGAGGAAGAGACTACATTTCCCAGCAACCTCGGGGCAAAGCCTGGTACAGAGATTACCTTCCCCAGCAGGAACAGGGGGAGAACTCTAACAAGGAAAGGGTGGTGCCCCTGCAGGGTAATCAAGGGAAAGAGGAACAGCTGCAAAGGGGGTGGGACGGGGAGCCCATGGAGTATCAAGAAGCTGGGCAGAGAGAAAGAGAGGAGAGCGAGGAAGAACCTATGGACCTCTCAGCCTGGGCTCACTCCTTAGGTAACAAACTAAGGGACCAGGTAACTTCATGGTATGGTAGCTGGGCTAAGAGAGGAAAGAGGAAAGGCCATGTGGGAGGATGGGTCAGTGCTTAGAGAGAGTGACCCAGATGGGTGGGGCCTTTTCATTTTCCAGAGCTCAGGCTGTGAATGAACTTTGAGTTTAAAGAGTTCTGGTTGAAGAGGGATGAGAGATTTTCCCGGAGTGGGCTGAGCCCAGCAGGAAGAAGGTGGAGTGTGAACTGTGGCTAAAAAGCCTAAAAGAAGCTGAAGGGGGTTGAGCAGTGTGCTGAAGCCTCAAGAACTGTGTTTGTTTGTTTTTTTGGAACTGCTTGCAGTGTTTTGGCCCCTCCCAAGGGAGAGGGGGGGGAGAGAAAGAAGACCCAGGGCTATAAAACTGTCTAAAAGGAGCCCAGCTGGGTGCTGGAAGCCTGGGAGTTAAAAGGTTTTTTTTCCTTGCTGTGTTTGTACCCCTGAGAGGAGCAACAGGGGGAATTGTGAGTTTTTTTTTGTTGATTCAAGTATTGTGTCTTTTTGCACTGCGGGACTGTTGGATCCCAAGCAAAATAAAGAACTTGTTAAGTTTGCTTTGAAGTTGATTTCTTTGAGCCCTGCCCTGTGGACTGCAGTGAACCAGGAGGTTGGGCTGCAAGGGTGAAGGGGAGATCCTGAGGACCCTCAGGCGGAGGGGAGGATCATTTTCACAAGATCCATGACATGGATCTCCACTAGAGCACTGTAGAGGCCTCACACAGAGAACTGAAAGGCATGTTACGGTGGTGACTCATCCATTATGAGGGAAATTCTAAGGAGCCGTCTAGATTTTAGCAAGACGAACAGTCGTATTCTGTATTTGCATGCACAACTTGGTTAACAACTCAATCAGCACCAATAGCTGCCAATTAACAAGCAATTAATGACACTAATTGGCATTAATTTGAAATTATGCGCAGAACTGGCTAAGCGTATTCTGTAATGTGCTGTGCATAAATTCTAAGTCACGTGGAGGGGCATAATTGAACGGGGCTGACCATCTATAAGGGCGGCCATCTCTAATGATGGCCCCGTTAAGCGGCGTACCCAAATCTATTATTGAAAGAAGATGACAGGCCATCTTTCATTTTGATAATACGGTTGGGGCCGGCCAAATCTCAACATTTGGGCCGCCCTTAGATATCGCCAGCATTAGAGATGGCCGCCATTGGTTTTCGCCAATAATGGAAACTAATGGCGGCCATCTCAAACCCGGCCAAATCCAATGCATTTGGTCATGGGAGGAGCCAGCATTTGTAGTGCACTGGTCCCCCTCACATGCCAGGACACCAACCGGGCACCCTAGGGGGCACTGCAGTGGACTTCACAAAATGATCCCAGATGCATAGCTCCCTTACCTTGTGTGCTGAGCCCCCCAAACCCCACTCCCCATAACTGTATACCACTACCATAGACCTTAGGGATGAAGAGGGGCACCTACATGTGGGTACAGTGGGTTTGTGGTGGGTTTCGGAGGGCTTCCATTTACCACCACAAGTGTAACAGGTAGGAGGGGGATGGGTCTGGGTCCACCTGCCTGAAGTGCACTGCAGTACCCACTAAAAAGTGCTCCAGGGACCTGCATAGTGCTGTCATGGAGCTGAGTATGACATTTGAGGCTGGCATAGAGGCTGGCAAAAAATGTTTTTTTGTTTTTGGGTGGGAGGGGGTTGGTGACCACTGGGGGAGTAAGGGGAGGTGGTCCCCGATTCCCTCCGGTGGTCATCTGGTCAGTTTGGGCACCTATTCAAGGCTTGGTTGTGCACAAAGATGGACCAAGTAAAGTCAGCCAAATGCTCGTCAGGGCCGGCTTTCTTTTTTCCATTATCATCCGAGGCCGGCCATCTCTTAACCACGCCCCCGCCCCACCTTCAGTACACTGCCGACATGCCCCCTTGAACTTTGGCCAGCCCAGCGATGGAAAGCAGTTGAAGCCAGCCAAAATCGGCTTTCGATTATACCGATTTGGCCGGCCTTAGGAGAAGGCCAGCCATCTCCGGATTTGTGTCGGAAGATGGCTGCCCTTCTCCTTCGAAAATAAGCAGGATAGTTGAAAAGTAGGCTTGTCATGGGCATTGAATGGGTGGGTCATGGGCATTTCTAAAATACACCTGGTCCATGCCTAATTTAGATGTCGGGATTTACACCAAGTTTTACTTGGCTGAACTGCCCATGACTGAATTTAGCTCTATTCTATATACTGCATGGAAATTTAGGCTTATTGTATAAAATACACCTAAACTAAGGCATACTTTATAGAATATGCTTAGACAAATTTCATTTTGTTGCCAATTTTGTAGACTTGATATATAGGATCTAGTCCTTAATGCTTATAGACGGACACAGACAAACATACATGACCATTTTCCGTCTGTTCCATATTCTGAAATTGGTGCCGGTATTCGATGGTATGGACTTTGCAGGTGGGGAGTTTGGGCGGACATAGGCAGGACAGAAATTTACATGGATGCATTTTAAAACTCTACAATCTACGTACATTCTTTAACAAACAAGATGTAACAATTTACACCAACTCGGTGACCTAAAATATATCATCATCATAAGAGCTTCTACCACCTTTACGAGCAATCCATTCAAAGTGCTTTACATAGTAACAAAACACAATGAAAGAGGGACAGTGAATTCATTTCATCCTGGCTCTTAACAAGCCTAATGCAGACTGAAGAGATATAAGTGCTTTTTGACCTGTTACAGTAGCTTTCCATAAAGACTAGGCATCTAACTTTTCTTTAGGGAATAATTTCCAAACAGTCACATTCCTGGTTTCCTTTATAGAATGACCCTCCAGGTGTGGCACCCTGAGACTCTGATGGTTATTATTAACAGGGCAGCATAATTGATGCCCACAGGTTCACAGTTACAAAGACAACGAAACATAGAGCTTTGGCAACTCCAGGGCTTTTTTTGAGGAGGTACTTGGGGGTACTGAGTACCGGCACCTTTTCCATTGTCTGCTAAACTCAACCCATGGTCCCCAGGTTTTAATGAAAGTGCTCAGGCTCTGCACACCAATTCTGCCTTGTCATAGATTCTGGTTATTGTGGGGTGGATCCCTCAGTGATCACCCCCACCCCTGAAGGGTGGCCTAGCATTTGAGTACCGGCACCTTTTTCGCTAGAGAAAATGCACTGGGCAACTCTAAAATAGAAGAAGCAGCTGAAAAGATGGGATGAGGAACATTTTGTTTCTTTGCCAGCTGAATTATCTAGAAATTGAAATAGTGCTAGGAGGGAAGTGCCAGGAGATTAACAACCCTAGTGTGAAACCCACAAGGTACAAGCCAGGTCATCTGCTCTATGGCCTCCTCACCTGGCTTGTGAGAGAGGAGAACCCTGTGCCTGGCCTGCATGGCTCTCCTGGCACACGTGGGCCTATTTAATTGTGTACAGCATCTTCACAGGCTCACTTTGTCAGAGGGGGGGGGGGGGGGGGGGATAAGAAATGTTTACTAAGTCACCACAGCAGCTAAATGAAGTGCTGGGCTCACTGCGAACGAAGCAATTAAGGGAAAAGCAGTACAAGAGGAAAGCAAGGTGTGTTAGCCGAGCCTGGCTGCCCCTGCTTACTAACATCTCAATCTGTTTCCAGACAGGACTTAGTCCCAGGAGGAAAAAGGGCATTAAAGAGTTGAAAACTGGACTGAAAGTCTCCATGAACAGTATCTCATTAATCTGACATCCTTTCTTAACCGCTGAGTGGCCACTGAATGCTCTAAAATGGAAAAGTGTACTGAACATAACAGTAGCCTTACTGGGTCAGACCAGTGGTCCATCTAGCCCAGTATCCTGTTTTCCAAACAGTGGCCAAGCCAGGTCACAAGTACCTGGCAGAAACCCAAATTATGGCAACACTCCATACTACAAATCCCAGGGCAAGCAGTTGCTTCCCTTGTCTGCCTCAGTAGCAGACTATGGACTTTTCTTCCAGCAGCCCAAGTCTCTCAGAAACCAGCTCAGAACTCTAGAACTAGGCTCCAGATTATTATCTGTGGCTTGTACGTGCCAATGTCTCAGCCAGATTAAGTCACGAGAGGGGAATTTTATAAGGGGGAAAGCAGACAACTATTTAGTGACAGAAGGTGTGCCTACAGGGGTGGACATCCATCTATTCTACACCCCCTCTGCAGCAGATGTAAATGCCTGTGCCGTATTTATAATCTATGACCAAACTCGCATCCTCTACTCATATGCCACCCGAACACTTCCTGTGTATACAAAATCATATCATATAGAAGAGCCCACTTACACACAGGAATGATTTCGTAAAAAGGGTGAAAAAAGCCACAATTTTATTTTAATTAGCCATTAAAACCCTACAATACCGGTTACTGATCAGGCTTCTACCATATAATAGACTGTGGGCAAACAACTACACCTCCAGCACAGACTGCAATAGCACAGCACAGGCCAGTGGGCCACATCTCCGACCCAGAATGGAATGCAATCCTATATAATAAAAGGCACCTCCAACGTTCTGAAGGTGACTGCATGGCTGAGGCATTCCTGCTCTCTGTATCCATCTCCTGAATTGACATCACGTACTTCAGGGTTCGTCACAAGCAGAAGTGACCAACCACACGAGGCTTCTCGGCTTCAGAATGTTGGAGGTGCATTCTATTAAATAGGATTGGTCAGTTCCTTGAAGCACAGCCAGAGCTCAGCGTCCTGCACAGTAACGCTCAGACACCAGAGGGAGGGAGGGGGGGCCTGACACCAGAGAGGGGGGGAGGTATCTCTGTCACATACACACACACACTCTCTCTCTCTCACAGTCAATGTCTTTCTCACTCTCACACACTGTCTCTCACACACTCTATGTCTCACACTGTATCACATTCACTCTCTATGTGTCACACAGTCACTCACACACTCAGTCTCACAGAGAGTCTGTGTCTCACACACACTCTCTCTCTCTCTCTCGCACACACTGTATCTGTGTGAAACACACTCTTTCTCTCTCACACTGTGTCTCACATACGCACTTGCACACACTCTCATTCTCACACACACACTCTCTCACAGACACACTCGTACCCATAAGTACATAAGTACATAAGTAGTGCCATACTGGGAAAGACCAAAGGTCCATCTAGCCCAGCATCCTGTCACCGACAGTGGCCAATCCAGGTCAAGGGCACCTGGCACGCTCCCCAAACGTAAAAACATTCCAGACAAGTTATACCTAAAAATGCGGAATTTTTCCAAGTCCATTTAATAGCGGTCTATGGACTTGTCCTTTAGGAATCTATCTAACCCCTTTTTAAACTCCGTCAAGCTAACCGCCCGTACCACGTTCTCCGGCAACGAATTCCAGAGTCTAATTACACGTTGGGTGAAGAAAAATTTTCTCCGATTCGTTTTAAATTTACCACACTGTAGCTTCAACTCATGCCCTCTAGTCCTAGTATTTTTGGATAGCGTGAACAGTCGCTTCACATCCACCCGATCCATTCCACTCATTATTTTATACACTTCTATCATATCTCCCCTCAGCCGTCTCTTCTCCAAGCTAAAAAGCCCTAGCCTTCTCAGCCTCTCTTCATAGGAAAGTCGTCCCATCCCCACTATCATTTTCGTACCCAGACTCACTCTCTCTCACACACAGTCACTCTCACATACACTCTCTGAGGAAAACCTTGCTAGCGCCCGTTTCATTTGTGTCAGAAACGGGCCTTTTTTACTAGTATAATATAATATGGACAACCAAAATAAAGAAATCCCGATGCCAGTTGAAAATAATTTATTTAGTATGTGATACAAGACACAAATCGGGAGATGGCCAGTGATCTCCTGAACCCAGCCAAATCGGTATAATCGAAAGCTGATTTTGGCCGGCGCCAACTGCTTTCCGTCACGGAGCCGGCCAAACTTCAAGGGGCATTTCGGCAGGGTACAGAAGGCAAGACGGGGGCGGGACAGGGGCATGGCTACAAAATGGCCGGCTTCGCCCGATAATGGAAAAAATATGGCCGGCCCTGACGAGCATTTCGCCGGCTTCACTTGGTCCATTAATTTTTACGACCAAGCCTCAAAAAAGAGCCCCAATTGACAAGATGACCACTGGAGGGAATCGGGGATCACCTCCCCTTACTCCCCCAGTGGTCACCAACCCCCTCCCACCCAAAAAAAAGTTTTAAACATTTTTTTGCCAGCCTCTATGCCAACCTCAAATGCCATACCCAGCTCCATCACAGCAGTATGCAGGTACCTGGAGCAGTTTTAGTGGGTGCAGTGCACTTCAGGCAGGTGGGCCCAGGCCCATTCCCCCCCCACCTGTTACACTTGTGGTGGTAAATGTGAGCCCTCCAACCCCCCCCAAAAAAAAAAAAACCCACTGTACCAACATGTAGGTGCCCCCCTTCACCCCTTAGGGCTATGGTAGTGGTCTAGAGTTGTGGGGATTGGGTTTTAGGGGGGATTTGGGGGGCTCATCACCCAAGGTAAGGGAGCTATACACCTGGGACCAATTTTTGAAGTCCACTGCAGTGCCCCCTAGGGTGCCCGGTTGGTGTCCTGGCATATCAGGGGGGCCAGTGCAATACAAATGCTGGCTCCTCCATGACCAAATACCTTGCATTTCACCGGGTTTGAGATGGCCAAAAACCGAAGCCGACCATCTCTAAACCCGGCGATCTCAACATTTGACCTAAATGTTGAGATTTAGCCGGCCCGAACCGTATTGTCGAAAGAAAAGATGGCCGGCCATCTTTTTCGAAAATACGGTTTGCTCCACCCCTTTGCGGAGCCAGCCCCGAAGATGGATGGCCATCTATTTGGCCGGCGCCGTTCGATTATGCCCCTCAATGTGACACTATGGGAAGAGTGGGGGGGGGGGGGTTCAAAGTTTTAAAATTGCTAAAAACAAGGAAAACATATAAAGGACACTTTTGGGCTCATTTTCAAAAGAGAAAAGCATCCAAAAAGTGGCATAAGTCTGCATTTGGATGTTTTTCTCACAAAAACATCCATATCAGTATTTTCAAAACCTATTTTTAGACATTTTTCTATGAAGTCCCCCAGAAGTGCGTCCAAATCTCTAGGGGAAGTGCCAGGGGCACATTCAGGGTGGAACTTGGGCGTTCCTAAGACAAAAAGGTGTCCTAAATAACCAGATGACCACTGGAAGGAATCAGGAATGACCTCCCTTATTCCCTCAGTGGTCACTAACCCCCTCCCACCCACCCCCAAAATATGACGAAAAACATTACTTACCAACCTCTATGCCAGCCTCAGATGTTATACTCAGGTCCATCAGAATAGTACGCAGGTCCCTGGAGTAGTCTAGTGTTGGGTGCAGTGCACTGCAGACAGGTGGACCCAGGCCCATACCTCCCCCTACCTGTTACACTTGTGGAAGAAACTCTGAGCCCTCCAAAACTCACCAGAAACCCACTGTACCCACATATAGGTGCCCCCTTCACCCGTACGGGCTATGTTAGTGGGGGGTAGTGGGTTTTGGGTGGGTGTTATTGTTTTTCGAAATTTAGAATCCACAGTATCTTGTGACCTTCAGTGAGGAGGGCGTTTGCGTCCTAAGATCTCAGTCAGACATTAAATACGGACTCGTCCTGCACTGAATATGTATCTTTTTAATTTAGGATTTAAATAGACTCTTGACATTTCTGTTAAATTCTATGAGTTATATAGTTCACATTCATCACTAATTCTCTCCATAAATTATATTTCCTAATTCAGGATGCTTAGCATCATAACCTTTAAAAATCTATTTTAAATTCAGCCACTCATGAGTGCTATCACAGCCTCAAGAATGTATGGTCATAGGGTTAACAATTAATTATAATATGAAAGCAGAAACTTTTAGCTTATTTTAGTTACATTTGTACCCTGTGCTTTCCCACTCATGGTGGGCTCAATGCTGCAGGCAATGGAGAGTTAAGTGACTTGCCCAGAGTCACAAGGAGCTGCCTGTGCCAGGAATCAAACTCAGTTCCTCAGGACCAAAGTCCACCACCCTAACCACTAGGCCACTCCTCCACTCTTATGAGTCTGAAATAGTGTCAAGACTTTTTCTTACTGTGATAACTCATTCCATTAGCTCTCCTATAGCAGCCAGCGGAAAATAAGACAGACCTAGTAATGAACAAATAATCAGATCAAAATGTTGGCATGGAGGTTTCCACCTCTGTGATCTGTGCCTGCTGAATTAATTCAAAATATTAACAGCACATAATATTACTTCAACGTCACTGGCCCAGTGCACCACCTCCTGAAACTCCGAATGTACTGTAGGTTCTAGGAGGGCTGTCTTCTTCTGATCATAACACACATTTAAAATCACAAAAAAAAAAGCTTTCAGGAGCATTCCGCTATCCTCTGTCTTATATCAGAATCTGATTTACACAAGTCAAGTTACATATGAGAAGATCATAGCAAGATTTTGTCCAACAGTAAGCATCTGTGCAATTATACTGATTTTGAATTTGGATATTGAACAACAACAACAACAAAATCCTCACTAAATTGTAACCATATGGAGCTTTTTCATAAGGTGAATACTTACAGCTTAGTTAAAAATCTGTTTACTCAACTGAATACATTTCTAATACACCATGGTAGGTCCCTGCCAGAGGGCTGGAATGGTAGGATGTCCCTGGGTCAGAGGAGGCCCAGCCCATGGGGAGTGGGTTTGAAACAGACCAGTAGAAAAGAGTTGCAAAGGGGATAAAGGGTGGACAGAAGAGAGACCCAGCCCAGGAACAGGGAACTGGAGCCAGGGGAAGCTGGGTCATGAGAACAGGGTGAATCCAGAGAGGAGTCAGAACTGGCAGAAGGTCAGACCAGAGGATGGTCTGAGCCTGCAGAGATTGAATTTGTGCTGAGAAGAGGAGAAACAGGTACTGAGAATTGCATTGCCCTACAGGATAGGCAGGGCAGGTGAATTGTATATCAAACATATAAACGGCAAATGCGCAGTAGAGACTTCCCTCTCTGTCCCGCCTTCGCGTCAAGATGTGATGACGTCAGAGGGCGGAACAGAGAGGGAAACGGAGTCGGAGTCACTGTCGGACGCTGCCGCCTGGAAACAAACATCGCACGCACCAACCTCCACCCTCCCCCCCATCCCCGCCGCCGCTCCCGCCCTCCTCTGTATCGGGCCCCCTGCTCTGACCTGACAGCGCCTCTCACCTCTGTGTGGAAGGGCTGCAGGCAGCAGCAGAGCGATCTGCTGCTGCCTGCAGCGCTTTCACACGGAGGTGAGAGGCGCTGTCAGGTCAGGGGGCCCAGCACGGAGGGGGGAGCGAGCGGCAGCCAGGAGGGTAGCTGGAAATCTCACCCGTTTTAATGGGCTTAACAGCTAGTATGTACATATTTGGTGCCCACGAGGTATCCCTGTAAATATACCTGAGAGGAGAAGTTCTCATGAGGAACACCAGAAGGATTGGATTTAATTTAAGAGTTTATATGCTGTTTGGACTGTTTAATAATGGTTTCAAGTACTTCCTGTTGCAGAGTTGGAAGAAATAAATAATTTGAGTTTGCATAAACTGTGACTATGGTATGTCTTGGGTGCATGTACCTCCCAAACCCCCGGATCGCTAATCAGGACCATAGACCCACTCCCAAGCTCGACTGCAGTCGAACTGGAATGGATGAGTGAGGTGAGAGTGGCCCTGAATGTGAAACTGAACTGAACTGATTTGCTTTGTGGCCTGTGGCCAGAGCAAGTGTACGGGTGAGACCTGGATTACACAAAACTGGTGACCAACGTGGGGCATTTGGGAGACTGAAGAAAATAATTTGGCTGAAGGATTACAAATTTGACTGTATTAAGAGCCGACTGAAATCCATGTGGCTTGTGGATTACAAATTTTGGTGATTTATTATTGCAGCCGGAGAGAAAGGACACTCAGTGTGGATTACAAATGCCAGAAAGACTTGTTTTTCAGACCAGGAATTACAAATTTGCTACTGCCGGGAGTGATGGACAGACTGGATAGGTCATACGGTCTTTATCTGTGTCATTTTCTATGTTTCTATATACTGTAATAACTATATCCCGGTAGCAATCCCTCTGGGGGGTGGTAGGCTCCCTTCAGCAGTCCAAAACAAAGTCCTTCCAGACAACACAGCTTTTAGTTCAAACCAGTTTATTCCCCCTCCTCCACAAAACTCAGTTCAAAGGGTTTAATGTCCCATTCAGTTCCAAACATAGCAAAAAAAACTCTCAATTTAAATCCAAGTTCTCCCAGTTCCAACCTCCTGGGTTTCAGTTTTAAAAGTCTTTCCTCTTGGGTGGTTGCAGAATGGCAGTACACCTCTCACAACACAGCTACTTGACTCCTGTGACCACCCACTGCCTTCAGTCCCTGCAACTCTGCCCCAGAGTACAATTACAGTCCATGTCAACCGGTTCCTCCAAACCTGGTGTGCTGGGCCCTCCTGACTCTCCTTCCTCCAAACACTCCATTAACTCTGCTTCTCTGCTAGTTTGTTGGTTAGAGCCTTCCCCTTCTTCCCAAGTGGGAGGAATCTTATACTGATTTGTGACCCAAGGGAATTGAGCTTTGTCATCCCGGCTCCCCCTTCTGGCCCTTGTCGGCCATAGCAGCTGCTCTTTCCAGTCCTTACCTTCCTCCCTTCCACGTGGTGTCCCTAACGGGCTTTGGAACCTACCACCCCGATTCCTTCTCTCAGGGTCTTGTGGGGAATGTAGTCTGGCCCCATACCTCCTCCTAACCTGCTTAGACCCTCCAACCTCCTTACAATATAGAGGATCTCTGATGGATTGAAAGGGAATGCAGAGATTAGTTGCTGGTGTGGATGGCCATATGGTCTTTATCGGTATCATTTTCTATGTATGTACAGAGGATCTCTGAGGGACAGGAAGGGATTGTAGAGATTCGTAGTTGGTGAGGATGAACAGATTGGATGGGTCATATGGTCTTTATCTGACATAATTTTGTCTTTCTATCCACAGAGGATCTCTGGGGGACAGGAAGAAATTGTAGAGATTAGTAGTTGGTGTGGATGGACAAGCTGGATGGGTCATATGGAGGGGCATAATCGAACGGGGCACCCAAGTTTTCCTGAGGACGTCCTCATAGGACATCCTCGCGAAGGGGTGGAGAAACCCGTATTATCGAAACAAGATGGGCGTCCATCTTTCGTTTTGATAATACGGTCAGGGATGCCCAAATCTCAACATTTAGGTCGACCTTAGAGATGGTTGTCCCCGATTTTCGGCGACAATGGAAACTGAGGACGCCCATCTCAGAAACGACCAAATCCAAGCCATTTGGTCATGGGAGGAGCCAGCATTTGTAGTACACTGGTCCCCCTCACATGCCAGGACACCAACTGGGCACCCTAGGGGTCATTGCAGTGGACTTCAGAAAAGGCTCACAGGTGCATAGCTCCCTTACCTTGTGTGCTGAGCCTGCCAACCCCCCCCCCCCCCAAAACCCACTCCCCACAACTGTACACCACTACTATAGCCCTAACCTCTCTTACCATACCCTTTGGCAATGAGTTCCAGCTGTGTGGCAAAGCTGGGATCTGAACCCAGCCAGATTCCTCTGTATTAATACCTCTGTGCTGTAACTCACACAGGAAGTACAGCAGCATGAGACAGGGATGGGATTAGTGCCCAGAAAGCATCTCCTGTATAACATTGAGCTGGGAATCATACAGAAGTGTAACAGTGTGACAGGGCTGGGATCTGAACCCAGCCAGATTCCTCTGTATTAATACCTTTATGATGGGGCTCACACAGAAGTACAGCGGTGTGCCAGGGTTGGGATCTGACCCCCAGCAGCTTCCCTGATATAACAGTGTATCCCTGTGGAAGATCTCGGCTTGCTTTACGATGTATCAGCCTGACAGACCCCTTAGTTTCTCACCAGCTGTTGGATTATTAAGTATTAAATTCTGCCAGGCACACAAACACATTTCAACAACCTTGGCATACATTGTCCTTTAATCTCATATTTCTGCCTTATGGAAATACATTTCATCTGACAGAGATTATCACAGAGCAGGCTGCTTTAAATATGCTTCTGAAAGGACCCTGGCTGGAGGGGCTTAGAGGAAAGGAGGGATTGGCTTGTTCCTGAGGGGACCCTGTCTGGAGGGAAGCAGCAGGGGATGGGAAAACGGATTTACAAATAAACATCCCTCTTCTAAGTGTTCCTATCCATTGTGAACACCAGTCTGACTAGCCTGTAGGGTTCACTCACCTGTACATCTGCTCTCTTGCTTGCACTGATATCTCAGGGTAAATTTTCAGCCGGTGGCGGCGAGCGCTTTTGCTGACCGCCACCAGTAATTATTCCTGAATATTCAATGCTGGCTCCTAATTCCTTGGAGGAGTAGCCTAGTGGTTAGTGCGGTGGACTTTGATCCTGGGGAACTGAGTTCAATTCCCACTGTAGCTCCTTGTGACTCTGGGCAAGTCACTTAACCCTCCATTGCCCCTGGTACAAAATAAGTACCTGAATATATGTAAACCGCTTTGAATGTAGTTGCAAAAACCTCAGAAAGGCAGTATATCAAGTCCCATTTCCCTTTCCCCCTTTCCCTTATGACATCACAATATCAGAAGTGAGCCAAGTATCGGGCTATCAAGCCATTGTGACATCACTGATGAGGTTGGCTCTTATTGGTGGAATAATGAGTGGAGGAGTAGCCTAGTGGTTAGTGCAGTGGACTTTGATCCTGGGGAACTGTATCGGGTAATCAAGCCATTGTGACATCACTGATGAGGTTGGCTCTTATTGGTGGAATGAGTGGGGGAGTAGCCTAGTGGTTAGTGCAGTGGACTATGATCCTGGGGAATGTATTGGGCAATCAAGCCATTGTGACATCACTGATGAGGTTGGCTCTTATTGGTGGAATGAGTGGAGGAGTAGCCTAGTGGTTAGTGCAGCGGACTCTGATTCTGGGGAACTGTATCGGGCAATCAAGCCATTGTGACATCACTGATGAGGTTGGCTCTTATTGGTGGAATGAGTGGAGGAGTAGCCTAGTGGTTAGTGCAGTGGACTTTGATCCTGGGGAACTGAGTTCGATTCCCACTGCAGCTCCTTGTGACTCTGGGCAAGTCACTTAACCTTCCATTGCCCCTGGTACAAAATAAGTACCTGAATATATGTAAACCGCTTTGAATGTAGTTGCAAAAACCACAGAAAGGCAGTGTATCAAGTCCCAGTTCCTACTACTACTACTACTTAACATTTCTAGAGCGCTACTAGGGTTACGCAGCGCTGTACAAAATAAACAAAAAGGACGGTCCCTGCTCAAAGGAGCTTACAATCTAAGTTCCCATTCCCTATTTGAGATTCTACATGGAATGTTGCTACTATTTGAGATTCTACATGGAATGTTGCGATTCCACTAGCAACATTCCATGTAGAAGCCTGCCCTTGCAGATCAGCAACACGGCCGCTCAGGCTTCTATTTTTGTGAGTCTGATGTCCATATCAAGGTCAAGACCTGGAATAGTTGAATAGCTGGCTCATATGTCATAACTATTCCAGTTACAAGAATATTCTCCCAGAATCCCAGACTTTGGCATGAATATCCAGTTTATGCAGCACTGCCTAACACCTGGCCACTTAAGTTGACATTCAGAAGTTAACTGGCTGTGGGTTGCCCGCATAAAAATAGGACTGACCCGTTTATGCTGACTCACCCGAGAACACCCCCCAATTAGCTGACTTTCATTTAGACACTTAACAGCTCATTTTCAGCAGACATAACCAGTTAAGCCCCAAACAAGCGGTTTAACTGGACAGTGGCTATTTCTGGCTGGTTAAAACATTTTGTATAGACCAGTCTATGTTTGGTCGTAAAGCATAAGTACATAAGTATTGCCCAACTGGGACAGACAAAGGTCCATCAAGCCCAGATTCCTGTTTCCAACAGTGGCCAATCCAGGTCACAAATACCTGGCAAGATCCCAAAAAAGTACAAAACATTTTATGCTGCTTATTCCAGAAATAAGCAGTGGATTTTCCCCAAGTCCATTTTAATAATGGGCTATGGACTTTTCCATTAGGAAGCCGTCCAAACCTTTTTTAAACCCCGCTAAGCTAACTGCCTTTACCACATTCTCTGGCAACGAATTCCAGAGTTTAATTACACGTTGAGTGAAGAAAAGGTTTCTCCGATTTGTTTTAAATTTACTACATTGTAGCTTCATCGCATGCCCCCTAGTCCTAGTATTTTTGGAAAGCGTAAACAGACGCTTCACATCTACCCGTTCAACTCCACTCACTATTTTATAGACCTCTATCATATCTCCCCTCAGCCGCCTTTTCTCCAAGCTGAAGAGCCCTAGCCGCTTTAGCCTTTCCTCATAGGGAAGTCGTCCCATCTCCTTTATCATTTTTGTCGCCCTTCTCTGCACCTTTTCTAATTCCACTATATATTTTTTGAGATGCAGTGACCAGAAATTAACACAATATTCAAGGTGCGGTTGCACCATGGAGTGATACAAGGGCATTTTAATGTCCTCATTTTTGTTTTCCATTCCTTTCCTAACAATACCTAACATTCTATTTGCTTTCTTAGCCGCAGCAGCACACTGAGCAGAAGGTTTCAACGTATCATCAACGACGATACCTAGATCCCTTTCTTGGTTGGTTACTCCTAACATGGAACCTTGCATGGAACCGCTATATTTCTGAGGGTTTACCATCTCTTTGTCTATTCAGCAGGATATCTCTCAAAATTTTCCATAATTTCCAGACTATTTCCTATTTAATTTTCATTATAGATGCTAGAATTTACATTTCTATTATATATCTTAAATCTTCCTACAATTCTTTTATAATTAGGGTTCTTGGGATCTCTGATTATCTAAAAGTACTCCTGTCTTCCACAAGTATAATTCCTTGGCTAATTTAGCCTCCCTACCCATGTCAAGATCTGGAATAGTTGGCTCGTGTGTCATGACCATTCCAGTTACCAGAATATTCTCCCAGAATCCCTCATATGTCACAGGGTGTCTTTGTGCCAGAGTCTCTTCAACACAAATTAAGCAGTGGTTCCCGAACCTGGTCCTGGAGGCAGCCCAGCCAGTCAGGTTGTCAAAAAACCCACAGTGAGTATTCATGAGAGAGATTTGCATGCACTGCCTCTACTGCATGTTAATCTATCTCATGAATATTCATTTTTAATGTCCTGGAAACCTGACTGGTTGGGGTGCCTCCAGGACCAGGTTTGGAAACCACTGGCTTTGGGCTTTACTGGTATCAACGATCCTCCACTTAACATTTTGTACTGCATTCCTAACTCTTTGTTCCGTGCCCTCCTTGCTCCAATTTGTTTACTTGTAAGGCTTGCAAATAGAGATATCCTACTTGCTTTACCTTTTGAGGAGTCCTTTTAGTTTTTCTGATCGATCCAGGCTCCTTGAAAGGACTTCTGTATTTCTTTTGCAAAGCCAGTGGTTGTGGCTCTTGGTTAGAAGAAAGCAAATCATGGGAAATCTCCCAAATCAAACTCATTTCTGAATTTGGATGTAAGAAAAATACCCTGTGAGCAGAATTTCAGGGCAAGTGTTCTGCTGAACCTGTTCAGGCCATAATCGTAGTGTTTCTAAATAAGCCAGAATCAGACTGATCAGTGATCAATCCTGCTGTGCACAGGCCTCCACGTGCTCTGGCATAGCCGCCAAGAGGGGGGGCAGGGGTAAAATTCCCCGGGCCCGGGCCTCTGGAGGAGCCTGGTGCAGGGGTCTCTCTCTCTCTCTCCTGTTCCTGATGGGACCCGGGTAATCGCAGGGGCAGGCAATGCTGGGAAGAGGAAGGAGCCACGCTGCCTCCAGCTGGCGTGGCCAGCCAAGGTACTTTGGGCGGGTGGGAGGGAGGGGGCAGCAGCAGCGAAAACGATTCTGCCCCGGGCCCGGCTCAGTCTCTCGGCGGCCCTGTGCTCTGGCAAACTCTGTTGCTTTCTGCCCGTATTTGGGTCCCCTCCTCCCATCTTGTGTCAGGTTGTCCCCTCTTCCTATTACTCCAGAGTTTACTGGAGTGGAGGAGTGGCCTAGTGGTTAGGGTGGTGGACTTTGGTCCTGAGGAACTGAGTTCAATTCACACTTCAGGCACAGGCAGCTCCTTGTGACTCTGGGCAAGTCACTTAACCCTCCATTGCCCCATGTAAGCCACATTGAGCCTGCCACGAGTGGGAAAGCGTGGGGTACAAATGTAACAAAAATAAAATAACTATGATTGGGAAGGGGTTACTGAGAGAAAAAAACATGTGACAGTCATGAAAATGCACATCATTTCTACCTCCTGCATCTGTTAGGCTTTGTGATGTTTTACCCCTTCAGGTGAATTTGGAGACTATCTCGTTCAATAATATGAAAATGTTGCTGGACTTGTAATTGCTATAATAGAAATAGAAAGAGCACCCAAGGCAACCAGTTTATTCAGTAAACTTCTTTTTTTTAAAAATTATTTATTTATAACCATTTAAATTTTTACAAGCGATAAAACAACTTGCTGGAAATACAGAGAAAGTAATATGTAGGAATTATTTTAGTCAGGTAATTCTATTCTCTTCCTTAAACCACTAAATAGGGAGAGTGAAACAAGGTAAGTAGATCAATTAAACAGTAAAGAGAAAATAAATCGTGGTATTAACCTGATTATTCCCAGATATTACTCGTCTAATTCATTATTCCACATTGATCATCTGGTTGGCTTCTTCAAGGCCAATACGGTGTATAGTCAAATCATTTCATTGAAAACATACTTATTGTCCAATATTAGTTCGAAATAATAGATCTGATTACATTCTTTCTCTTTTAAAAACCAGAAGTTATTTAACAATACATATACTTAAGTCTCTAATTCAAATCCCACTGATTAAAGTAATCCCAGTTTTCACAGGCTTCACTCCTTTTAAAGTAATAATTGAGGAAATATTTCTGAGGAAAACTTTTGGAGTCATACCAGGAACTATGGGAAAAACAATAATCTCAATATTAATCATCTATAATAATATTCATTTTATTATTCAAAATTTCTATTATCATTTTCAAAATCATAACCACTTCTTGCTCATGTAGAATCATTTGTTATATCAATTTTTTACTCTCAAAGGGTTCAGTTGAATTGTCCATGTAACTCTCTAATAAAATTATATCTGAAACAAAATTATTTACTGCCACTGTTAGGTCCTGAAGCGCCTTCCAGATGATATTCAATGTAACCTCCACGGGAGCCAAAAACTCCAAGTTGATTTCTCATAGGTGTTTAGGAGTGGTTCCGCCGATTCAGGTTCTGTTGTAAACGTCCTCCGTTTCAGCATATACCTCTAACTCACTCCTCCACTCCTTTGGACATGGTGGTTGAATAATTCAGGAGCGATGGAGTTGTTTTTTCCAGGTCCAAGAGCGTCAACACTCCTTCGCCGGCGCTAATCAAAGGACTTGCCAACCCTTTCATCTGTGGGCAGTTCGTCGCGCAGCGGTCCCGCACTTGCTGCTCAGGGGATAAAACGCTGGCCATCGGCGGCTGACCGCCGGTTCTCCCCTTCCTCTCAGTTAAGGTAACTGCAATTGCAGAGAGGAAATTTACGTAAAGAAGACGAAACTTCAGAGGGCAGCTGGACCGTTGGGCATACGAACTTCAGGTCACCATCTTACTACTCTCCCAGTTTGGGACACTCTTTGTCTGGTTTCTCCTCAGAGGCCTGTCTGATATGGGTAACCCTTCAGCATAGCCCTCTAAGTCATTGAAACACACAAGCCCCTCCACCTCTGCAAGGTGGTGTCCCTTCGGAGGGGATTCAGTAAACTTCTATGGGGAAGTGACCGCCTGAGATGTACCTGTCCGATGCCTCTTTTGACTGCACTAATCATTCAGTGTCCTGCATTTCTTGTTGACCCAGGATGGTGCGAGTGACCAGAAGAGCAGTATTTAATGGCAGCCACAGAATGGCCCCTCCTGTGCAGGGCGAGGCAAGTCTTACACGTGCTCTGGCTTTGGTGGGTCCTCAGGTGCATTATGAGGCACACCGTAGCTGTTCCTCTGGATTTACTTAAGTACCATATTCAAGAGAACCCTGTTGATTCTCAGCTGGGGGTCCTCAAATCCAGTCCTTGAGGTCCACTGCTTCCATCGTATGCAAATAGATCTCATACGTATTCATTATAGAAATCCTAAAAACCAGGCTGGGTTGAGGGCTATGATGATTGAGTGTCACACAACCTTAGGAAACTGGAAGACTGGGCATCCAAATGGCAGATGAAATTTAATGTGGACAAATGGAAAGTGATGCACATTGGGAAGAATAATCCAAATCATAGTTACCTGATGCAAGGGTGCACCTTGGGGGTCAGCGCTCAAGAAAAAGATCTGGGTGTCATTGTAGATAATACGCTGAAATCTTCTGCCCAGTATGCAGCAGCCATAAAAGCAAACAGGATGCTAGGAATTATTAGGAGAGGAATGCAAAATAAGACCAAAAATATAATAATGCCTTTTTATCGCTCCACGGTGCAACCTCACTTTGAGTATTGTGTTCAATTCTGGTCGCCATATCTCAAAAAAGATGTAGCAGAATTAGAAAAGGTTCAAAGAAGGGTGTCCAAAATGATAAACAGGATGGAACTCCTCTCATATGAGGAAAGGTTAAAGAGGTTAGGGCTCTTCAGTTTGGAAAAGAGATAGCTGAGGGGAGATATGACTGAGGTCTGCTAAATCCTGAGTGGTGTGGAGGAGGTGAATCAATTTTTCACTCATTCAAAAAGTACAAAGACCAGGGGACACTCAATGAAATTACATGGAAATACCTTTAAAACAAATAGGAGGAAATATTTTTTCACTCAAAGAATAGTTAAGATCTGGAACTCATTGCTGGAGGATGGGGTAACAGTGGTTAGTGTATCTGGGTTTAAAAAGGTTTGGAAGAAAAGTCCATAGCCTGCTATTGAGACAGACATGGGGAAGCCAGTGCTTGCCCTGGGATTGGTAGCATGGGATGTTGCTGCTAATTGGGTTTCTGCCAGGTACTTGTGACCTGGATTGGTCATTGTTGGAAGCAGGACACTGGGTGGATGGACCATTGGTCTGACCCAGTATGGCTACTCTTATGTTCTTATGAGAACATCCTGGTGATGTACATATTCTTTGTATCTGGCTGCACTTGCCAGGGTCGGGTACCTCCTAATATTGCTCTGGTACCGGTGGGCACAGCAAAGGTTCACATTCTGACACACCCAGCTTATTCTAACACTGTGAAAGATGCAAATGGAAGGATTGTAGCCAGCAACAAAGGTGTACATAGGAACATAAGAATAGCCATCCTGGGTCAGACTAAAGGTCCATCCAGCCCAATATCCTGCTTCCAATAGTGGTCAATCCAGGTCACAAGTACCTGGCAGAAACCCAATTAGTAGTAACATTACTACTACTACTTAACATTTCTAGAGCGCTATTAGGGTTACGCAGCGCTGTACAGTTTAACAAAAAAAGGACAGTCCCTGCTCAAAGGAGCTTACAATCTAAAGGATGAAATGTCAAGTTGATCCCCTCCGACAGAAACAAACTCCACACATCACCATGAAGTTTGCCTACTTCGAAAGCTCCATATAAGCATGTGGTTCCTGTCACTTTGAATACAATCGTGTGGTTTATTTATGAATCTACTAAAGCTCGTTGCAGGCTTCCACCTCCTCCAATGTCAGAGTCCTTGAAAAAGAGGCTCGGTTTAACCTCTAAAAGTATCACTTTGGCAACACATGTAATCTGAATCTTTCCCACAACATTAGCAGTCCTTGTCCAGCTGATAAAAGTGACTTAGAAAATCTCCATTTACCAGAGCCATCAGTGAACAGCACAAAATATGAGGGAAGGTCCACTGAGCCCAGCATCCTGTCTCTGGCAGTGGTCAGGGTCCAGGTCACAAGTACCCAGCAGATCCCAAAAACTAGGATCTATTTCCCAAAGTTAATTTCCAGGGATGAACAATGGCTCTTCCAAGTCTCTCACTGTGAATGATTAACAGATTTTTCCTCCAGGAAATGTCTGATCTTCTTTTGAATCACCACATCCTCAGGCAATAGATTCTACAGCTTAATTATGTTCTCCATTAAAACAAAAAAATTATCAATTTGCTATAAGCTACTGGTCATTAATTTCATGGCTTGTCTTTTTATTTTGTGGTGTTTGACATTTTAAATAACCAATTCCCTATTTAACTGCTTTACTTCCACTTATAATTTATGAACCTCTATCAAATCCCCTCTCAGTCATCTTTTCTCCAAGCTGAAGAGTCCTAAACTGTTTAATATCTCTTCATAAGGGAGGTGTTTCACCCCTTCATCATTTTTGTTACCCTTCTCTGTATCTTTTCTGATTCTACCATATCTTTTTTGAGATGCAGTAGCCAAAACTGTACACAGTATTCGAAGTGCAGTCACATCATGGAGTGATACAAAAACATTATCATCTCAGATTT
Organism: Microcaecilia unicolor; assembly: GCF_901765095.1. Taxonomy (NCBI): domain Eukaryota; kingdom Metazoa; phylum Chordata; class Amphibia; order Gymnophiona; family Siphonopidae; genus Microcaecilia; species Microcaecilia unicolor. Next base: position 225,539 of record NW_021963764.1, on the reverse strand, counting down.
GTTTTCCATTATTTCATAATAATACCTAACATTTTTATTGCTTTCTTTGCCACCACTGCACACTGAGCAGAGGGTTTCAACGTATCATCAATGATGATGCCTAGATCGCTTTCTTGGTTGGTGACTCCTAACATGGAACCTTGCAATTCGTAGCTGTAATTTGGGTTCCTCTTTCCCACATGCATCACTTTGCAGTTGCTCAGATTAAACGTCATCTGCCATTAAGACGCCCAGTCTCCCAGTCTCGTAAGGTCCTTTTGTAATTTTTCACAATCCTCCCGCGATTTAACGGCTCTGAATAACTATGTCATCAGCAAATTTAATTACCTCACTAGTTACTCCCATCTCTAGGTCATTTATAAATATGTTAAAAAGCAGAGGTCCCAGCACAGACCCCTGGGAAACCCCACTATCTACCCTTCTCCATTGAGAATACTGACCATTTAACCCTACTCTCTGTTTTCTATCTTTTAACCAGTTCTTAATCCACAGTAGGTCATTACCTTTCATCCCATGACTTTCTAAAATCCAAATTTGCATAGGCAGCATAAACAGGAGTGGATCATGAATGGAATTTCCTACTTAGACACATAAATCACAGACGTCCTTTGTCACATTTACATGTCTGCACTTACACTGCCCAGTTCATGCATGACAAATGAGCATTCATGGGTTGCTAGGAGTCCTGCCATTGTGCTCTAACAGCCCAGGTTTTCAGTGAGCTGAGGATTTCTTCAACTGGTGAGGGATGGAGATCCCCACCAGATAAGGTATTCATTTTATAAGTTTGGGGAAGGGGTGCGGGGAACAGGGAGCACAGATGAAATGTGTTGTGTCCAACCCTTTTACCCACACAAAAAATTTCTTCTGACTAGGCCACTGATTCCCAGGCTTCAGCATTGTGGACCCTTTACTGAGTTCCTCAGTTCTGGAGTCCAGGCTGTCTAATTTCCATCACCCACTCCAATGAATTCTTTGGTGCCTATAGATCCTTGGAAGATTGGGATCTGTTCTCCTTTCTTGCATATCTGCTGTTCAGATCCCTAAAGGTCCCTGCTTGTCTGCTCCAGGCCTGTCTCCATAATATGATTGTTCAAAGCAAGTTACATTCGGATACAGTAGGTGTTTCACTGTCCCTGGAGGGCTCACAATCTATTTGTACATGACACAATCGAGGATTGAGAGCCTCTTTTACAAAGCTGTGTTACCGATTCTCGGTGCGGCAAGTGAGAGGAAGCCCATTCAATTCCTATAGGTTTTGTAGAAGAAGCCCTAAGTAACTTATCCAATGCTACAAGGAGCAGCAGTGGGATTTGAACTAGGCTTCTCTAGTTCTCAGCCCTTGCTCTGACCATTGGCTAGCTCTCCACTCGTAGTCTGGTGATCATCCTTCTCTTGATCTCAGGAAAGTTTTCTCCATGAAGCCTACAGGTTTGGCTCTGGATTTGGGTTTATTTATTTATTTATTGCACTTGTACCCCACATTTTCCCACCTATTTGTGGGCTCAATGTGGCTTACAGAGATCTAGGCTATCAAAGGAAATCTGAGAAGCCCGGTCCTGCCCTTCCACAGGCTGTTTCTTTACTGATGGAAACCTATGGAATGTAAAATGAATGAATGAATGCGAAGAAACACATGGAGTTTGAATGACGCTCTGGAAAACAGCCTATCAAATCCCTACTGAAGATATCCTTCCAGAACATGGAGAGCGCCCGGAGGGGGATAAAAACATAGGTGTTGCCATACTGGAACAGATCAAAGGTCCATCAAACCCAGTATCCTGTTTCTAGCAGTGGCACGTCCATGTCACAAGTACCTGGCAAGATCCCAGAAAAGTAAAACAGATGTTATGCTGCTTATCCTAGAAGGCAGCTGTTTTTGCTAAGCAGTCAGGTTAAGGTTAGAAGAACAAGATACAGCCCAAGCAAAAAAGAATAAAGGCTGGCCAAAGGACAATCCAACACAGGAGATGGTGCTTGAAAGATGCTTTATTGTTGCTTAGATACAAGAGGATCCGACACGGTCTGTGTTTCGGCATCACAGGATGCCTACCTCAGGGGTCACAAAAGTGTTCTTCAAATTTGGCTGCGAGATCACCGGCAGAGAAGAGATTCATACAGCAGTCTGACTAGCTATGTAGCATCCCATCCCCAGAGCTTCCCCTCTGACGCAACTTCTGCCCCTCTGTGAGGTTCCGCCTCCTTCTGATGCAACTTCCTGTTTCCGGCCCACCAGGAAGAGAAACAGCTTCTGAGAACCCTGTATATGAGAACAAAAGCAGCAGCCCCAAGCTACTCTGCATCAAAAGCTTGCAAAGAGCTAAGACCATTTGGTTAAGAAAATGATTTATAAGTCTAACACATCAGCCAGCAGGAGGAATTAATACAGAGCCACTGTTCTTTCGTGCTTTTAGGCCCAGATGCTCAAAACTGCAGCGCTGTTCCAAACAGCGCCGCAAAAATACTGCCGGAACAGCAACAAAATACAACGCCCTAAAACTCAACGCTAATGAGATGCAAATATAGCTACGCTCATAGCATCAAGCATTTGGGAGTTTGGCAGAAGAAATGTGCTTGGCGCATGTGCAGATGAATTCCACGGTAAGCTCGGCTCCTGCGCGCACACGCCTGGTAAAACTTGAACGCGAAGCACACATCGGTGTCTTCTTTTCTGCAGCCTAAATTTAAGCAGGTTTAATTTTTTTTTTTAGCTTGGAAGCTTATATTTAAATGCAGAAAACAGATGCCAATGGTTGCTTTCACTTTTGGATGTGCTGTGACTTGCACAGATTCGTTTCTCACGACCAGCGCTCAAGGGCTTCCATGGACTTGCAAGGAACCGTCTGAAAATAACAAGAAGCAGCATAAGGAGTGTCAAAGCAAATGCAAGGCGCAGATAAAGAAGGCCAAGAGGGATTACGAAAAAAAAGATAGCATTAGAGGCAAAAAAACATAGTAAAAAAATTTTTCGGTATATTAAAAGCAGGAAGCTGGCAAAAGAATCGGTTGGGCCGCTGGATGACCGAGGGGTAAAAGGGGAAGATCAAGGAAGACAAAGACATAGCGGAGAGACTGAATGAATTCTTTGCTTCGGTCTTCACCGAGGAAGATTTAGGTGGGATACCAGTGTCGGAAATGGTATTTCAAGCGGAGAAACTTACTGACTTCACGGTAAACCTGGAGGACGTAATGGGGCAGTTCAGCAAACTGAAGAGTAGCAAATCTCCTGGACCGGATGGTATTCATCCTAGAGTACTGATAGAACTGAAAAATGGGCTTGCGGAGCTACTGCTAGTGATATGCAACTTATCCTTAAAATCGAGCGTGGTACCGGAAGATTGGAGGGTGGCCAATGTAACACCGATTTTTTAAAAAGGCTCCAGGGGAGATCCGGGAAATTATAGACCGGTGAGTCTGACGTCAGTGCCGGGGAAAATGGTAGAGGCTATTATTAAAAACAAAATTACAGAGCACATCTAAGGACATGGATTACTGAGACCGAGTCAGCACGGCTTTTGTGTGGGGAAATCTTGCCTGACCAATTTACTTCAATTCTTTGAAGGAGTAAACAAACATGTGGACAAAGGGGAACCGGTTGATATTGTGTATCTGGATTTCCAAAAGGCATTTGACAAGGTACCTCATGAAAGGCTACAGAGGAAATTGGAAGGTCATGGGATAGGAGGAAATGTCCTATTGTGGATTAAAAACTGGTTGAAGGATAGGAAACAGAGAGGGGGGTTAAATGGGCAGTATTCACAATGGAGAAGGGTAGTTAGTGGGGTTCCTCAGGGGTCTATGCTAGGACCGCTGCTTTTTAATATATTTATAAATGATTTAGAGATGGGAGTAACTAGCGAGGTAATTAAATTTGCTGATGACACAAAGTTATTCAAAGTTGTTAAATTGCAACAGGATTGTGAAAAATTACAAGAAGACCTTATGAGACTGGGAGACTGGGCGGCTAAATGGCAGATGACGTTTAATGTGAGCAAGTGCAAGGTGATGCATGTGGGAAAAAAGAACCCGAATTATAGCTACGTCATGCAAAGTTCCACGTTAGGAGTTACGGACCAAGAAAGGGATCTGGGTGTCGTCGTCGATAACACACTGAAACCTTCTGCTCAGTGTGCTGCTGCGGCTAGGAAAGCGAATAGAATGTTGGGTATTATTAGGAAAGGTATGGAAAACAGGTGTGAGGATGTTATAATGCCGTTGTATTGCTCCATGGTGCGACCGCACCTTGAGTATTGTGTTCAATTCTGGTCGCCGCATCTCAAGAAAGATACAGTAGAATTGGAAAAGGTGCAGCGAAGGGCGACTAAAATAATAGCGGGGATGGGACGACTTCCCCATGAAGAAAGATTAAGGAGGCTAGGGCTATTCAGCTTGGAGAAGAGACGGCTGAGGGGAGACATGATATATAAAATCATGAGTGGAGTGGAACAGGTGGATGTGAAGCGTCTGTTCACGCTTTCCGAAAATACTAGGACTAGGGGGCATGCGATGAAACTACAGTGTAGTAAATTTAAAACAAATCAGAGAAAATATTTCTTCACCCAACGTATAATTAAACTCTGGAATTCGTTGCCGGAGAAAGTGGTGAAGGCGGTTAGCTTAGCAGAGTTTAAAAAGGGATTGGACGGTTTCCTAAAGGACAAGTCCATAAACCACTACTAAATGGACTTGGGAAAAATCCACAATTCCAGGAATAACATGTATAGAATGTTTGTACGTTTGGGAAGCTTGCCAGGTGCCCTTGGCCTGGATTGGCCGCTGTCGTGGACAGGATGCTGGGCTCGATGGACCCTTGGTCTTTTCCCAGTGTGGCATTACTTATGTACTTATGTAAGATAATAGGTGGGTGGGCATGTAGCCTTTCCTCTGTTTTACCTTTTTTCCTTTCTTTGATCTCCCTGATTTACTTTCCACTCCCCCCAATTCTTGTGGTTTAAGGAAGGGACAAAAGTGAATTATTTTGTTTTTCCGTTGATTAATCTCTGTGAAAGAGTGTATATGTTAAATCTTTATCTGAGTTCTTTTGATTCCTGTATAGTGTTAAATGCATAAATTTCTTTAAAAAAGGAAAGCGAGAACTGGTGTCCTGAGTTTCCTTAATTATTCCCATCACTCACCTGTGCTCTTGCAGGGAATTCTCATTAACAGGTCGACAGGAGGCACAACCCAAGTGGTCAAATTCAATTCTTCTACCATTCGCTCGTATCAGTTAGTAACTATTCCATGCTGAGGCTTTAATAGAAGGTTCAGATCAGCAGTTGTAGACAAAACCTTAGAAGAAAATCTAGAGCTGACAGCAGATTAATAAACATCACAGAGCCCATATGGTCTTTCCTCTCTCAGTGTTACATCTTTCCCTTCTTAAAATGAGAAATATCTAATCTATGATGTCCTGGAGATTAGTCTATGGCTGCTGGTGTACATATTTGGCACCATGCCCATTCTCCACCCACATGTATAAACCCCCTCACACCTACATCCCTTCCAGAACAGCATGCAGTGCATTTGAGGGGGAAAAGTAATACTAATTGACGCAATTATAGAATTGACTATATTTTTAAATCTTTTTTATTAAACGGATAAACATAGTAAGCATACACTCAATAATTTGCAACATCACTGCAATATTATATAGCTTCCATCTGCATGAGGTCTATTATCCGACATTTATTTATTAAACCTTCTTCTTAACTTCCCCCCTCTTGCCCCCCTTAACCCCTCCCCCCCCTTTAACCCTTCCCTAGAATAGAGGCATAACACATCCTAACAAGGCTGTCCAAATGCATTTAATCATTATGGAGACTGCTTCTAGCTCGTGGCTGTAAAGTGTCCCAAAATCGACTCCACACCACTTGCAGACGCCTGCCTTCTGTTGATTCCAGGTCCTTAATCCCTCGTCTTTCCAGTTTTAGCCGCTCAATCATTTGTATCCTCCATTGCGCCAAAGTTGGGCTAGTAGATTCTCTCCAATTCAGTAACAACACTCTCATTCCTTGTAGCACGGATCTCCGCAGAAAATTCGAGGATTCTTGAACTCCTCAAATTTATAGAATTGACTTTAAAGATATCAGAAATGCACATTTCCCCCAACTGAAAGAAAAATGAAAGCATGAGCAGGAAAAGAATCTCCGAATAACCCTGGGGATAAAAGGATTAAGAGAAACAAATGCAAAGAGATCGGACAGGCACCTTTCCCAAAACTGAGAGAATATCAAGGAATGAGCAGGAAAAACTCTGTATAATCCTGGGAAAGAGGAGAAATAGAACCAGAAATGCGTTTCCTCTTCTGGGGCTTTTTCTAGGATTCTTAATAGCTGTCAGGTATAAGCCAGCCTCAAACCAGTGACTATTAGCTTGGAGAGCACCTGTGTTCCAGGAGGAGCTATTCTGCCTCCAGGGGAGCTAGCTGGAGCCATCCCATTCCTTTCTATGTCTTGTATTTCTGGTAATCATAGAGGGGCATAATCGAAAGGGGCGCCCAAGTTTTCCTGAGTACATCCTCGCAGGACGTCCCCATGAAGGGGTGGGGAAACCTGTATTATCGAAACAAGATGGGCGCCCATCTTTCGTTTCGATAATACGGTCAGGGATGCCCAAATCGTGAAATTTAGGTCGACCTTAGAGATGGTCGTCCCCAATTTTCGGCGATAATGGAAACCAAGGACACCTATCTCAGAAACTACCAAATCCAAGCCCTTTGGTCGTGGGAGAAGCCAGCATTCATAGTGCACTGGTCCCCCTGACATGCCAAGACACCAACTGGGCACCCTAGGGGGCACTGCAGTGGACTTCAGAAATTACTCCCAGGTGCATAGCTCCCTTAACTTGTGTGCTGAGCCCCCCCAAAACCCACTCCCCACAACTGTACACCAAAACCATAGCCCTTATGGGTGAAGGGGGGCACCTACATGTGAGTACAGTGGGTTTGTGGTGGATTTTGAAGGGCTCACATTTACCACCACAAATGTAATAGGTAGTGGGGGGATGAGCCTGGGTCCGCCTGCCTGAAGTGCACTGCACCCACTAAAATTGCTCCAGGGACCTGCATACTGCTGTCATGGTGCTGGGTATGATATTTGAGGCTAGCATAGAGGCTGGAAAAAATATTTTTAAAACATTTTTTGAGGGTGGGAGGGGTTTAGTGACCACTGGGGGAGTAAGGGGAGGTCATCCCCAATTCCCTCCGGTGGTCATCTGGTCATTTAGGGCACATTTTTGTGGCTTGGTCGTAAGAAAAAAAGGACCAGGTAAAGTCGTCCAAGTGTTCGTCAGGGACGCCCTTCTTTTTTCCATTATTGGCACGCTCCAGTCCCGCCTTCGCTATGCCTCTGACATGCCCCCGTGGACTTTGGTCATCCCCGCAATGGAAAGCAGTTGGGGACGCCCAAAATCGGCTTTCGATTATGCTGATTTGGGCGACCCTGTGAGAAGGACACTCATCTTGCGATTTGTGTCAAGAGATGGGCGCCCTTCTCTTTCGAAAATAAGCCTGTTAGTTTCTGTTTCTTGTTTGTTCCAGCAGGGAGCAACCTAGAGCAGGCTGGTGTATTTCTGCCCCACCTCTGGGTTGTTCCCTGCTGCTTAGTCGTCCATTTGGTTTCTGGTTTTGCATGGCTTCCTTCAAGCTCTTTGCTTCAAGTAATCCTGGTTCCCTTTCATAATTCACCTTTATTTGATTTATCACAAATAATAACTAGGGCTACAAGTTAAATGCAGTCTGAGATTAATGCATTAATTATTAATTGCAATTTAAAAAAATAAATTGTGATAAAAAAAACAGAGTTTTAATTTAGCCCTTTATTGTTCTGGCATCCAGTGAAGAGTTTACAGAAATGGTGTGATGTGATCATTACAACTTTCTTTCAGTCTTACTGCAACATTTAGACTGAGGAGGTAGTTAAGGTGCAGTAAAATGCACCTTAATATACCATTGGAGTCACCAACTGGCTGTAGCTCAGTACTACAGGTTACCGATCCCCATGGTATATGACTAAAACCATATCACAAGCAAGGATATTCTCCCAATTCAAGGTTCATCAGGCCACAACGTAACATAGTAACATAGTAGATGACGGCAGAAAAATACCTGCACGGTCCATCCAGTCTGCCCAACAAGATAACTCATATTTGCTGCTTTTTGTGTATACCCTACTTTGATTTGTACCTGTGCTCTTCAGGGCACAGACCGTATAAGTCTGCCCCGCACTATCCCCGCCTCCCAACCACCAGCCCCACCTCCCAACCACCGGCTCTGGCACAGGCACAGACCATATAAGTCTGCCCAGCACTATCCTCACCTCCCCACCACCAGCCCTGCCTCCCAACCACCGGCTCTGGCACAGACCGTACAAGTCTGTCCAGCACTATCCCCGCCTCCCAACCACCAGTCCCGCTTCCCACCACCGGCTCTGGTACAGACCGTATAAGTTTGCCCAGCCCTATCCCCGCCTCCCAACCACCAGCCCCGCCTCCCGATCTTGACTAAGCTCCTGAGGATCCATTCCTTCGGCAAAGGATTCCTTTATGCTTATCCCACGCATGTTTGAATTCCGTTACCGTTTTCATTTCCACCACCTCCCGTGGGAGGGCATTCCAAGCATCCACTACTCTCTCTGTGAAAAAATACTTCCTGACATTTTTCTTGAGTCTGCCCCCCTTCAATCTCATTTCATGTCCTCTCGTTCTACCACCTTCCCATCTCCGGAAAAGGTTCGTTTGCGGATTAATACCTTTCAAATATTTGAACATCTGTATCATATCACCCCTGTTTCTCCTTTCCTCCAGAGTATACATGTTTAGTTCAGCAAGTCTCTCCTCATACGTCTTGTAACGCAAATCCCATACCATTCTCGTAACTTTTCTTTGCACCGCTTCAATTCTTTTTACATCCTTAACAAGATACGGCCTCCAAAACTGAACACAATACTCCAGGTGGGGCCTCACCAACGACTTATACAGGGGCATCAACACCCCCTTTCTTCTGCTGGTCACACCTCTCTTTATACAGCCTAACAACCTTCTAGCTACGGCCACCGCCTTGTCACACTGTTTCATTGCCTTCAAATCCTCAGATACTATCACCCCAAGATCCCTCTCTCCGTCTGTACCTATCAGACTCTCCCCGCCTAACACATACGTCTCTCGTGGATTTCTACTTCCTAAGTGCATCACTTTGCATTTCTTCGCATTGAATTTTAATTGCCAAACCTTAGACCATTCTTCTAGCTTCCGTAGGTCCTTTTTCATGTTTTCCACTCCCTCCGGGGTGTCCACGCTGTGACCCAAACTTCCAGGGCTGCATCTTAAAGGGGCCAAGTAAACTTAATTTGAGCCGACTGCCCCCCACCTCATCACACACTGCTTTCCTAAATGCCCCCCATAGCTGAGACCCCTTCCTGATGCCACACCCCCAAATCAGGTTCCCCCAGTTCAAGATCTCTCATGTTTCAAAGCCCCCAGAAGCTGAAGACTCTGTAGCAAAAAGTGCATCTCTATTCAGAAGCGTCATAAGTACCTAAGTATTGCCACACTGGGACAGACCAAAGGTCCATCAAGCCCAGAATCCTGTTTCCAACAGTGGCCAATCCAGGTCACAAATACCTGGCAAGATCCCAAAAAAGTTCAATACGTTTATGCTGCTTCATCCCAGGTCAGATCCCATCCCACCTGTAGCAGAGCTTCCAAGTTACCCAGTTCCACTGGAGATTTTAGGCCAGTCCTGGATTTCTGCCAACCTCGTCTTGATGCATCATGGGACCTGCAACACTGATTTCATTGGGTAGAATCTGGCACTGCAAGTCCCACACTACTTTAGGATGTAAGTTAAAAACCCAAAATGTCTCCCTCCTAGAATGAGGTAATTTGGCAGATCTACTGTAGGCCCCTCCCCCCAGCTTACCTTGCTATTTCCCTGGGGTCTGGTAGGTTCCAAGTAAGAGTGATCCCTTTACTCCTGTCCTTTCTGGTGCTGGGTTCAAAATGGCACCAGTTACCTCTGACGGCAGCCTTCTGGTATTATCGCTAGGAGTCAGGTACCTGTATAAGGGCAAAAGACCCTTACACAGCTTGACCCTTAGTGGTACTATTGCAAGACAACCACGAGAGATCACCAGTGACATTTTGAACCAGACACTGGCAAAGGCAGGAGCAACTGGGGATCACTCCTGCCTGGACTCCACTAGACTCTAAGGAAACATCAAGATAGGCCGGAGAGGTTGACAGGTGGCGGGGTGGGGGACATGACTTGGAAGAGAGTTTCTGGGTGGGGGTTTGAAACTTCTGTATGCAGGACCTTCAGGTTTGGAGGGGGCTTTCATGTTGGGAAGGCATTTGGAATGGCAGTGAAGGTAGCCCCAGAGGGCTACAGGTAGGCTGGGGGACCTTCTGATGGCTCTTCAAATTCGAGGGAGGTATTTCTGGATGGGGAGGCAGCTTTCATGTAAGGAGGAACATCTGGATGAGAGGTCTTCAGCTTGTGGAGGGCCTTGAAGTGGGGGAGGACAGCTAACATATGAGGGGACCAGAAGAGGGGGGGGTTGTCATTAGGGAGTGCGGCAACATAAGCGAGGGTGGGCCCAGGTAAACTGGAATCACCCAGTGGGTTAAAGTAAACAAAAATAATATTTATTAAATGTGCTAGGTAGGGGGGTCCTATTTGTTTCACAAAGAGGGGAGAAAATAAACATAAAAAGCTTGACCTTGGATATAGGGCCACTATCAGACTTATTTTCGAAAGAGAAGGATGCCCGTCTTTCAACACAAATCGGGAGATGGGCGTCCTTCTCCCAGAGTCGGCCAAATCGGCATAATAGAAAACTGACTTTGGCCGTCCCCAACTGCTTTCCATCGTGGGGACAACCAAAGTTCCCGGGGGCATGTCGGAGGCGTAGTGAAGGCGGGTCTTAGGTGTGCCTAACACATGGGTGTCCTCGACTGATAATGAAAAAAAAGGGCATCCATGATGAGCACTTGCACGACTTTACTTGGTCCTTTTTTTCTTACGACCAAGCCACGAAAAGGTGCCCCCTAGGGTGCCCGGTTGGTGTCCTGGTATGTCAGGGGGACCATTGCACTACGAATGCTGGCTCCTCCCATGGCCAAAGGGCTTGCATTTGGTCATTTCTGAGATGGGCGTCCTTAAGATCCATTATCGCCGAAAATCAGAAACGACCAAGTCTAAGGACGACCATCTCTAGGGACGACCTAAATGTCAAGATTTGGGCGTTCCCGACCATATTATCGAAATGAAAGATGCACGCCCATCTTGTTTCAATAATACGGGCTTCCCCGCCCCTTCGCCAGGATGTCCTGTGAGGACATCCTCAGGAAAACTTGGGCGCCCCTTTCGATTATGCCCCTCCATGTATACTACTGTCTCTCTGCAAGGCAGCACATGCTGCTGGACTGTGGCCTGGGTGAGCAGAGACACCAGTCCAGTCTCAAGAAAATAGCATTCGCCGGCTGCTTCAAGTGCACAGTTCTACAAGCTTCCAAGTTGAACTTGACCTATCTGACTGTCACAGTCGCGGTTCACATGTACATTGTGGAGGTGTATGCAAGCGGGCTTTGTTGCTTCCCTCTGGGCTTACTCAACCCAGCTGTGCTCTGAGCTTTTATACTTCCCAGTCACTGCAGCTCCTTGTGACCTTGGGCAAGTCACTTAGCCCTCCATTGCCCCAGGTACAAAAGCTTAGATTGTGAGCCCTCTAGGGACAGAGAAAGTACCTGCATATAATGTGTATAGCGCTGCGTAGGTCTGATTAGTAATTGTAGTAGCTCCTCCCCTCCCATGTCACTTCCCCTTTGGGCAGGACTGTGAGTTTTAAGGTGGTTCTGTCACTGTGAGGGAGTGTCATTAAGGGGGAGTGGTAGAGCCTCACAGGGGGCTCAGGGGACAGCTTATTCTAACTCCATTCCTTTTAAGCAGTGCCAGGGAACACCAGAGCTCAGTTTTGTGGCTCCATGCTCTTTGCTGGGGTTATTATTTCAGCTATAACATGGCTTGCCGTATTCACCGCAAGTTGTGTTATAGAATTTATATAGTAATGAGGTGTTTTGCATGCTTTGCATCTCATTACTATGTACCTCACAGTGTTCTAAAAACTCCTAATTACGGCACTGAAACTTGCATTAGAGCCCTGGAAACTCTTAGGCCCAGATGCACTAAACTTTAACAATCCTTTAATGAAGAAATTTTCAACCGTAGCATGAATTAAAGGCCATTTTCCGACGACGCTAGCAGCTAACGAAAACGGACTGCAAACGAGTAACTACCATTGTAATGTGGACAAATCGGGATGCACTAACCATACCGACAATTGCACCGAATCATTTACCGCAATATATTTAACGTGAGCTCAGAGCCGTCGTTAAGGCCTGAGCTGTCAGACACGCCACTGCTCCCCGCTTCCCCCGCAGCATAAAAATCCAAACTGGTGAGATTAAACAAACACATGGCTTCCCACTTCCCCCTGCATAAAATATAAAATTAAAACAAAAATAAAAAAAGGATCAGGAGGGGGCAAAGGCGCTCGTCAGGAGCATCCTGTATGGATGGCCTTGCCCCCCCCCCCCCCGCCCGAGGTCCCCACTGCTCCCCGCTTCCCCCTGCATTAATAAATCAAAATTTTAGCAGCCCCGACCCCCCTCCCTTCCCCCCTTTCTCTCTACTTTCTCCCATAGCTCCACCTCCAGCCATCCTCCGCCCCGTGCCCCGCCCCCCTGAGGTTGTCACCGCTCCCCCCCCCCCACCACTGGGCCCCCCCTCCGGCTTACCGGGCCCGTGCAGCGCCTCTCACCTCTGTGTGAAGGCGCTGCACGGGCAAGAAGAACATCTGATCACCGCGAGTCTTCAGGACGTCTCTCCTTCCCTGAGCTGGGCCCGCCCCCGTCTGACGTAAGTAACCTGCGTAGGTTACTTACGTCAGACGTGGGCGGGCCCAGGTCAGAAAGGAGAGATGTCCTGAAGACTCGGCGGGGGGGTAAGGCCATCCATATAGGATGCTCCTGACAAGCGCCTTTGCCCCCTCTCGATCCTTTTTTTATTTTTGTGTTGATTTTATATTTTAAGCAGGGGGAAGCGGGGAGCCACGTGTTTCTGTTTTTTTGGGGGTGGTTGTTGTTTTGACTTTTGTGGCATGTGCAGAGCAGCCAGCATAACGCTTGGCTGCTCTGCGCATGCTTTAGGGGCTGATTACCGACGGGGATTACAACAGTTTAATGAATCTGTAATGCATTGTACTTTACAATACCGCACCGAACATGTGTGACTTGTTTTTTTAGTGCATTCTTCGTTTTGTCAAAATCGTTAAGGACTTTTACGTTTTTGATTGTTTTACGTTTGGTTGATGCATCTGGGCCTTAGTGGTGAAAAGAAATCAAATTCCTTCTTGTATCCTGGGATACTGTAAAGGGAGTATCAAGAGGTCGTATTTTTCATGGGTGGAGCCTATTAGTCTCATAAGGGCTCCTTTTACCAAGCTGTGAGAAAACAGGCCCTCGCTAACGAAGGGGGCCATTTTTCCCGCGTGCCAGGACTGTTTTTTCCACAGCTGGTAAAAGCCCCCTCCCCAAGAAATGGCCATGCGGTGAGATAACTCTTACCATGTGGCCATGCAGCAGGGAGCCCTGACCACCACCCAGTGAGGTGGAATAAGGGCTCCCGCACGAATCCAGCGGTAACCAGGCAGCACGCGGCGATGCCCAATTACCAGCAGGGTTTTCTTTTTGCCCTGGAAATGGTGCGCTGAGGATGGGACTCTACCACCGACGGCCGTGTTGGGCTTATGCCGCTCTGTGAAAGGGCCCCACAATCGGGAAAGAGGAATCTATAGGGTTTTAATGTGAAAACATCCATGTAGGGAAATTGCATGAGAGCGAGGTAAATGTTGATCGATTTCCAGTCCATCTCTTACAAGGTAGGTCAAACATCTTGGTTAATAAAGGCGGCTCAGTCAATCACAGGAACAGGCAGCTCTGGAAATGAACTTGATCGTTAACAAATGACACGAGTTGAATAATTTATTAAATGCACTTAAAAATGTTTTAGGCATGAAAATAAGCACACTATAATCTTGAGGACAGGCACCCAAAATTCAATTATCAGACTAGTGTTTGCTCTGAGCACTCTTGTCTTTCTACTCTGCTGGGTCTGATTGAGATTCAGCTGGTCAGTGTCAACCCCTTAACCTTATCCGTACATATTCTCAGCAGCCCTGTCCAGTTAACTATTTCAGCAGCTACTGCTCCAGTGATATCAGGCAGCTCTAATTAAAATGCATAACTTTTTCATTTAATAGCTAAATATTGCTGCTAAATGCAATCAATCACCTTACGTTCTAATTCTTCCTACTTTCTTACTCATCTGTGTGTTACAACTTTGCCTTACCCTTCACTACCAATTATAATGTTCTAGTACATATTGTGTTGTCATTGCAAGTAGTATACCATGCCATACTTTGTATTGTTGTTCGAATATTTTTACTGCTCTAATTGCCTACTGCTCATGTTTGATCTATTCTTACTGTACACCGCCTTGAGTGAATTCCTTCAAAAAAGGCGGTAAATAAATCCTAATAAATAAATAAATAAAATAAGTGCCAGATGCACCCTTGCCCTGCCCTGCCGCAGTGCCAGCCTCTTTTTCTAGGCATGAAATTGACCCCTATAAGGGGTAGTTATTAATGCAGATTAATTGCTCCCTAACGTGAGATCAAGAAAATAATGTGCATTATATTAATGAGATACCATGGGATACACAGTAATGAGATGGAAAGCATGCAAAACACCTCATTACTTTGTAAATCGAATAACACTGCAAGGACATTATTCCTGGAAAAATAGCACCAGCATAAAGCCACAACCTGAATCTCTTGGGAGCCTCTTAAAGGGGCCTGACACTCTAAATACGGAGCTGCCCTTCTCCATCTTCCTCCAGTGTTCCTGAATCATACCCTCCCAACCCAAAGACCCCTTCTGATGCCCCCACAAATAAAAGGCCCTCTTCCAGATGTACCTCCAAGACCCCTCGTCTACAAAAGCATTTCCCCCCCAGGGCTTACCTTTAATAATCGCTGGTGTCTAGTGAGGTTGGGGCAATCATAAATCGCTCCTGTCCCTTGCCAATGCAATGCCAGGAATTGGCAAACCCTAGCAGTAATCTCATCATAGTGCCACTAGGGATCAAGCTGCCATGTAAGAGCAAAAGACCAGATATAGCAGCTTGACCCCTAGTACAATGGAACCATAGCCATTGGCCTTCTTTTCAGGCATTGAGAGAGGAGTCTTTGGAGCAGGGCGTTGGGATGGGGGTCTATTGGGCAGGGTGGGAGGTATCAGTAGTTTAGCTGGCCCTTTTAAGAAGTAGCCTGGGAGCATCAGGTTACAGCTGAGCAGACCCATGCTCCCTAGCAGTGTGATTAATGCTGCTTGCAGGGCTGATGGAAAGCAGAGTTATTCATACACCACAGAAGTAAGGTGGTAACATAGTAAATGACGGCAGATAAAGACCTGTACAGTCCATCCAGTCTGCCCAACAAGATCTTTGACATTAGAGCAGTATGTGAACTCTACAGTCAAGTAAATGTTCTACTCTCTCTGGAGGCTTAAGCGTATCAAGCCATACTTCCCTCGAGATGTATTCCGTGGTCTTGTCCAGTCCCTGGTGATTAGCCGTCTTGATTACTGCAATAGCATCTATGGGGGATGTACAAGTATGCTCCTGAAAAAATTGCAAACAGCTCAGAATACAGCAGCCCGACTTATCTTCGGCAAGTCTAGATTTGACAGTTCGAGGCCGTTGCGCGAGCGGCTGCATTGGCTTCCTGTAAAGGACCGCATCGCCTTCAAAACCTGTGCATTGGTGCACAAAATCATCTATGGCGATGCCCCTTCCTACATGGACACTCTCATTAATCTGCCGCTCAGGAATTCCCGTAGGTCGGCCCGCTCGTACCTCAACCTCCACTACCCTGCCCCTCATGGCCTCAAATATAAGACCACCTATGGCTCCTCTTTTCCTTACCTCAGCACTCAATTATGGAACGGGTTGCCTCGAGAGGTCAAATTCACTTCTGATCACCCGACCTTCAAGAAGCGACTCAAGACCTTCCTCTTTGGCAGTGCATACGCTAAGAGCCCTACAGGTGCCGCACCCTTTTAGCCCACGACTCCTTCCTTGCTGATTTATCTCCTCCCCTCTCTTCCTCTTCCTCCTTCGTTGTTTCTCTCTCTCTCTCCTGTGACCTTGTCTACTGTACTTTGTACTATTGTTGCTTATTAATTATTGTACGCCACATTGAGCCTGCCTATGGGTGGGAATACTGTGGGATATAAATGTCATAAATAAATAAATAAACTCATTTTACATGGTATGAAGAATACCTTAGGCTTCTTTTCCCTCTGCCACTCTGTGCGGTGACCAAGTGAATGAAAAAAATAATTCTTGCTACTCACCTCCAAGAAAGCAAAGTTCTTATCTTGATTTATCTGCACAGCCAGAACTGGGTTGCCGGGAGCTTGGGTGAGACGAACGAGGCGCATTTGGGCATTGAAAAAATCCATCATGGCTTCCTAGAGGGGAAGAAGCATGAGGGGGAAAAAAAGGAAGAGAGAAAAAAAAAAGAGGGGACCGGAAAACTTATGGTACTCAGTTACCGCAGGTTAGTCACTCCTGGGAAAAAACCAACTTTTATTGCACTTTAACGAATACCTTCCCATGAGTTAAGATTTGTAGGCATGCTGAAAAGTGAGTTATGTGTTTGTCACCTGCCAGCAAATGAATAACCGTGAATATGACGCCCTGATAATTCTGCTGCCAGTTTACTAGATGGTTTCCCTTGGAAAATTAGTATCTGCCTGCGGAGGCTACAGACTATGCTGTCTCCCTTGTAGTTCCAACTACAACAGAAGAAATTACAGGAGCTGTTGGTAAAATAGCAGCTGGCAAATGTCCAGACCCTGATGGTAGTTCTTAGACTTTTACAAAACATTTTCTTTTCAGTTTTCACCCAATTTTAGGGAACTGCTTAATTATCTGAGGGAGCCAGATGCTGCTGCAAGAACCATGACTGATGCTTTAATTATTCTTTTACATAAACAAAGACAGGAAAAAATGAGATTGCCAGTGCTTATCACCCCATTTCATTAATCAATACAAACAAAAGTTCATATGCCTACTAGTAGGGTCTGTTCAAATGAGGTTAATTCAAGGTCATACCTCTACTAATAATTCTAGATGAGTGTTTGACGTTCATTTGACTGGTCTGAAGAAGGCCACCTGGGCTTATGTCTTTAGATGTGGGCAAAGCTTTTTGCAGTATACAGTGTCCCATTTTGTGGGAATTTTGTTTCCCCAAATAGATGTATTATGTGGAACTAAGCTCTAGCAACAATACTTCCTAATGGACTCCTTTCACCCTTCTTCTGCACCCTTAATATCACTAGGTACTAGGTAGGGGGGGTTGTTTCCCTTGCTCTTAATTTATTTTAAATATTCTTTATCAAATGCACAAAAGCATAACACCCCACCCCCGCTTCCCACAGAAGAGTGGGGTAGATGTGAAGCGTCTGTTCACGCTTTCCAAAAATACTAGGACTAGGGGGCATGCAATGAAGCTACAATGTAGTAAATTTAAAACGAATCAGAGAAAACTTTTCTTCACTCAACGTATAATTAAACTCTGGAATTCGATGCCACAGAATGTGGTAAAGGCGGTTAGCTTAGCGGAGTTTAAAAAAGGTTTGGACAGCTTCCTAAAGGAAAAGTCCATAGACCGTTATTAAATGAACTTGGGGAAAATCTACTATTTCTGGGATAAGCAGTATAAAATGTTTTGTACATTTTTGGAATCTTGTCGGGTATCTGTGACCTGGATTGGCCACTGTTGGAAACAGGATGCTGGGCTCGATGGACCTTTAGTCTTTCCCAGTATGGCAATACTTATGTACTTATGTAGTTACCAGAACAATTGGTCCTGTGGCAGGTGGTTTCTTCTCCCCCTACAGGACTTCTTTTGAACTTATCTCCTCATTGACCGCTTCACCCACCCCCACCCACCAAAGCTGAGTTGAAGAAAAGGTCTCATTGTGAACATCTACATAAAAATGTTCAAAATTATACTTCAAGCTCTCTGGGGCTGAGATTGTCTATAATCCTCCAAATAGACATAAATTGTTCTTTCCTTTGAGGGATGACCTGGTTATCTTGCCCTTTCATTGTAATTAGGGGGGTCTTTTACTAAAGGTTAGCTCGAGTTATCTGCAGCAGGGCCTATAGGAATAAAATGGGACCTGCTGCAGATGACTCGAGCTAACCTTCAGTAAAAGACCCCCTAATTTGGGTAATGTGTTACACCATTGACAGCAGGAAGTTGGTTCTTCGGAATTCCAAACTTTCAGGATCAACTTTTCCACCATTAAGGGGGGAAGTTATCAACGGGGGCTATTGTGAACTTGGGTTCTTTTACTGCACTGGAGGACAATCAATGAAATTACAGGGAAATTACTTTTAAAACAAATAGGAGGAAATATTTTTTTTCACTCAACAACTAGTTAAACTCTGGAACTCAGTGCTGGAGGATGTTGTAACAGCGGTTAGCGTATTTCGGTTTTAAAAGGTTTGGACACGTTGCTGGAGGAAAAGTCCATAGTCTGTTACTGAGATGGGATCTTGCCAGGTACTTGTGACTTGGATTGGCCACTGTTGGGAACAGGATGCTGGGCATGATGGACCTTCGGTCTGTCCCAGTATGGCAATGCTTATGTACTTATGTAGATGGACTTGGGGGAAGCCACTGCTTGCCATGAGATTGGTAGAATAGAATGTTGCTCCTCTTTGAGATTCTGCATGGAATCTTGCTACCTTTTAGGATTCCAGAATGTTGCTATTCTTTAGGGTTCTAAATGGAATGTCGCTACTCTTTGGGATTCTGCAAGGAATCTTGTTACTCTTTAGGATTCCAGAATTTTGCTATTCTTTAGGGTTCTACATGGAATGTTGCTACTCTTTGAGAGTCTGCATGGAATCTTGCTACCTTTAGGATTCCAGAATCTTTCTATTCTTTGGGGTTCTACATGGAATATTGCTACTCTTTTGGATTCTGCACAAAGTTTTGTTACTCTTGATTCCAGAATCTTGCTATTCTTTGGGGTTCTAAATGGAATCTTGTTACTCTTTAGGATTCCAGAATCTTGCTACTCTTTGGGGTTCTACATGGAATCTTGTTACTCTTTAGGATTCCATAATCTTGCTATTCTTTTGGGTTCTACATGGAATGTTGCTACTCTTTGAGATTCTGCATGGAATCTTGTTACTCTTTAGGATTCCAGAATGCTGCTATTCTTTTGGGTTCTACATGAAATGTTGCTACTCTTTGGGTTTCTGCCAGGTACTTGTGACCTGGATTGGCCACTGTTGGAAGCAGGATACTGGGCTAGATGGACCATTGGTCTGACCCAGTGTAGCTATTCTTATGTTCTAATGTTAGCACAGGGTTTCATTGCCAAAATCTGCCCTGCGGCAGCTCAAGAGCTCCTCCTTGCAAGTTACAAATCTGGTAGCCAGATTGTTCCATATGTAAAGGAGAGGGCAGAAGGTCTAAGACTACAGATACATCTGCAGCTTCCTCCTTCACTTTTTGCTCATCACCAGTCTCTGCTTCTTGCCTTCTGTTGGGGGGGGGGGGGGGTGGAGCTACTTTTTATATTCTTTTTTTGTACTACAATTGCAAGTAATGTAGTTATGATCTTGCATAGTAGTTTATATAGAGTGCTCCAAATAAATACATTTGATGCAAGGTTTAGCAGGAATTTAGTCTATAAATTTGGGATGATAAACTCCTTAAGAATTAGCCTCTCTGTGGAAATATGACTCCAAATGTGGCACAAAGTCGGAATTTGTACAAGCCCCATGAGTTTTAGTTTTACCTTTCATTAGCTGTGGTCTATTTTGCTTGGAAGTACAATGTGGTCTTAGCTACTGTGGGTTTAACAGAGAGATGCAGACTACAAGCTCAGACAATCCCCAGGGACCCTCACTAATTCACATTCACATAACCAAACTTGAAGTTTTCGTTTCGGTTTCAGCTTCGGCCAAAAACCAGGCCATGAGTTTCAGCAGTAGATTTGGTTTCAGTCAGCCTCTACTCCGTAACTATCATAGTGGTTTAGAATTTAAACACACATATATACTGGTATACAAATTAAAAACATTAAAGAAACACATAAAATCAAAAGCTAGGTCCTCTTTGCAAATGCACTTCATTTACATAACAGGATAAACAGACCTTACACAGAGACAAATAAATGGGGTCACAAGAAAATAACATAAGCGTTGCCATACTGGATCAGACCGAAGGTCCGTCAAGCCAACTGCCAAGTATCCTGTTTCCATCAGCAACAAATCCAGGTTACAAGTACCTGGCAAGATCCCAAAACAGTACAATAGATTTTATACTGCTTATCCTAGAAATAAGCAGTGGATTTTCCCCAAGTCCATTCTAATAATGGCTTATGGACCTTTTTTTAAACCCTGCTCAGCTAACTGCTTTTACCACATTCTCTACATAATCAACAGCAGCCTATGTGCACTAGGTGCTATTTAAGGTAGTGCCTAAGTACCATATTGTTTAACTACAAGGGGGGAGCATACATATGAGTGGAGCAGGGAGGCCATGGGTGTGTGTCTCAGTTGCACGCATAGTTTATAGAATACTATAAATTATGTGTCACTTGGTGCGCTTAGGTGCCCCAACTTACCCCTGCCATTGACATGGCGTCAGAGGACTCCTACACATGGGTGCGCCAATGCCAACCTAATGCTGGTAATTCTATAATGGATTCTTGGCACTGAGATCCGTGCTAAGCTCACGGCATTCAGGTATCTAAACTGAGGTACCAGTTTATACAATTGACCAAATATGAGTTTTTATCTCTACAGCAGCTTCTTCACAAATTCTCTTGTACCCTGCTTATCAATGCTTTGCATGTAATGTGCCAGTGCTTATGCTGCTTTCTTTTTTTCTTCATTTGGATCCTTTTTCCATTTTTTAAAAGATGTTTTTATGGCTAGAACAGCCTCTTTCACGTCACCTTTTAAGAATGCCGACTGTTGTCTGGCTTTCCTTCCTCATTTTTTGAAACATGGAACACATCTAGTCTGGGCTTCCAAGATGGTAGTTTTATAGAACATTTCATGCCCGACTTAAAACTCTTAACCTCTGCAGCTTTTCCCTTTAGCTTTTTCTTCTTTAACATTTTCCTCATTTTAGCTTAGTTATCCCATTGATAGTAAAATGCCAATGCAGTTGATTTCCTTTGTGTCTTCACGCTAGTAATTAACCAAATTTGAACATGCTATGATGATTATTTTGCCACATGGCCTCTGAAGAGGGGCCACTGGTAACTAGCAAATGTACATATCAAAATGAACTAGATACAGCACCAATTCATGGATGAGGATATCTGTGACTAACTTGTATTGTTGAAAGTGGACAAATCCATGAGCTCGAATGGTGGGCTTATCATAGTATTGAACTGGATCCACAGTGGCAGGGAACTCAAGTCTGTGCAGATGGACGGGCCACACAGCAGTCTGGTGGCTCCCGATAGCTTGCAGTGATTTGAGGAAGACTTTAATGAAAAACGGAATTCAAAAATGCATGGCATAAACATAAAGGAATCCTGTGCAGAAGGAAGGGATCCTCAGGAGCTTAGCCTAGAATGGGTGGCAAAGCTGGTGGTTGGGGGGCGGGGCTAGTGCTGGGCAGACTTATATGGTCTGTGCCGGGGCTGGTGGTTGGGAGGCGGGGATAGTGCTGGGCAGACTTATACGATCTGTGCCAGAGCTGGTGGTGGAAGGTGGGACTGGTAGTTGGGAGGCGGGGATAGTGCTGGGCAGACTTATAGGGTCTGTGCCAGAGCTGGTAGTGGGAGGCAGTGATAGTGCTGGGCAGACTTATACGATCTGTGCCAGAGCTGGTGGTGGAAGGCTGGACTGGTAGTTGGGAGGCGGGGATAGTGCTGGGCAGACTTATAGGGTCTGTGCCAGAGCTGGTGGTTGGGAGGCGGGGTTGATGGTTGGGAGGCGGGGATAGGGCTGGCCAGACATATATGGTCTGTGCCCTGAAGAGAACAGTACAAATAAAAAAGTAGCACATATGAATTTATCTTCTTGGGCAGACTGGATGGACCATGCAGGTCTTTTTCTGCCGTCATCTACTATGTTTACTATGTTTACATTTGTAGTCTGTATTCCTCTTCATACTGAACAGATCATCTCCTCTCCCCCTGCTCCTCCTGATCTGCCGTGTAAACCTGGCAAGGACTTTACTTTATTTTCCACCTTTCCTGATGAATTTGAGTGAATGATATGAAAAAGCTAAAAGTGTTCTAATGCAAAACAGACACAAACCGAACGTATCAGGAGTTTCTTGGTAAAAGAAAACAAGTGTACCGGACCTCTTGTACATCAGGACTGAGGTTTATCCCAGAGATGGGAACATAATAATTAGAGTGAGGAGTGGAGTCTACAGCCAAAATGTCTTATACAGTACTCTCAATTTTTCCACAACCCCCAGACTAGTAAAGGGTCCCTGTGCTAGTGAGCTTAACATACCAGGGTACAATAAATGAGACAGAAGCTGACAACAGACTGAAGACTGTTTTGGCTTTTTTTAATGCATCAGAAGAAGGATGAACACAGAACGGCGAGCACTCCATAAAAAACAAAAGGAAGTGGTTCATTCACTTCACAATTTTCCGGCCACTTGATGCAGAACAGGGTTTTGGGCAGTGGAAAAATGTAAGACAGACACCAGTGCACAGCTTATTAAAATCAGTGCAAGCAAACAGGCTTGATGCGTGGAAAACTTTAAGGCTCAGCACAACGCAGGAGATTTAATTCAACTTTTCTTCGCTTCCTTGGACGTTGTCTCGTTCTTCTGCTGCAGGTGGCTGTGAGGAATTAATCCCCTCTCTTCTGTACCCTATCAGCAAATTTCCTCGAATTGTACAATAGCCGCAAAAAAATTAACCCATGTGACAATTTAATTGAATAACGAGCCAAATAGCACTGACAAGATTTTATCAAGCACAGGTTCAAAAAAGGGGCAAATCTTTCTCATAAATATTCATTGTGGATATCATGAAAAGCTGGGCTGCCCCAAGGTCCAAGTTTAGCTCCAGTTACTGCCCGATTGCCCATCTTCTCCTGCATTGTTGATGTTATTATGGCTTTAGGCATTTTCTTTACATTTCTCATACATTGTATTTGATAAAGTTCTAAGGACAAGTTACTCCACAACCTTCAGAATTTGTACTGCAAAAGACCTTTTGACAAGTAATCTGTAATTTGATATCACGTTGTATTTTGAGAAAGCCCTGTTCAGATGATCGGTCTCGCTGATTTCTATACTTATAATCAGGGGCGTATCTGAAGTGCGGCGGTAGGGGGGGCCAGGGCCAGAGTGAGGGGGCACATTATAGCCCCCCCCCCCACCGCCGCCACCACTGCCACCACTGCCACTGCCGATCCCCCTCCCCACAGCCGCTGCCATTACCAATCTCCCCCCGCCGTTGCTGTCGCCTACCTTCGCTGGTGGGGGACCCCAACCCCCGCCAGCCGAGGTCCGTGTCCTCCTGCCGCTGCCGGCTGCCTGTAAAAGAATTCCGTCAGCTGGTGGGGGACCCCCAACCCCCGCCAGCCAAGCCGAGGTCCTTTCATTTCTTCTACTAAAGCTGGCGCCGAAAGTTTCTTCTGAGTCTGTCGTCGCTGCACGTTGTACGTGCAGGACGTCAGACTCAGAAACAGAATGCTTCATTCTGTTTCTGAGTCTGACGTCCTGCACGTACAACGTGCAGCGATGTCAGACTCAGAAGAAACTTTCGGCGCCAGCTTTAGTAGAAGAAATGAAAGGACCTCGGCTTGGCTGGCGGGGGTTGGGGTCCCCCGCCAGTGAAGGTAGGCGACAGCAACGGAGGGGAGGGTTGGCAGCAGTAGGGGGGTCCAGGGCGAAATCTGCGGGGGCCCAGGCCCCCGAGGCCCCACGCAGATACGCCCCTGCTTATAATAGGTCCCCTAGCCAAAAGTCATTAAAAACTAAGGGACTGATATTCAAAGAAATTTAGCTGGCCACTGACTAGTTAAATCACTTGGGCGGGAATAGCCACGAATTTTCAGCATCACTTAACCAAGTGCTGCTGAAATTTGCGGTTAGTGCCTAAATCAAACCAGCGTTTTGGGGGCGGAGTCAGCACTTGGCCACTTCAGTGCTGATATTCATGACCACTTAAGGGCTGAATATCAACTTAAGCAACTATCCAGCTTATAATTGAAAAAGAAAAACGCCTATATTGCGACCCAAATCGGGAGATAGACGTTTATCTCACAAAAACGAATAAAGCAGTATAATCGAAAGCCGAATTTGGACGTTTTCAACTGCACTCCGTCGCGGATGCGGACAAAGTTGATGGGGGCGTGTCGAAGGCGTGGTGAAGGCGGAACTGGGGCGTGGTTATCGGGCGATCAGAGATAGGCGCCTTTCGCCGATAATGGAAAATAAATATGCGTTTTTAGCGAGAATTTAGGGCACTTTTCCTGGACCCTGTTTTTCCACGAATAGGGCCCCAAAAAGTGCCCTAAATGACCAGATGACCACTGGAGGGAGTCGGGGATGACCTCCCCTGACTCCCCCAGTGGTCACTAACCCCCTTCCACCACAAAATATGCCGTTTCACAACTTTTTATTTTCACCCTCAAATGTCATACCCACCTCCCTGGCAGCAGTATGCAGGTCCCTGGAGCAGTTATTAGGGGGTGCAGTGGACTTCAGGCAGGTGGACCCAGGCCCATCCCCCCCACCTGTTACACTTGTGCTGGTAAATGGGAGCCCTCCAAACCGCCCCCCAAACCCACTGTACCCACATGTAGGTGCCCCCCTTCACCCCTTAGGGCTATAGTAATGGTGTAGACTTGTGGGCAGTGGGTTTTGAGGGGGATTTGGGGGGGCTCAACACACAAGGGAAGGGTACTATGCACCTGGGAGCTCTTTTACCTTTTTTTTTGTTTTTATAAAAGTGGCCCCTAGGGTGCCCGGTTGGTGTCCTGGCATGTGAGGGGGACCAGTGCACTACAACTCCTGGCCCCTCCCACGAACAAATGCCTTGGATTTATTCATTTTTGAGCTGGGCGCTTTCATTTTCCATTATCGCTGAAAAACAAAAACGCCCAGCTCACAAATTGTCGAATAAAACATGGACGTCTATTTTTTGCGAAAATACGGTTCGGTCCGCCCCTTCACGGACCCGTTCTCGGAGATAAACGCCCATGGAGATAGACGTTTTCGTTCAATTATGCCCCTCTATGTGTTTGTTCTGCTCCCCGTGTTCGTGGAGGCAGGGGGCTTGTTGTTTATATGTGTTTTGTTCTTTTTAATTAGGATAGGACTACAAAGTGATGTAATTGTAGTTTTCGTGTGATAGGCTCTTCCTGAGCACCTGTCCCTGTTCCCTAGGCCTTGTGGGACTTTTCCTATTGGCTGGCCTCTTGTCCCTTTGTATGTGGGCTGTAGCCCACCCCTTCTCTTCCCATTTTGGAGTGTGTTTGCAGCATGGTTTGCTAAGAACTGTAAGCTGACTTTGCTGTCCCTATTGCATACTCCTCTTTCAAGCTACTGTAAAATAACCAAGTTTTTACCAGTTTAAAAGTATTTCTTCACAGCGTCTACTTTCTCAGCTTGGTGCTAAGGTCTCCTGGCTTCCCTAGTATACAAGGTGAGTTGGTAGAGACAAGCCTTCCAGTTCTGCAAGAAAGAGACTCTTGTCCAGCACATCTAACTGTAAGTTATTTCCCTTTGTTTGAATTTGCATTAAAGAAGATTTTGGTTCAAGAGTTCTGAGTCTTCTCTGTTATGTTCTATACTCTGGCTAAGCTCCTGAGTAGAGAAAGCCTAATAGGAGAAAGAGCAGAACAGTGTTAGCTGGCTTAAAAATAACCAGATATTCTAATTCAAAGCCAATGTCCGAGGGTGGAACAGGCTGAAGGAAGGCCCCAGGGATTGGCTGAAGCAGCCTACTATTGCTGACTGTGCTGGCACGGCATTAAAAAATACCTAGGCAAGAAGTGAAGTACTGGATTGCAAAAGGGGTGGAGCAAGGAGGGAGAGAGATGTTGCATCAAGAAGGGCAGAGAGGGAGAGTGGTGCTGCATGGGCGGGGAAGAGGCAGGAAGGGAGAGAGGTGCTGTATGGGGTGGCAGGGAGGGAGGAGGTGCTGCATGAGGGAGCAAGGAGCAAGCAAGATGCTGGACAAGAAGATCAGGTAGAGAAGAAAGAGATCCAATGAGGGGAGTGGGCAAGAGGTGCTGGACTGGTGGGGGGGGGGAGGACAAGAAAGGAGAGAGGTGCCAGGACTTGCAGGGAAAGAGGGAGAGGTGCTGGCCCTGCAAAGGGGAGACAGAATAGGAGCGAGGGAAGAGAGAGAAACACTTGCTGAACCCCTGGGGAGGCAGGGGGAGGGATGCTGGCATGTGGCAGGGGGCATAGGGACACAGAACAGTTATATTGGACTGGGCAAGAATAAGGACACAGAGATGGGAGATGCTCAACATGGCGGGAAGACAGGAGTGATGCTGGGTCAGATACACAAGGATGCAGAGAAAAGGTGGATGGTGGACATGAACAGAAAGGAAGTGCCAAATGGACAAGGAGACTCTGGCAAGACAGTTATGAGAAGAAAGAGGAAAGCAGAAACCAGAGATTGGGACCAACACAATAAGAAAAATAAAATGGCCAGGCAACAAAAGTAGAAAAAAGACATGTGTTTTCTATTTATTGATTAGAATATGCCAGTTTTTGGAATGTATGTCTACCAGAACTGGTTTTAGACATGGTTGGGGCCCATGAGAAAAACCCTCATTCATTGGCCTTCAGTCTCCAGCATAGCTGTGAGATGGGGCATCTCTGAACTCCCCTTTACCTTTGCTGGCAGGGATACTGCCGCACAACCTGAGAAAGATCTACGAACTAACAAACTTTCGAATATCATTGAAGACCCATCTTTTTAATACCACACAGAACAACAAACATAAATACATGCATCTCCTATACCTTTACACAGAACTATTTTATAAGATCTGCTTGTTTTAAACTTCTACCATGTTACTCAAAACCTCTATGTAACAATAACTGATTACGTTCTAATCTAGGACCACCAAGAATGATACATTGTAAGCCACATTGAGCCTGCAAAAAGGTGGGAAAATGTGGGATACAAATGCAATAAATAAATAAAAACTGAGCCCTGATGCTTGTTTCCAGCTCTGAGCAGGACTTCTCTCGCAAGCGCTGAGACATCCCAGAGCAAGAAACAAGAAGAGGGCATGGCAGTAGTCTATTTATTTGACTGGCAGGGCTCGACATCCCTGCCAGTTAAGGTATGCCTAGCATGGTCACATGGGGGGGGGGGGGAGAGGAATGCATTGCCCTCCCAGTCCACCTCTGGGCTCCCTCCTCCATATTGCGTGGTTGGCTACGTCCGGAGCATTGTTAAAAAATTTCCCAGCACACCACTGGAGAGACTACAAATCCTTTTAAAATCGTTTTAAAAGTATTACCATGTAATTTCATTGAATGTCCCCTAGACTTTAGCACTTTTTGAAAAAAAAAAAACAAAAAGGAGGAATTATGTTTTGACTGAAAAAATAGTTAAGCTCCAAAACTCATTTTCAGAGGATGTGGCAACAGCAGTTAGCATATCTGGGTGCAAAAAAGGTTTGGACAAGTTCCTGGAGGAAAAGCCTATAGTCTATATTATTGAGATGGACATGGGGGAAGCCACTGCTTGCCCTAGGATTGATAGCATGGAATCTTGCAACTCTTTGGATTCCGGAATTGTGCTACTCTGAGATTCTGCATGGAATCTTGCTATTCATTATGATTCAGGAATCTTGTTACTCTTTGAGGTTCTGGAATGTTGCAACTCTTTGTGTTTCTGCCGGGTACTTGTGACCTGGATTGGCCACTGTTGGGAAACAGATGGACCATTGGTCTGACCCAGTATGGCTACTTTAATGTTCATTTTAAAAATGGCTGACGCTGAGGAGTCAGCCAGAAAAAGTAGGTGTAGTGGCCTTTGCGGGGAGGGGAATCAGATAAGTGACTGAGTTACAGGCAGGGCTTCTATCAGTATTTGCACACCACACATACCTTTTCCAGTGGAATCAAAACGTGTACATTTGTGTCACTCAAGATTGGATTTCCAACCCTGGCAAATCCCTGGTGTGTGAAAAAGGAACCAGGCAGTATCAGTATGGTGATTACTGAACTCCTGTTATTTCATTCTGAATGTGATGACAGATGCCTCCATACATTGCTTGTGAATTTGATTGAACGCGTTGAATTACACTTCGGATTTTTGAACTACAGCATGAAACAGACAGGACATTTGTGTGATGGATGTTCCTATCGAAACAAACAGCTTGAAGTTATTATTTTAAAATAAATGACTTATGAATGGCTGAAAAGATTGACTAAGGTACCTCTCACACTTACACAGCTTTATCTGCTGCAAGCAGAAGAGATGAGCTTGGGGGCCGCAGATAAATCCTAAAAGAGAAATGTGAAGTTTAAAACAAGTGTGTACAAATGTCAGTGTGAAAACAGGATATTTAGAAACTGTTGGGAAAAGTTTCAATAAAAACAAAGTTAAAGCAAAGAGCAGCTCGGAGCTTGCAAGAGCCCCTTGATAAGAAATCGGCTGCAAATGGCGGCTGTAATGTCTGGGGAAGAACTTCTGTTCCTACCTCTGCCACTGACCCCAGTAGTAGAAACCCAATTTCACCAAGAAAAGGGCATCTTTCAGATCCAAAATGGCAACAGCCTGCTGATCCCCACAGGCAACAGGGATCTAGGCTCCTCCATCGGGGAGCCCACGTTCCTACCCACAATGCAACAGAGGTCAACTTTTTTTTGCAAGCATTTAGTTGGGGTAATGAATGAGCTCCCTTTTCTCGGAAATTGCTTCACTTTGATTAAAAAAATGAATGTGAAGATATTATTTTGAGGTTTTTGTATGTTTATATGTAATCCACTAAGAACCCTGGATTAGGTGGAATAAAAGTTTTTAAATAAATCTGTGAAGCCGCTGATCCAGTTTCAGACTCCAGCTGCTTAGTACGGTCCATGGGGCAGTGTGAAAAGGTGGAGCTGGTATGAGTGACGATGCGGACGGAGCCAGCTCACAGTGAAGACATCTCTGGTACAGATGAGAATGCTTTGGAAGGGTGCCAGGTCATTCATCTGAGTCAGTTTGGACAGACTTCCCCTGAGAAAGAGATTTATAGGGGCAGTTATCAATGTGGGCTACCGTTAAGATGTGTTTTTTTTCAGGGGTGGCCCAAGATGCCGCTGAGGCAGGGCTGAGATGCTGCCCCCATCCTTCCTCCGGGCCATAGTCTGGTATCTTCCCCCTTCCTTCCTCCACCCCCTTCTCCGAGTTTACTTTCTTTTTCCATTTTCCAAAAGGCGGCAGTGATTCCCATGCACTGCCCTGCTGCCGGCACCAGCCTCGTCTCTACTTCAGCCTGCCTCTGAGGAAACAGGAAGTTGCATCATAGAGGTGGGCCACAGTACAGAGAAGAGGCCGGTACCAGCGGCAGGGCAGCCTATGGGAATCGCTGCCGCCACTGCCTTTGCCTTTTGCAAAATGGACAAAGAAGGTAAACTCGGGGGAGGGGTGGATGAAGGAAGGGGGCGATGCGCTTCAGGAAGAGTGTCATCTGAGGCAGGGCCACCGAGAGACTGGGCCATGCCCGGGGCAAGGCTGCCCCCCCCCCGAGGCCGCTGCACCGCAGTCCCCAATTTCTACCCACCCATCCCCGGCCCTGTCAATAGCCCCCCCTCCGTCCGCCACCGGAGGGTGGGACACAGGGAGGGAAGGCCTGAAGGGAGGCGATCTGCTGCTGCTACCCTTTCACATGGAGGTGAGGCGCTGTGATTTGAATGCAGGGGGCCCGGCCCGGTGGCGGACGATCGACGGAGCCAAGGGCGGGCGGGTGAGACCACAGACTGCAGTGCCGGGCCCCCCTTGGATGCCCGGTCCCGGGGAATTTTGTCCCCCCTGCCCCCCTCTCGGCGGCCCTAACCTGAGGTCCCCGCCTCAGGTGGCCTAACGGTAGGGCCGGTTATTTTACTGTTAACCCCAGTTATTAGTAACTAGGTTTCAATGTATAAAATGGGATCTTAATTGCTGGCCACGTTGATAACAATATCTTGGGTCACCATAGTAGCCAGAGGAAATCTGGATTGTTCCCGGTGAACAATGTGAGACCATGCTTGTCCTGGTGAAGCCACACGCTGTTTGCAAATGATCTGGGAAGCTGTGGCTGCTGTACTGGGACAGACTGGCCATCTTTCTAGCTGGATTTAGTCTGTTGTTAAAGCAGCCCCAGTACACAAGCCTGAAATGGGGAATTATGAACACCATTTGGACTGATGGAACGGCAGCTGGAAATAGTTCAAGCATGTAACTATTCCCTTGTACAAGTTAATTTGATTTTTCAAAATAATCTTTGGCCGGTTGGAAATAATGTAAAAAGGCAAAAGCCTCAGCAACGTTTCTATAATTAGGCCTGTGCCTCCAATGGAAATGGGTTTTGTTGTTTAAACGTTTTATTTTCAAAATAGAGGTGCAAAAAAACAAATAAAATACAATTTAACATTACCTCCTCCCCCCCCCCCTCCAAAAAAAAAAGCCCTGGGTCTAACAAATATAATACATGAAGGGGCATAATCGAACGGAAATGTCTATCTCCATGGGCGTTTATCTCCGAGAACGGGTCCATGAAGGGGCGGACCGAACTGTATTTTCGCAAAAAATAGACGTCCATGTTTTATTTGACAATTTGTGAGCTGGGCGTTTTTGTTTTTCAGCGATAATGGAAAATGAAAGCGCCCAGCTCAAAAACGAATAACTCCAAGACATTTATTCGTGGGAGGGGCCAGGATTCGTAGTGCACAGGTCCCCCTCACATGCCAGGACACCAACCGGGCACCCTAGGGGGCACTTCTACAAAAACAAAAAAAAAGGTAAAAGAGCTCCCAGGTGCATAGCACCCTTCCCTTGTGTGTTGAGCCCCCCAAATCCCCCTCAAAACCCACTGCCCACAAGTTACACCATTACTATAGCCCTAAGGGGTGAAGGGGGGCACCTACATGTGGGTACAGTGGGTTTGGGGGGGCGGTTTGGAGGGCTCCCATTTACCAGCACAAGTGTAACAGGTGGGGGGGATTGGCCTGGGTCCACCTGCCTGAAGTCCACTGCACCCCCTAATAACTGCTCCAGTGACCTGTATACTGCTGCCAGGGAGGTGGGTATGACATTTGAGGGTGAAAATAAAAAGTTGTGAAACGGCATATTTTGTGGTGGGAGGGGGTTTGTGACCACTGAGGGAGTCAGGGGAGGTCATCCCCGATTCCCTCCAGTGGTCATTTGGTCATTATTGGGGCCTTATTCGTGGAAAAACAGGGTCCAGGAAAAGTGCCCTAAATTCTCGCTACAAATGCATATTTTTTTTCCATTATCGGCGAAAGGCGCCCATCTCTGATTGGCCGATAACCACGCCCCAGTTCCGGCTTCACCACGCCTTCGACACGCCCCCATCAACTTTGTCCGCATCCGCGATGAAGTGCAGTTGAAAACGTCCAAATTCGGCTTTCGATTATACCGCTTTATTTGTTTTTGTGAGATAAACGTCTATCTCCCGATTTGGGTCACAATATAGGCGTTTTTCTATTTCGATTATAAGCAGGATAGTCCCTTTTAATAAAGACCAAAATCCTTTTGATATAGCAGCCCATGGTCAAAAGAAATCTAACGGAGCCCAGATCTGTCTAAACACTGAAAAGCTCTGTCTCTTAATCGCAGCAATTTCTTTGTACTTCTATTCCACCTGCATTCATAGAAAGACGGTATAGACCCCTATAGATATGGCCGTAGGTAAATCCTCACTTAATAAATGCAATTACAAAATGTACAAGTGCTGTGTGCCTGATTATATTAGGAAGGGGTTTATTTACATTCTAATTTTATATTGCTGGAAAAACTGAAGTCTGCTTTTTTTTTTTTCAATCACTGGCTGCGGAATTCAAAGATAATCCCTAACTTCAGAGCTGCTATCCCAACAACAGAGAGAGAGACAGATAGACAGTGAGCGAGAGAGACAGCTGAGAGAGAGACATCTGAGACAGAGAGGGGGGGGGATTGAACGCAGTTCCCCTGGTTCTCAGGCCACTGCACTAAGCATTAGGCTACTCCATGTGCTTAAAGTAGGTTTGTAGAGAATTACATTGAATATGCGCTTGTAGTAAATATGTACATTCATTAGCATGTGTTTCTGGTAGGTATGTTCATTTATTCCTATGTACTTATAGTAGATTATTCATGCTGAGTGTGTAATACACTCCTTACCATGTACTTATAGTAGGGATGTATACTCAGAATGTACTTATAGTAAGTATGTTCACTCCTTAGCATGTACGTATAGTAGGCATGTTTACTGAGCATAAACCTCTAGTAAGTATATATACTCCTTACCATATACTTATAGTAGGGATGTATACTCAGAATGTACTTATAATAAGTATGTTCACTCCTTAGCATGTACATATAGTAGGCATGTGTACTGAGCATACACCTCTAGTAAGTATATATACTCCTTACCATGTACTTATAGTAGGGATGTATACTCAGAATATACTTATAATAAGTATGTTCACTCCTTAGCATGTACTTATAGTAGGTATGTACAATACAATACAAATACAATACATCCTTGTGTTTTCCAGTACTACTACTATTTAACATTTATATAGCGCTACAAAGCGTACGCAGCACTGCACAAACATAGAAGAAAGACAGTCCCTGCTCAAAGAGTAGATAGCAAAAGCTCACTGTACACAACAATTGCAGGAATACTAAAAACATAAGATTCATACACTATAGTAATATCCCGGGCTTCTACTGTTAAGAAATCTCCTAAACAATCACCTTTTCAATTTTTTCCCAGACTTCGGATTCGGGAAACAGAATTTCGTAGAGGGATGTACTGTTTTGTTGTTCTGGCCCAATAGTGATGGCAACAGCTGACCCATGTAATGTGATGCCTGTATCATATATACCCCCAAATTCTGTATATGGTGCTCAAAATTACGCACCCAATTTGCGTGCACAGTTTAATTGAACAACAATTCTATTAGTGCTGGTAATTGGGTGATAACAATCAATTTTTTGAACTCATTGGCACTAAATTGAATTTTCACAGGCATCTTTGTAGTTGGTGTTCTATAAAGATTTGTGTGCGTTTATACAATACTGTTTAGCATTCTGTTCTTTTGGAAGCCAAATGTGGACACCAGTCATAGAATTTAGTTCATAGTAACTTAAACATCATACAAAGCCGATGCAAACTCCCAACAGTGGGGCGACTGTCTCATCTCATTACTGAGCAAAGTCATCGAGCGGCAGTATTCTACACAATCGGCAGCTTCTTACGTAAGGAGTGCGATCAACCATTATAAATGGCGGTGCAGTAGTCCAACTGTGTCATCAATAATGCCTGGACTAATATCTTAGATTGATCAAATTTGAGCGATGTTTAATCCTTGTCTTTGATACCGAGAAAGCTTTTTAAACTATATTATTTACCTGAGGGAGCAACGATAATGTTTAATCAACTAATATATCCAGAATCTTCAGAGATGAATCTACTTAAAAGCTCAAATCATTTAAACTAATGGAATTACAAGGAATATCATTTGTAGAGAATGCTGACCATAAAAACTACGGAGGTATTGAAAATTCCTGAACAGTCACATCCTCCGATATCAAAGATAGACTACATAACACCTTTTCTGAAGAGAGATTCTGATCAAGGAGAAAGAGTACAGGTACTAGCAGAAACTTTAGATATGAACTTAACTCAAATAATTGAGGATGATATGGTGGGACTGACAACAGCAACTCTTGAAGTGACATTCATTTTACAACCAGAGAGAGACTGGATACTCAAGCAATTTTTTCTTCATAAAGGAAAGAATTTCCTGGATCGTAAAATAAGAATGTATCCTGATGTCTCTAAGGTTACACAAAAGAAAAGACAAGAATTTCTTAAACTTCGCCCGAAAGCTTTGCAATTGGGTGCGTTATTTTGGCTAAATTTCCCTTGCAAATGTGTTATAAAGCTAAATTCTGTTAAATATATATATTTTTTAATTCCAAACAAATGAATTCTTTCCTGGAATCCAAGTTAGCTAGCTCACTTGTACCGCAACCAAAGACTGTAATAAGTTCTACGCCGTAAAGTTTAAGAGTCACTCGATCTTCTTCTCTGCCACCTTTTTCTTAGTTTAAGTACAATTTTTCCTGATATATAGTTTGTTTTGCCTCCATATTATGGACTAAAGATGAGCAAAAGGTCATAATTTAATTAAGTATGTAATAATTATTTACCTATAATCTACAGTGGCTTATAGTCATCTTTGCTGTCTCAAGAATTGTACTTGAAATATATTGTAAAAGTAATTTAAAAAAAACACTTTGTTTTCTACTTGTTTAATTTCAGAAGATAGAGAGCTGCTCAGTCTTCAACCTTATCTAGACTAGATCTCAAACTTACTAGTTCTAGAAGTGTAACTAGGCGTGAGATATCATTGCCATAAATATATACTGCTACTCCTCCTTCCTCCAATTTCTTCCCCTGTGAACTTACCACAATATTAAACAAAATGGGAGAGTTTGTGAGGCAGCCTGCAAGACATTGTCCAAGCTTCAGATACGACACCCTCCATCTTGACTCTGTATGTTCTAAATCTCAAAAATCCCTCCATCCAGCTCAAGATCTTACCTGTTATCCCCAATACACTCATTAGCATCTACTCCTATAGTAAGTATTGTCACCACTAGGTCCCCCTAGTGGCTACTCCCAGTCTGCACGGCAGGCACAAAATGCTTCTGCTCCCTTGTACCTAGTTCAGGGGCCCTTTTACTAAAATGTGTGCCAAATTGGAGCTACTGCATGGCCCTTGCGGTAATTTCAATTTTGGTGTGCGTCTGCAAAATATTTTTTGTTTTCTGGCACGCATAACGGATGTGCGCCAAGTGGCATTTGATGTACCTAGGTCATTACCTCCAGGATTCTTTACCGCTAGGTCAATGGCTGGCGGTAAAGTCTCAGACCCAAAATGGACATGTGCCCATTTTCGGAAAAAAAAGACCTTTTTTTACAGGCGTGCTAAAAAATGGATCGGCGTGCGCCCAAAACCTGCGCCTACACTACCGTGCACCTTTGTAAAAGGACGTCTCAGTTTTCAGTTGCTTCATACGGGGAAAAGCACTGCCCTGTTTGCACTGCACCTCCTCTCCCCAGTTCCCCCACATTAGCACAATAGAAGAGCTGTTAGTGCTTGAAGGAATATTTTATTCACAAGAACAAAACTGTGCCATTGAATAAACAACGTTTTCTCTTGCTCAGGATACTGGCTTTATCTTCCATAACAACCACAAACAAACTAAATAACAAAGGTTTCTAACGCGCCTTTTCTGGAGAACCAACTCCACTCCTGGAAGGCTTCCTCAGACGCAGCCCAGTTCCATCATTCACAAGTTCTAACACAGGGGCTAATATGCCCTCTGTAGATGCAAAGACTGCTGCTTAAAACTCTGTGCCCCAGACCTCCACTTTCTGGGTCTGTTTCTTTTAGCAAGTTCATAAAACCTCCCTCTCTCCAGGAGCTCTAACACAAGGACTAGAGAATGGCAGAGGGACAAAGCTTGTCCCCGTCCCCATGGGCTCTGTCTCCATCCCCATCCCTTCTCTGCAGGCTCTGTCCTCTAAACCCCCACCCTTACCCTCCTCTACCCTTCCAGACCCAACAATAGCTGACTTCTACTACCCCAAGGAATCCTAATCCACTCTGTTAAAATGTCCAGTAGTACAAAACACAACCTGTTCTCTATGCCCTAGAGGGGAGAAATGTGCCCTGTGAAGCACTGTTATGATTTTTTAGTCTGTGGATGAATAAGAAGCCATCAGTAATCTCAGGATTCAGTCCTTCCTGCAATAGGAAAATGTCTTCTCAGAAGATGTGCTGGTAATAGGAATGTTCAGGATCCCCTGTGCAAATTTCCTCAGTTGTGGCCGGCAAGTTTGCTTGTTTTTCCAAAAAATGTAGTCGTCTGCATCACTCAAACGTAAATAACTGACCAATCGATTAACAGCCTTCAAAGTAGAGAACGACATGGGGACAAAGTTTGTCCTCATTCCCGTTGCTGCCCCATCCCCACAGGCTCTTTCCAGTCTTCCCCCTGCTTAGGGAATAAACCACATATTACTCACTTAGAAAGGGGTCTTCCCCTTCTCACCTCTCAAAAGAACTTCTGACACCCCTTTTCTTTCTAAGTACTTCCCTCTCTTTATAGCTCTCACTTGACTCCCCCCAAAGGGCCCGACTGGCTTCAGAGTCTCCCTGGAGTGAGCAGCCTAGGACTCCAATTGGCAGATGATCGAAAACGCGGGGCTTTGAATCATCTGCCCATCTGTTTGTAGGCTTCTAATATACAGCCCTTCTCCCTTGCAAAGGCTGATGCTCCTTTGTTACAGCTGCCTCAAGAGTTAATGAGACTCCATATTCCTACTACTACTACTATTTAGCATTTCTATAGCGCTACAAGGCGTACGCAGCGCTGCACAAACATAGAAGAAAGACAGTCCCTGCTCAAAGAGCTATGTAATAAAAGTGAGCCAAGTATAGGACAATCAAGCCATTGTGACATCACTGATGAGGTTGGCTCTTATTGGTGGCCTGAGGCATTATGACATCACAATATCACCTCTGATTACAAGAGACTACTACTATTACTATTTAGCATTTCTATAGCGCTACAAGGCGTACGCAGCGCTGCACAAACATAGAAGAAAGACAGTCCCTGCTCAAAGAGCTATGTAATAAAAGTGAGCCAAGTATAGGACAATCAAGCCATTGTGACATCACTGATGAGGTTGGCTCTTATTGGTGGCCTGAGGCATTATGACATCACACTATTAGCTCTGGTTACAAGAGACTACTACTACTACTATTTAGCATTTCTATAGCGCTACAAGGCGTACGCAGCGCTGCACAAACATAGAAGAAAGACAGTCCCTGCTCAAAGAGCTATGTAATAAAAGTGAGCCAAGTATAGGACAATCAAGCCATTGTGACATCACTGATGAGGTTGGCTCTTATTGGTGGCCTGAGGCATTATGACATCACACTATTAGCTCTGGTTACAAGAGACTACTACTACTACTATTTAGCATTTCTATAGTGCTACAAGGCATACGCAGCGCTGCACAAACATAGAAGAAAGACAGTCCCTGCTCAAAGAGCTTACAATCTAATAGACAAAAAATAAAGTAAGCAAATCAAATCAATTAATGTGAACGGGAAGGAAGAGAGGAGGGTAGGTGGAGGCGAGTGGTTACAAGTGGTTAAGAGTCAAAAGCAATGTTGAAGAGGTGGGCTTTCAGTCTAGATTTAAAGGTGGCCAAGGATGGGGCAAGACATAGGGGCTCAGGAAGTTTATTCCAGGCGTAGGGTGCAGCGAGACAGAAGGCACGAAGTCTGGAGTTGGCAGTAGTGGAGAAGGGAACAGATAAGAAGGATTTATCCATGGAGCGGAGTGCTCGGGAAGCTATCGAAACTATCCAAAGGCTCTGCAAACTGTTGCTAGTCTTGTAATAATAACATTGGAACATCAGACCATCTACTATATTACTGCCCTCTTCTTGAAGAATACTGGTCGCACATATGGAAAACTATTTCAAATATCCTAGACATCAAAGTCACTTTATCGTACAGCATCATCATCATCGCGGGAGAATATGGTGTTAGTAAATCCCTTCAACCACATGAGTCTAAACTACTCCGCAAATTGCCTTAAAATTGATATGTCAAAACTGGAAGGACTTCACAAAATTATCTTACGACATTTGACAGCCAAATATGAAAAAGTGGCAGCGGAAAAATGTGGTTCCCTTACAACCTATAAGAAAATCTGGTCATCGGTATATAATTACTCATCTAGTTAATGACTTTGATTATGAAAGGGTACTTTACTCCAGGAATCCATACTGCACGCATACGTCACAGACTATTCCTCATATGAAATTGTACAAAGATCATTATATTCATCAGACTTTGAGCTATAATTAACTGCGCACTCTACAAGCTGGCTTATATAGTCATAACATGTCAACTGTTTAGTTTGTCATAATAGATTACTTATGTTGTAATTCTGTTAAAAATCAATAAAGATAATTGAACTAAAATGATAGAAAAGGATATCCTGGGGCTCATTCTCTGCCCTGTTACACAGCTGGATCTCTGGAGGAGTAGCATAATGGTTTGCACAGTGGATTGAGGTCCAGGAGAAGGGGGTTCCATTCCCACTGCAGCTCTTTGTGACCCTGGGCAAGTTACTTAACGCTCCACATCACCAGGAGCAAAGCTTAGACTGTGAGCCCACTAGGGATAAAGCATCTGCCTGTAATTTGTAAAGTGCTTTGGTTGTACTGTAGAAATGTTTTACATTTCTAACCTGTTCGAAAAAGCATACCCTAACGACCCAACCTAAATGCCTCAACCCCACTACACTACAAGATAAAAGTTCGTACTGGACATAACCTAACCCTTCTTCCTTACAACCCCCAATATGCCTATCACACTTGATCATTACTCTGCCATAACCTCATTTTGTATTTGTTCATACCGGTATTGGCGATCGCCTCTACTTTACTATGTAAGCCACATTGAGCCTGCAAATAGGTGGGAAAATGTGGGATACAAATGTAACAAATAAATATCAATAATTTAATAATAATTCCCTGCCTTTGTCACACAGCAGAATCTCCCAGGCTCTGAGTCCTTGCACTGTCGTAAATATCTTTTGGAGGTCCTGCATTTTATTCCTGGTCCAAGCTGTCAGCAAAGAAGTGGAAAATTACATATTGGAAGCAAACAGCTCAGTGAGATTTAAAGGGATGGAGAGAGAGGAAATGAGGAAATAATTAGGCTGAGAAAGGACCTATACAATGCAAGTGATTACGACCAGAAGAGTCGGGCAAACAGCAGGAGATTAAGTGAGAGGGATGTATCAACAGAGCATGGCGTTAAGCAAACACGGGGAATGAGATTTGCTCTGGACTGGTGCTGGGAGAATTCAGCATTCAGCCTGGCACCCTGGTACCTTCCTCAGGAGAACAGCCCAGCAACATATCCCAGAGGAATAGGTGGAAGATGGTGCATTAATATTCTGCAATATCTTGGGCACGGCCTTAAACCATTACAGAACCGGCGCTCCATAATGCCCCTTTGCGGTGTTTACAATGAGGGGCTGATTTATAGAATTGACGCCATAATGGGTAAATGGTCGTGAAGGCGGAGCTTAACCAGGGATGGCACAGTATGAAGGGAAAGTTAAGAACATAAGAGTAACCCATACTGGGTCAGGCCAATGGTCCATCTAGCCCAGTATCCTGGTTTCCAAACAGTGACCGAGCCAGGTCACAAGTACCTGGCAGAAACCCAAATCATCGACAAAAAGCAGAAGTTGGGGTAGCAGGTGAATGCAAACCTGGCAGAGTCTTTCCTAAGTCCTGTCTGCAATCTTGAGAAATTAAACCCACACCTTTTGCATGTAGCTTGTCCACAGGCTGCAGAGAAGACTCTGGGGCTGATGCACAAAGCATTACCATGGCTTTAAGCTGATTTTACCGCAGTTTTTATTGGCCGAGCAATGCTCACATTTATGTTATTTATTTGTTGCATTTGTATCCCACCTTATCCCACCTCTTTGCAGGCTCAAAGTGGCTTACAAATACATCATGAGTAGTGGAAGAATATTGTAAATAGACATTTAGTATTACAAAGTCTTGGTCAGCACGATGATAATTTAAACAAAGTTATAATATACAAGCAGATATAGTGAAACAGTTCTAAACATAGATGGGCAAGTTGTGCATATTCACATTGGTTGATCTTTGTGGTAGGCTTTATTAAAGAGATGGGTCTTCAGTAAATTGCGGAAGTTCGTTCTTTTGTAGATCGATTTTAAGCTGCGCGGCAGTGCGTTCCATGACTGTGTGCTCAGGTAGCTTTTATTTATTTATTTATTTATTTATTTTAAGTACTTCTAACCCGCCTATATCCTAAGCGGCTTCCATACAAAACATTCATATTAAAACACAAAACAAAATAACAAAAATGCATCTTGATTAACATAAAGTGCTGCTTGCCACAAACTCTCCAACTCTGTATTACCCATCAGAAAAAAAGCTTGAGCAAAAGGCTGTGCTTCTAACATTTTCTTAAATCGCTGGAGGCTAGTAGTTACTGTATACGCAACTGACCAGGCAAATCATTGGCTCCCAATGAAAGAACGGATCATCTTCAAAATCTGCACCTTTGTCCACAAAATCATCTACGGCGTAGTCCCAGGATACATGACAGACCTCATAGACCTACCGACCAGAAACAGAATCGGATTGTCACGATCACACCTAAACTTACACTACCCAAAATTGCAAAGGACTTAAATACAAAACAACTTACGCGTCCAGCTTCTCCTACGTAAGTGCACAACTGTGGAATGGACTCCCAAAAGCTGTAAGAGCAATCCGTAACCATCTAAACTTCAGAAAATCACAAAAAAACAAACTCTTCAAAAAGGCTTTACTCCACCGATCCAACGTAAATCCCCACATCCAGCAACACAGCACAACCAATGATCGTACTGACTAATATACAATCCTGATTCCCTTCTACCTTCACGGTGCCTGACACACACCTACCTCATCTGACCACAATACAACCTTGTTTTTGTTATCAACCGTCTGGCGAACGCCTTTACGGTATTATGTAAGCCACATTGAGCCTGCAAATAGGTGGGAAAATATGGGGTACAAATGTAAGAAATAAATAAATTGCACATAAACATTCCTGCAATTGAAAAGTCTGATGCTTGGGTTTTAGCATAATGCACAGAAGATACCAAATGCAAATTCAAACATTCATGGCCCTGTTTACTAAGGCACATTAGCAGTGGCGTACCAAGGGGGGGCGGTGGGGGCGGTCTGCCCCGGGTGCACACCACTGGGGGGGTGCCGCGCGTCTGTCGGCAACGCTCATTCCCTGCTCCCTCTGCCCCAGAACAGGAAGTAACCCGTTCCGGGGCAGAAGGAGCAGGGAACGAGCATTGCCAACAAACGCGCGGCACCCCCCCCCCCCAGCAGGTAAAGATGCACCCAGGGGGGGTGTCTGTTGTTTCACCGTGGGGGGGGGGGGTTGCTGCACCCGGGGGGCGCATCAGCGATCCACCCCGGGTGTCAGCCACCCTAGGAACGCCACTGCACATTAGCATTTTTAACTTGCCTACAATTAGCGTGCGTGCTAACTGTGTAGGCACCTCTAGAGATATTGTAGGCATGTACATGGTTAACATGTCTACATGGTTACTGCACATTAAAGACGTTAATGCACCTACAATGCGGCTTATTAAACAGGGCCCTTAGTGAAATCAGATCTTAAAGACCTTCCAGATGAGTAAAAACCTGACCAAAATTCCATGGCATTTTACCATGAACCACTTGGTAAAGAGTCAAAACTTTAGTGTTTCACAGGCGACCAGTGAAGTTGCTTCAAACATTGGTGTTATATGATCAAATTTGGAGATACCAACAACCAATCTAGCAGCCATTGGAGCCGACTCTGTGGGTGCTGTGGGTGCTTGAGCACCCCCAATACTGAGAAAATTCCTTGTATGTGTCCAGGGAGGGGTTATTTCCATTGGGCTTAGCACCCCCAATAATTTTGAAAAGTTGGCTTCTATGCTAGCAGCTGCATTCTGTATTATTTGTAATGCTTTAAGCATATACTTTGGAACACCCAAATAAGGAGAGTTACAGTAATCTATTTTGTGACAAAACCACCACCTGAATAACACTCCGAAAATCAACTGAACGTCCACAGTTGAGGAAAGGCTGATTGAACCACACGTACCATTTGATCTTTCATTGAAAGCTGGGAATCAAAAATCACACCCAATAACTGTGTGGTTTCACGTGCGTATCAACTTGTGCAGAAACCATTAGTGCAGGCCACATTAACATGCATTTTAATGTGGTCATTAACTATTCCAGTCATGTTGACAAGAAAAAGTTTCAATGAAAAAAGAAGATGATGACGACTGCCCCCAAAGCACAACACAAGAACGAAGAAAAACAATTGAGGGAGACCAATGTAATTCCAACCAGGCCAGGGGAAATGATTTATTGATAATACTAAAAATATGTAAGTCCAAAATATGAGGAAGACTGAATGGACTGGATGCGCTCCTGTGTTTCAGCACGGCGAGCACCTGCCTCAAGAGCCTTTTGCTGTCTTTTTTGACACACAAACAATCTCATTTCTACACGTTGTTGTTTCATCACTTTGACGGTCTTACAGCTTTATGTAATAGCGTGGACTTATTGGCTGATATCCCTGTACTGCCATTCACTGGCTAAAAATTTTCCATTGTCAACTAGACTGGAATATCTCTGACTCCTGAAGTACACGCTTGCCGCACCAAAATGCAGGACTGCATCAAGTCCTTTAGTCTTCTTGATATTTTAGACTTACCAGCCTTTCTATCTTATACATTTTTAATGTTATCGGTAAATTTGTTCCCCTGGTTCGGATTACAATGGTTTCCCAAAAGGTTTTCCACTCACTTTTTCACCAGGTCTAGGGCAGCATAGAAGAGCTGGTTGAGAGGAGTTCTCTGGATTTCTTCCCAACCCGTTCCTCCCTCCCCCAGATATTAAAAAAAAAACTTTTTCAGGTGGTCTACTGGTCCCCCCTCTCAACCTGACTTCTTCTCCCCCAAATACTTAAAAAAAGATACCCTGGTGGTCTATCAATAGAAATCAAACAAAATAAAACATGGAAAAGAAAATAAGATGATACCTTTTTTATTGGACATAACTTAATACATTTCTGGTGGTCTAGAATCCCCCTGGCTCCCTCCCTCCCTTTCATCCACCCCAAAACACACAGATTCCCTGATAGTCCTCTCCTCTGCCCCCCAATCCCCAGTCTAGAGGGCCCCCCACCTACCCTGCAATCCCAAGCCAAGGCCTCTAACCCCATACCTAGAAAGAGGCAGGAATAATGCCCACTCCTCCTTCAGTCACTGCCTTCTTCAAAATGGCGGCACCCTTCTCCCGCATGGTATTCTCTGGGATGCATCAGATGAGGCCAGTTTAACATATAAGGGAGAATAATTTGCATTTTAAACAATATTTCAGTGGGCCAGCCCAACAGGCTGAAAATGTTGACAGCCCGGTTGAAGTCCCACGGAGCAGAAATGTTAATGTCCAATTGGGAAAAGAAGTTGAGAGAGACAGAAGACACAATTTCCCCAAAGAAGATTTCAAGGGGCCAATGAAGAAGACCTGCTCCATGGTTCACAAAGGCTTAGAGAGAGCTGATTTGGCTGGTAGGAGGTTAGAAATGGTGAATACATAAGAAAAGGGAGGATAGATGAAAAGAAGATGAAGTCTTCTAGACAGAGAACCTGTGATACCTAAAACCTGCAGGTGAAAAAAGATCATTGATATAATAGTAAATAAAGCCCTTGATTCTTTATTTATTAAATGGATTTTTCATCAGTGTTAAATGTTGAGGGTGAGTCTTTACTGAACTCTAGAGTCTAGAATGAATTTGTAGATTACTTTCAGTATGTAATTAAAAGGTAATGATGAGTTGAAGGAAGGAAAAGAAAATTTGGATTTTGTGGTAGGATGTGATGCAACAGTGAATACAAGAGGCAGAGATGACTTTTCATGGGAGGTAATTTGAGGGAGACCAGATTCAGAATGATTGTAACAGGAACAAACACATCAATGGACTGATTATGATTTAGTTACAGAGGAATAAATATTGAAGACTTCTCAGGTCAACCACGTAAGACCTGGGCCAATGGTCCTTCTTCCTTGAAAAAGTTTCAGGCTTGTTGGAAGTTCTACTCTTTGTCGGTGATTCATACCAAATCACAATACAGAAACCTTAGTGGTTGTCCCTGCTAAATTTGTATCTACTGGAAGATACTACTACTACTACTACTATTTAGCATTTCTATAGCGCTACAAGGCGTACGCAGCGCTGCACAAACATAGAAGAAAGACAGTCCCTGCTCAAAGAGCTATGTAATAAAAGTGAGCCAAGTATAGGACAATCAAGCCATTGTGACATCACTGATGAGGTTGGCTCTTATTGGTGGACTGAGGCATTATGACATCACACTATTAGCTCTGGTTACAAGAGACTACTACTACTACTATTTAGCAT
This sequence comes from Microcaecilia unicolor, assembly GCF_901765095.1. Taxonomy (NCBI): domain Eukaryota; kingdom Metazoa; phylum Chordata; class Amphibia; order Gymnophiona; family Siphonopidae; genus Microcaecilia; species Microcaecilia unicolor. Next base: position 181,104 of record NW_021963764.1, on the reverse strand, counting down.
TTCTATAGCGCTACAAGGCGTACGCAGCGCTGCACAAACATAGAAGAAAGACAGTCCCTGCTCAAAGAGCTATGTAATAAAAGTGAGCCAAGTATAGGACAATCAAGCCATTGTGACATCACTGATGAGGTTGGCTCTTATTGGTGGACTGAGGCATTATGACATCACAATATTAGCTCTGGTTACAAGAGACTACTACTACTACTATTTAGCATTTCTATAGCGCTACAAGGCATACGCAGCGCTGCACAAACATAGAAGAAAGACAGTCCCTGCTCAAAGAGCTATGTAATAAAAGTGAGCCAAGTATAGGACAATCAAGCCATTGTGACATCACTGATGAGGTTGGCTCTTATTGGTGGCCTGAGGCATTATGACATCACAATATCACCTCTGATTACAAGAGACTACTACTACTACTATTTAGCATTTCTATAGCGCTACAAGGCGTACGCAGCGCTGCACAAACATAGAAGAAGGACAGTCCCTGCTCAAAGAGCTATGTAATAAAAGTGAGCCAAGTATAGGACAATCAATCCATTGTGACATCACTGATGAGGTTGGCTCTTATTGGTGGACTGAGGCATTATGACATCACATTAGCAGCTCTGGTTACAAGAGACTACTACTACTACTATTTAGCATTTCTATAGCGCTACAAGGCGTACGCAGCGCTGCACAAACATAGAAGAAAGACAGTCCCTGCTCAAAGAGCTATGTAATAAAAGTGAGCCAAGTATAGGACAATCAAGCCATTGTGACATCACTGATGAGGTTGGCTCTTATTGGTGGCCTGAGGCATTATGACATCACAATATTAGCTCTGGTTACAAGAGACTACTACTACTACTATTTAGCATTTCTATAGCGCTACAAGGCGTACGCAGCGCTGCACAAACAGGGAAGAAAGACAGTCCCTGCTCAAAGAGCTATGTAATAAAAGTGAGCCAAGTATAGGACAATCAAGCCATTGTGACATCACTGATGAGGTTGGCTCTTATTGGTGGCCTGAGGCATTATGACATCACAATATCACCTCTGATTACAAGAGACTACTACTACTACTATTTAGCATTTCTATAGCGCTACAAGGCGTACGCAGCGCTGCACAAACATAGAAGAAAGACAGTCCCTGCTCAAAGAGCTATGTAATAAAAGTGAGCCAAGTATAGGACAATCAATCCATTGTGACATCACTGATGAGGTTGGCTCTTATTGGTGGACTGAGGCATTATGATATCACACTATTAGCTCTGGTCACAAGAGACTACTACTACTACTATTTAGCATTTCTATAGCGCTACAAGGCGTACGCAGCGCTGCACAAACATAGAAGAAAGACAGTCCCTGCTCAAAGAGCTATGTAATAAAAGTGAGCCAAGTATAGGACAATCAAGCCATTGTGACATCACTGATGAGGTTGGCTCTTATTGGTGGACTGAGGCATTATGACATCACACTATTAGCTCTGGTTACAAGAGACTACTACTACTACTATTTAGCATTTCTATAGCGCTACAAGGCGTACGCAGCGCTGCACAAACATAGAAGAAAGACAGTCCCTGCTCAAAGAGCTATGTAATAAAAGTGAGCCAAGTATAGGACAATCAAACCATTGTGACATCACTGATGAGGTTGGCTCTTATTGGTGGACTGAGGCATTATGACATCACACTATTAGCTCTGGTTACAAGAGACTACTACTACTACTATTTAGCATTTCTATAGCGCTACAAAGCATACGCAGCGCTGCACAAACATAGAAGAAAGACAGTCCCTGCTCAAAGAGCTTACAATCTAATAATACTGGGGGGGGGGGGAGGGGGGCCTCGATGGTTCTCTTGCTTTGTCTGTCTGCTGCTGCCTTTGACATGGAATACAGCAATTGATACTAGACTGGTTAAAGGCCGCAGAGATTGGCAGACTTAGGCCCTGATGCTCAGAAGCAAATGTGGGCACAACATCATTAGCATCGGACTAGCTTCCGCAATTGCTACCACAAAATGCACAGACGGTTCTGGCGCAAGAAACAACGAGCGTGCCAATTTAAATGAGGCATCTTGGTATTCCTTCTCATGCTCAACAAAGAGCACTCTGAATGCCAGGAACCTAACACCAGCTTGGAGCCGGCATTAGATGTCCAAAGAGGCCATGTCTCTTTAAAAAGACAGCGCCAGCATAATAGCCAATTACTGAAAACTTTGTTACTCCTGTATATTTTACTTCATTTTAAAGAAGCCAAAATAGAAAATAACTTATCCAAGAGGCAAATTATTCATAGATTTCCCCTAAAGAGTCAGAGAAGCCAGCAGCTGGCACCTCTTCCTCCCTCTGGCATTCTGGGCTTATTGCACAATTCTTGTGCATGCGCCAGGCACCATCCTGCCCCGACTTCCTGAACAAGTCCATCATGCTCAACGCTATGAGCACACCTAAGTTTGCATCTCATTAGCGTAGAGCATGAGGGAGTTGTTTTTCTGCGCTGATCCAGCGGTATGTTTCCAGTGCTGTTTGGAAAAGCGCCAAATGTTTTGAGCATCTGGCTGTTAGTTCTCTACAGGTTGGCTCTTTTGTATTTGGGAAATACAGATGGGTTGATCAGTCAAGGGTTTATGAATAACATGTGGACTTCCAAATAGCCAACTTAAATATCATTGCTGTGCTGATGATCTACATGAAGCTGGGCATAGGAGCCAACTTTTCAAAATTATTGGGAGTAAAAGTCTGCCCAGCAATGTTCTTGTACTAAAAGTTCTGAAGCTAATGTCGAAGCCCCTTAAAATTTACACTCAAGCCCATCCCTATCTATTCAGTTATGATCAGGGCATAGACCATAGAAGTCTGCCCAGCACTGGTTTTGCTTCCCAATTACCGGCGTTGCCACCCAATCTCCACTAAGATTCCTTAGATCCATTCCTTCTAAGATTCCTTAGATCCATTCATTCTAAACTACACTGGCTCCCAATCAAAGAACGCATTGCTTTCAAAATATGCACTCTGATTCACAAACTTATCTATGGTGAAGCTCCGGGATACATGACAGACTTGATCGACCTACCAACTAGAAACACATCCGAATCAACACGAACGTACCTAAATCTGCACTACCCAAGCTGCAAAGGACTCAAATACAAATCAACCTACGCATCCAGCTTTTCCTACATAAGCACATAACCGTGGAACGCATTACCAAAAGCCTTGAAAACTAGGAACGACCACCTAAACTTCCGGAAAAAAATAAAAACTAACCTGTTTAAAAAGGCATACCCTACCGATCCAACATAAATGCCTGATCTCTGCAACACAACAAAACTAAAGTACGTAATGGACATAACACAACTCTTCCGTTATACGATGCCCTAATGTGGCTGTGCCACATGAACTTTATCTTACCACATCACTTTGTATTTGTTTACACCGGAGTCTGCAAACGTCTCTCCGGTACTATGTAAGCCACATTGAGCCTACAAATAGGTGGGGAAATGTGGGATACAAAAGTAACAAATAAATAAATAAACAGGATTCCTTTGTGTTTATCCCACACACGTTTGAGTTCCATTACCGTTTTCATCTCCACCACCTTCCGCGGGAGGGCATTCCACGTATCCACCACCCTCTTCGTGAAAAAATACTTCCTGACATTACTCCTGAGTCTGCCCCCCTTCAACCTCAGTTCATGTCCTCTAGTTCTACCGCCTTCCCGTCTCCGAAAAAGGTTCATTTGCGGATTAACACCTTTCAAATATTTGAACGTCTGTGTCATGTCAGATAATTGATGTGGAGGGGACACAAGACTGGAAGCACACCCAGGGGCTAACATCCCTGCACATAGGCTTGTCCCAAAAGAGCAAGGTGTACTGCAGCTGCTACAGATCTCCACAGCCTGGTCGCCAGCAGCTTTTAATATATACTGCTCGTATTCCTCCTAGCTTAGAGGTTTCCAACTGCTGCCATTTGCTGACTGCTGAAAAATTACAAGACTCCTGTGGGGTTTTAAGACTTTGCAAGGATGGTTCTGTTTATTTGCAGGACGATATTAGGAGTTATGTGCCTGCAGGCTCCCTCTGATCGTCACAGTGATTACAGCAGAGAATGATATTAGGTTTCTCTGTGCTAGCCTCCGGCATCTACTTTCTCAGAGATGCCAAATTACCCAGTTCCGGGCTAGAGATGTTCAGACAGTCCTAGATTTCTGACCACCCAATCCAGGTGCATTATGGTAGTGTTTCCCCAAGTTCAGTCCTGGAGTACTCCCTGCCAGTCAGGTTTTCAAGATATTATTATTATTATTATTATTAGCATTTGTATAGCGCTACCAAACGCACGCAGCGCTGAACACCTGATACAAAGAGACAGTCCCTGCCCAAAAGAGCTTACAATCTAAATAATACAGACAGACAAGACAGTTACAGGTGAGGGAAGTAATGGGTGAGAAGGGAGGAAGGGACAAGGGGAGGGCAATTGTGGCTAGGAGCCAAAAGCAGTAGTGAAAATTAATATGCATGACCTTGATTTGCATACACTTCCTCTATTATATGCAAATCTCTTCATGCATATTCATTGTGGATATCCTGAAAACCTGACTGGCAGGGGGGTACTCCAGGACTGGACTTGGGGGAAAGTGCATTATGGGACTTGCAGCACTGATTTCAATGGGTAGGATCAGACACTAGAAATCACAGAGTGCTTTGGGGTGTCCCGAAGTCTCCAGTCTGTGGAAGTGGGTAACGGCATCTCTGTTCTCTGTCTCAGGTAAAAGCAGAACTTTTGGCTATGCCCTTCTCATGATAATTAGTGCTGAGAAAGAGGATGGGCTCTGAGAGGAATTACTGAGTGTATGATTTTTGTGTTGTGTTGTTAATATGATTTTAGGTAAGGCGCTATCAACCTTCAGGTGGTGATATCTGTAAAATGTAAAAAACAAAAAAAAAAAAGAAATGAACTCAGTTTCATTCCCAACCACATCCCAATTTTCCCCCAAAAGATTTAATTTCCATTCAATTAACTGCACAGAAGAAAGAATGTAAACAAACAGATGGTGGGAGGGAGCCCTGGTAGCATTGAATCCAAAATGTAACAACAGACTGACACCTCTTTCAACAAGGTTTAATTCTCAGAAATGCTTCTTTGGAACCTTTCCTTCTGCAGAAAATGAAAATAAAGCCTCTCCATCCAAAGTATCCTTCAGCTACTCTCACTGTTTGACTTGTTTTTAAGTAATTTATATTTTATTGACTTCTACGAACAAAAATTCCACTTTATCCTTTATAACAATGAAAAGAAACTGACTTAGCAGAGGAGCTCACACTGCATTGATAATACTGAAGGAACTGATTTCCCAGAGGATCACACACAACCAACTTGCCTACATTCACATACTCTCGATATGATTTAATATTTATTTCTGATTTTAATTAAGTTATGTGTCTGGACTACAGCTTACCCATGACTCAGCCTTTTGACCACGGCGTGTCCTAATAAATCATCTGCTTCTATTACTGCTGGTCTCCTCCGTGTTTTGGTCTTTATCTCTCGTACTCTCCGTCTGCTTGACCTAACTGAGACTTGGCTTTGCTCTGAAGACTCTTCTTCAACTGCTGCCCTGTGTCACGGAGGTTATCTTTTCTCCCATACACCTCGCTCAGTTGGCTGTGGAGGTGGTGTTGGGTTGCTGCTCTCACCCCCTTGTAGATTTCAACCTCTCTCTCCCCCCCCCCCCCCCCAAGTCTCACTGCTTTTCTTCCATCGAAGTCTACTCCATTTGTCTATTCACTCTCTCTTCTGCTCTGGATACCCTCGCTCCTCCCATTCCTCGTTCTATAAGGTTTACCAAATCCAGTGCCGTAGCGAGGGCTAATGGCACCCGGGGCGGGTCGCCGCTGCGCACCCCCCCTGGGTGCAGCATGGCGTGACTCCCCCCTGCGGTGCACCCCCCCCGGAACGCAACCCCCCCCCAGACCACATTCTTACCTGCGGGAGGGCCGATCCGCCCCAAGTGCATGTCACTCGGAGCTGCGTCGGCCCCGCTGGTTCCCTGCTCTCTCTCCCCCCCCCCCCTTCCTACGCCACTGACCAAATCCCAACCTTTGGCTGAAATCCCATGCCCATGTTGACTTCATACATTTCAGATTATTATTGACCTCCTTCTAGTCTGCTCTTTCACTTGCCAAGCAAGCAGAGGTGTAGCCAGGTTCTGATCTAAGGGGGAGCAGACTTTTATAAAATAGGTGCCGGTTGGTGTCAGTTAGACAACAGTGTCTGTGTTGTTGCTCAGGGGCTGTGGCGGGCAATGATTAATACAGGATCTGTTGCATCCTGCCTACAAGGAAACAGTAAGTTACATCAGGAGGTAGGACGCAGAAGAGGTCCCTGGACTGGCCAGAGCAGGCAACCTGTCTTCTTAACTACAAAGTAAAAATATTCAAGAATAGCACACACATTCCTTCCACTGCTAGACACCTTGTTTAAATCAGATGGGCTTTTGTTTGTGTGGTGACTGGCAAGGGGGTACTCCAGGACTGCCCTAGAACACAAAACTTACCACACCATAAGAGCCCTAACCCACCTATCAGAAGACAGTGCCTATATATATATTACACCAATATACCTACTATTAGGAAACTGGTACAAACTGCACTGTTACACATTCCTACACAGACACTACATGCTAGCAGAATCCTTCACCTCAGTCACACATGCAGAACATGGACAGACCCTCATCTAGATAAACATAAGATTAGCCATACTGGGTCAGACCAGTGGTCCATCTAGCCCAGTATCCTGTTTCCAACAGTGGTCAACCCAGGTCACAAGCACCTGGCAGAAACCGAAATTGTGACAACATTCCACTCTACCAACCTAATACAGAATAGGGAGCCACAAAAAAAAAGAATTTGAAATAGAGACCCCCCCCCCCCCCCCACACACACACACACACACACACACACTCTCTGTCCAAGGAAGCCAGACTCTATAGACAGTGCAATACTGGTAAAAAAAGAGACAGAAATGCATTTTCTGCTGTTCATTTTACAAAGCAGGTACATCTCAGTCCTTACAAAGTATTAAATAAAATTTTCTACCTTTGTTGTCTGGGAATTTTGCTGGTCCCAGTCTTTTTTTTACATGTTCCATGAGTCAGTCTTACAAATTCTTTTCCAGGTTGGCCTTTCCATTTCGTCTCTCGCCTCTTATCTTCTTCCTTTCCTTCTCTAAATCTGTTTGGCACGGATCTTACATTTTACGTCCCCATTATCAAACAGCTGTGTATAGAGCTGCCACGTGATCCAGTTTCAGAAGGGAGATTTTTCAACCAGTCCTAGTGTGAACTTGAATCCCAAATTCATATGGGATTTGCAGTACATCCAAAATGACTTAAGAAAATGCACTCGGACCCCTCTACTGTTGTTTGAACAATTTATTTTCTCATTTGCTTTGGTCCCGCTGTCTCTTTTCTGTTTTTCTCTGTTTCTTCTGCTTTTACAGGGTCTTTTGCCCATCTGACATTTCTTCTGCCTCCAAGTGCACCTTCTTTCCTCTCCACCACTATTTGTCCCACCTCTGCGGAAAACAGGAAGTTGCATTTGAGTAGGTGGGACACGCCTGAGGTGAGGCCCTGATGCTGGCAGAAGGCTGACTGTGATTCGCCGGTGCTAGAAGGAGAACGCCGCTTCAAGGCAGTAAAAGTGACTGACCACGAGGACGAGGAGAGCGGGCAGAGGAAAAGATTGGAGACTCGCTCGGGAGAGGGCAGAACAAACTATTGGGAAGAGGCGCATAGGCGCCATTTTTTCTAGAAACCTGTTTGGGGGGGCAACCGCTCCCCCTCACCCCACCTAGCTATGCCACTGCAAGCAAGACTAGACTATTACATTCACTTGACATATTCTCTTGGCTCAAACCCTTGATGTCTCTTTGCCACGCTGAACTCTCTCCTCAAAGTGCCTTCACCACCAACCCCTCCTTCACTTTTTTCCCAGACAATGGCTGAGTACTGAGTACTTTCATGATAAGGCTCACAAGATTAATATTGAGTTCTCAACCAAGTAACTTTCACCTCTCCTTCCCCCGGTCCATTCTGTCAACCATTCTGTTGCTACTATTTGAGATTCCACATGGAATGTTGCTAATATTTGATATTCTGTTGCTAATATTTGAGATTCTGTTGCTACTATTTGAGATTCTACATGGAATGTTGTTAGTGGAGGAGTAGCTTAGTGGTTAGTGCAGCTGACTTTGATCCTGGGGAACTGGGCTCAATTCCCACTGCAGTTCATTATGACTCTGGGCAAGTCACTTAACCCTCCATTGCCCCAGATACAAATAAGTAGCTTTATATAATATGTAATCCGCTTTGATTGTAACCAGAAGAAAGCAGTATATTGAGCCCCATTTCCCTTTCCCTATTTGAGATTCTACATGGAATGTTGCTACTGTTTGAGATTCTACATGGAATGTTGCTTCCATTTGAGATTCTACATGGAATGCTGCTAGTATTTGAAACTTTTGAGATTCTACATGGAATGTTGCTACCATTTGAGATTCTACATGGAGTGTTGCTACTGTTTGAGATTCCATTGCTACTATTTGAGATTCTGTTGCTAATATTTGAGATTCTGTTGCTACTATTTGAGATTCTACATGGAATGTTGTTAGTGGAGGAGTAGCTTAGTGGTTAGTGCAGCTGACTTTGATCCTGGGGAACTGGGCTCAATTCCCACTGCAGTTCATTATGACTCTGGGCAAGTCACTTAACCCTCCATTGCCCTAGGTACAAACAAGTACCTGCACATACTATGTAAACTACTGTGAATGTAGTTGTAAAAAGCACAGAAAGGTGGTATATCAAGTTCCATTTCTCTCCCCCCCCCCCCCCCCCCCCCACTCTAGCTTTTATATTTATAACATTAGTAGTGGATGCCTATATTACATTCTGAGGCTTTTTCCTCCTGTACAAAAATAATTTGGTCCTTCTGATCTTTAACATAATTGCAAATAGGAGGTAAAGTTATCAGATGTGGAGGAGTGGCCTAGTGGTTAGGGTGGTGGACTTTGGTCCTGAGGAACTGAGTTCAATTCCCACTTCAGGCACAGGCAGCTCCTTGTGACTCTGGGCAAGTCACTTAACTCTCCATTGCCCCATGTAAGCCGCATTGAGCCTGCCATGAGTGGGAAAGCGCAGGGTACAAATGTAACAAAAATAAAATAGATACTATTGGAGATTCTACATGGAATGTTGCTACTATTGGAGATTCTACATGGAATGTTGCTATTCCACTAGCAACATTCCATGTAGAAGGCTGCGCAGGCTTCTGTTTCTGTGAGTCTGACGTCCTGCACGTCAGACTCACAGAAGCCTGCGCGGCCACATTGGTGATCTGCAAGGGCTGACTTCTACATGGAATGTTGCTAGTGGAATAGCAACATTCCATGTAGAATCTCAAATAGTAGCAACAGTGGAGGAGTGGCCTAGTGGTTAGGGTGGTGGACTTTGATCCTGGGGAACTGAGGAACTGAGTTTGATTCCCACTTCAGGCACAGGCATCTCCTTGTGACTCTGGGCAAGTCACTTAACCCTCCATTGCCCCATGTAAGCCGCATTGAGCCTGCCATGAGTGGGAAAGTGCGGGGTACAAATGTAACAAAAAAAAATTATAAATCATGAAGGAAACTCCCTTCCCACCCCTAGAATGAAGGAACCCATTTTCTGCTAGTAGGTGCATTTTCTTTCAGGTCTATTTGGAAGGCAATGGAAGCCTTGGATGAAGTATTGAGTCCTTAAATATTAAACATTCAGCACATGAGGTGAAGATTCCTACTTTTCAGGATAGATTGGCTCAGGCTAGAAAGACAGGCTGAGAACCTTGGATTTATTTGCAGTATATTCAAGTGTTATAAAAAAAATCTCACAGCTGCTCAGTTTAAGCTCAGCATTTGGAGAACAGTGTTAGGAGTTATAACCTTTATCTTCTTAATTTTCCTAAGAATATATTCCAAAGATATCATCTGAGATAAGATTATGCCAGATATAAAGCCTGCCATAACCAGATCTATTACTTGCCATGTGCAGGAGAAGAGTGTATCAGCCTGAGGAAGATTATTCCTCCCTGGACGCTGCAGATTTGACTGCAATACGACCTGCAAGAAACCTTGCATATGCTGACTGTCAGCTTAGCTACTGTATATTGTATGTGACTCTACCTTTGGCTACCAACCAGGGTTGGCAATTACAATTCTCTATCTCAAACATCACTCAAAGTTTTCAATTAAATTCAGAAGAAGAAAAAGCCGTCTTTGTTTCTTAGGCCTGGGGGCTTTATTTTATTTAAACTTTCCTTGCAGATGTATCATTAAATACCAGTCTGTTAAATATGTATTTTTGAGCTTAATCAGTTTTCCTACTTTATTGTGCCAGATGGATTCGTCAGTCTGTGATAGTTTGTTTTTTTCATTGGACTCCTGTGGATACAATTCAGGAACAACCTTTTACTTCTAATTAGTATATATATATAATTATATAATATAATACAATTTTTGTGCAGTTTTCTTTGTTTTTTCTCTGCTATGTTTTGGGCTTGAGTTGTGTCAGTAAGTTTTGATTTTGCCTGCTACAATAATTTATCTCTAGATTTCTGCAATATTGTCTCGCTTTCAAAACACAACCAAAAAGAAGGGGGTGGACCAGTGGTTCCAACGAAGGATATCTATTCAAAGATACAGTTCAATGAGAAAGACTCGACGCAATCTGCGTTTCGGCACCGCAATGCGCCTGCATCAGGAGTCAAAACAATTTCGATGAACGTTATGAATCCAAAATTTGTTTCATCATCAACGAAGCTTGGCTTGTGCTTTGTTTCCACCTCACTTTGGTGGGGTTTTTTTATACAGTATTATTGGTTTTCTGGACATTGTGCTCCACATTTTTGGACGCATAACATTCATCGAAATTGTTTTGACTCCTGATGCAGGCGCATTGTGATGCCGAAACGCAGATTGTGTCGCGTCTTCCTCGTTTTACTGTATCTTTGAATAAATAGATAAAAAGAAAAACAAAAAAGGCAACAGTCTACTTGCTACATAAAAGTCTGTTATAAAAAGTAGACCGATACACATATATAAAAACAAAGAAATAATTTATTCAAACCAAGATAAAAACAGTACCCGACGTGGCCACGTTTCGCCCTCAGGCTGCGTCAGGGGTAAAACTACAAATAAAAACATAAAAATAGTGATAACATCATCTCAAGTTATGTACAAAAGTCATAACAGCAAATGATAAAAAAAAGTACAATAAAATTAAAAAGATATACATTAATCCCATCTTGATCAGCCCATGTATCACAAACTCTACATCTCACCAGTCAGAAGATTTATAACAGTGAGTAATTGAATGCTTTCCACCATGAAATATAGTCAATTGTTGATATGATGAGAATTTTAATTGAGCTGACTGGTGAGCTGTAGAGTTTGTGATACATGGGCTGATCAAGATGGGATTAATGTATATCTTTTTAATTTTGTTTTAGGCTTTTTTTGAAGGGGTATGTTGATCACCCCTGATTTTTAGGTACGTATTGATACATTATTGGATTTGATTAAATCCATTCAATGTTTTATCTCCTCCTCCATTTTCCTTTTGAATGTGTAATGCATTTATTGTACTTTATTTTATCATTTGCTGTTAAGACTTTTTATATATTTGAGAAGATATATATATGTACATAAATTGAGATGATGTTATTACTATTTTTATGTTTTTATTTGTAGTTTTACCCCTGACGCAGCCTGAGGGCGAAACGTGGCCATGTCGGGTACTGCTTTTATCTTGGTTTGAATAAATTATTTCTTTGTTTTTATATATGTGTATCGGTCTACTTTTTATAACAGTCTTTGAATAAATATCCTTCATTGGGTAATCCAACGTTGGAGAGCTTCTAAGCTGCAGCCAGATCAGTAGCGCCCCCCCCCCCCCCCCCGGCAGTAATTTTGGATTTGGCACATGCCCATAATGCCAGGACAAATAATTTTTTAATTTCCTACCGTGTGTGATGTTTCTGGTGTTAATCGGCAGTTGGCGTGCGCTGACCTGTCACCGCACATGTAGTGTATGAGCCCTTACTGCTAGATCAATTGGTGGCATTACGGGCTCAGGCTATAAATAGACCCATTGAAAAAAAAAGTCCTTTTTCCCAGACATGGTAAAAACTGGCCCAACACACGCCGACAGTACCGCAGGCCATTTTTTGCCGTACCTTCGGGTTGCTGAGTCCAGGCTTCTCCCGTCTCTTCCCAGGGTTTCCAGACTGCGCCTTTTTTACACGGTTCTGTTTTGGGCTGTGCCAGGTAGAAGTCATCAGCTGTTTCTACCACACTCTCTGTCACCGCACCCTACTACCTCATAGGAAGAGGTAAACCTTCCAAAAATGTTCCAGGAAGATAATTTTTGCAATCTCTGGCCCTCTGACTATAACCATCTCCAGGCGACCTCCTTAAGGCGGTAGCAAAACCCCCTGGGGTTCTCTTTGGGTTGCATGGAGCCCTTCTGGAACCACTGCTGATAGGTCTCCGGGGTGCAGCCTGCTCTTTCCCAAATGGCTGCTTTCACTTCCATACAATTGGCCGTCCCAGCAGGGTTAATGCCCTGGAACACCGTCTGGCTATCGTCAGTCAGTAGGTTCCCTAAATATGCCATCCATGATGCCTCTGGCCAACCAGCAAATCTGGCAGTTCTCTCAAAATTGGCGATGAAATAATCCAGGTCCTATTCTTGCACCATCTTTTTTAATATGGCTCCCAGAGGGGTTACTGATAGGTTGGATGCTGGGGCGGCTATTCCTACTTGGGCCTGAGAGATTTGTTGTAGCTAGGTCATGCAAGGTTCAGCGTTAGGAGTCATTGATGATACGTTGAAATTTTCTGCTCAGTGTGCTGCCGCGGCTAAGAAAGCAAATAGAATGTTAGGTATTATTAGGAAAGGAATGGAAAACAAAAATTAGGACTTTATAATGCCTTTGTATCGCTCAATGCTGCGACCGCACCTCGAATATTGTGTTCAATTCTGGTCACCACATTTCAAAAAAGATATAGTGGAATTAGAAAAGGTGCAGAGAAGGGCGACGAAAATGATAAAGGGGATGGGACGACTTCCCTATCAGGAAAGGCAAAAATGGCTAGGGCTGTTCAGCTTGGAGAAAAGGCGGCTGAGGGGAGACATGATAGAGGTCTATAAAATGAGTGGAGTTGAACGGGTAGATGTGAAGCGTCTGTTCACGCTTTCCAAAAATACTAGGACTAGGGGGCATGCGATGAAGCTGTATTGTAGTAAATTTAAAACGAATCGGAGAAAATGTTTCTTCACTCAATGTGTAATTAAACTCTGGAATTCATTGCCAGAGAATGTGGTAAAGGCGGTTAGCTTAGCGGAGTTTAAGAAAGGTTTGGACGGCTTCCTGAAGGAAAAGGCCATAGAATGTTATTAAATGGGCGTAGGGAAAAATCCACTATTCCTGGGACAAGCAGTACAAAATGCTTTGCTCCGTGGATCTTGTCGGGTGATTGTGACCTGGTTTGGCCACTGTCGGAGACAGGGTGCTGGGCTAGATGGACCTTTGGTCTGTCCCAGTGTGGCAATGCTTATGTCTTATGTCTATGAGCTTTTGCAACACTTGTTGTTGCATCTGTTGTTGCTGTTGGATTTGTTGGTATTTTTGTTGCTGCTGCTCCTCGAAATGGCCATAAATGTTTCCTGCTGTTACTGCTGGCCCTTCACCAGGGCTTGGAGTAGCCGCTCCATATTTTACTATAGGCGGTTCAGGCTGCACAGTGAACCAAACAAAAATAAAAGCCTGCCTGTTTGGCACTAACTATCCAGCTTATAATCGAACGAGAAAAACGCCCAAGTTCCGACCTAAATCGGGAGATGGGCGTTTATCTCACAAAAACGAATAACGCGGTATAATCAAAAGCCGAATTTGGGTCGCTTTCAACTGCACTCCGTCGTGGATGCGGACAAAGTGGACGGGGGCGTGTCGAAGGCGTGTCGAAGGCGGAACTGGGGCGTGGTTATCACCCGAACAGAGATGGGCGCCCTTCGCCGATAATGGATGCGTTTGTAGCTAGAATTTAGGGCACTTTTCCTGGACCCTGTTTTTTCACGAATAAGGCCCCAAAAAGTGCCCTAAATGACCAGATTACCCCCAGAGGGAATCGGGGATGACCTCCCCTGACTCCCCCAGTGGTCACTAACCCCCTCCCACCACAAAAAATGATGTTTCACAACTTTTTATTTTCACCCTCAAATGTCATACCCACCTCCCTGGCAGCAGTATGCAGGTCCCTGGAGCAGTTGTTAGGGGGTGCAGTGGACGTCAGGCAGGTGGACCCAGGCCCATCCCCCCTACCTGTTACAATTGTGCTGCTTAATGCTTATTAGTCGTCCAACCCCCCCAAACCCACTGTACCCACATGTAGGTGCCCCTCTTCACCCCTTAGGGCTATAGTAATGGTGTAGACTTGTGGGCAGTGGGTTTTGAGGGGGATTTGGGGGGCTCAACACACAATGGAAGGGTGCTATGCACCTGGGAGCTCTTTTACCTGTTTTTTTGTTTTTGTAAAAGTGCCCCCTAGGGTGCCCGGTTGGTGTCCTGGCATGTGAGGGGGACCAGTGCACTACGAATCCTGGCCCCTCCCACGAACAAATGCCTTGGAGTTATTCGTTTTTGAGCTGGGCGCTTTCATTCTCCGTTATCGCTGAAAAGCAAACACGCCCAGCTCACACATTGGCGAATAAAACATGGGCGTCTATTTTTTTCGTAAATACAGTTTGGTCCGCCCCTTCACGGACCCGTTCTCGGAGATTAACGCCCATGGAGATAGGCGTTTCTGTTCCATTATGCCCCTCCACACGTCCCCCCTGACTAGGGCAGGGCTATCCCCTTTTGCACGCTGTTGCCACGTGGTCCCTGCAACCAGCGCAGAGCCCTGGAGGTCATGGATCCAGCTTCTTTAGGCAGGACAAGCATAGTATCCCACTTCTGACACCACATGTAAGACCCCAGAGTGGGGTTTGGGTGTGACCTGGTGGAATAAAACATCTGGGCACAGAGTAAAGTGCAAAGACAAGTATTTTATTTACAAGAGTTCTCGGTTCTGTTGCTTCACAGGACCCGAGTCGTAGCGTGACTACTTCTGCAATTCAGAAAATAAAGTCTATTGTAGGCCTCTGGTAACAGGCCAAGCACAGCTATGGCTGCCGGGGTTGCCACGCCCGAAACACAGTTTTTACTCTTCTCAAAAATTATTGGTCTGACTCCAGCCAGCCCTCAAAACACAAAACTTGCAGTGTTTTTTTTAGTAATGGCAAAGGGCTTACGTCGGCCAGATTACAGCAGTTAATTTCACTTGGCATCGGCATAGGCTCGGGCGTCTGCTCCTTCCTCCATGGGCTTCCTTAACCTTGGTCTGGCCCTGTCCTATGTACTCCCCAGAATGGACGCCACCCTTCCTGGCTCACCAGTGGCGTTCCTAGGTCGGCTGCCACCCGATGCAGCGGCGTCCCCCCCCCCCCAGGGTGCAGCATGACACCCCCCCCCCCCGGCACAATGACACCCCCCTCCCCGGCGCATCAAGCCCCCCTGGGTGCATTCTTGGCTGCTGGAGGGTGCAGAGAGCAGCTGCGCGCCTGTCGGCTCCACTGGCTCCCTGCTCCCTCTGCCCCCGAACAGGAAGTAACCTGTTCGGGGGCAGAGGGAGCAGGGAACCAGCAGAGCCGACAGGCACACGGCTGCTCTCTGCACCCTCCAGCAGCGTGCACCCGGGGCGGACCGCCCCCACCACCCCGCCCTTGCTACGCCACTGTGGCTCACTTCCTCCCAGGGCGGGACTAACACTCTTAAGCTGCTTCTGACTATTAGGAGGACTGTCCTTAAGGGAGAGGGGTCAGCATTCTATAGACTCCCTCACAGACCCTCACCAGAGACTTATATAAGGGCACCATCTCCTCTTTTTCTCCTGCTGGCTATTCCTCTCCCTATGCACCCAAGTATCCTTCTGGCTTTGACCATTGCCTTTTCTATCTGGTTGGCCACCTTGAGATCTTCAGAACGCAAATGGAGATGCTCATGTACTTTCTTTGATCTCACTCATTACCAAGCTCTTGCCCAAACCTATAAGCAATCCATCTCATGGGCCAAAAGTGAGTATTACTCAAGGCAAATTCAAAAAGCTTCTTCCTCATCAAAGCTTGACAGCATCTTTGGACACTGACTCAAGGCCCATTACGCCAGTTCCCCTATTGGTATCCTCTCAGACTTTGGTGGCTTTCATACAGAAATCTCTGCGATGCAAAGTCAATTGCACACCCCTTCCTCAACTTCAGCATCACTTTTTTTCCCAAATCTTGGGGCTATTAACCCACCGAAGCAGTCTGCTTTCAAGATGCTTTCAATCCAGGCTGTATCTAAAGTGCTACATTCCATCAGACCTACTACAGTCCCTCAAGATCTGTTACCTTCTGCTCTATTTAAACATTTCCGGACTTTTCTGCTCCTTTTTTTACGTCATTTGATTAGTTCTTGTCTTACAACTGGTTCTGTTCCTTCACTGTTGAAGTCTGTGGCTATTTTTCCCTATCTCAAAGATCCAAAAAAGGCTGATTGTTAACTTCCCTTTTATCTCCAAGATAATTGAAAATGTAGTTCATTCTTAATCACATGACTATTTAGAAAAAAAGCAGTGTTGTATAGTAACTAAGTAAATGCTACTAGTTACTGTACTTAAGTATCACTGCGCCAGCAGTCGCTAGCGTGGCTTTTGTATAAGGGGGAGGGGTAAAGGTTTTGTTACTTTTACTTTTACTGAAGTCATAATTTCTCCCATTTTTTCTACTTTTACTCAGTTACATCTGATGCTTGCAGTTAAAAGTAAAAAGTAAATCGGAGGTGGGATGTAAATGACAATTCCTCAGTAAACCAAATGAAACAGCAAAACTCGTCACACAAACAGTAGACTATTATCTAACCTTAAGTTCTGCTGTTCAGTGAATAAAGCCTACGAGAACAGTGGAGTTGCCTGTGTTTGTCGAACTGGTTGCTGGTCTCCAGCCAAACAGAACAGTGATGAGTTAAGTCACTTTGAAGCGGATATGAAGTTGGTTGCAATTCTTGGTTAACAGACATATTCCCCCCCCCCCCCCCCCCCCTTAGTGGCTGCCAGTGCGGTAATGCCGACACAGGCCATCCACACAGGGCCGCCGAGAAGGGGGGGAGGCAAAATTCCCCAGACTCGGGCCTCCAAGGGGAGCCCAGCACCGGGGTTAGGCCGCCGGAGCTGCAGTTCCTGGTCTCACCTGCCTGCCAACTTGGCTCCGGGCCCCCTGCATTCAAAACAGCAGTCACAGATCGCCTCCCTTCGGGCCTTCCTTACCCGGCCTTATGAAAACCGGAAGTTACATCAGACGAGGGCAGAACAAAGGGAGGGAAGGCCAGAAGAGAGGCGATCTGCGACTCAAGAGAGGCAATGCAACTGATGCTTTGAATGCAGGGAGGCCCGGAGCTGTGGAGGCAGGCAGGTGAGACCAGGGACTGCAGCGGCGGGGGTGCGACGGGGGTTGGCAGTGGCGGGGGGCGGCAGCGGCGGAGGGCGGCAGCGGCAGGGCGGCCTTGCGGCGGGGGGGGGCGGAGGCGGGGCGGCCTAGTCTCTCGGCGGCCCTGCATCCACATTACTGTGTGGCAGCCACTAGTGCAGCTTTGTAAAAAGGGGGGGCTATGTCTCTATTACAACAGACTGCTGGTCACCCCATAGAAAATGTTACATTGGGGTGACTGTGCACTTGATTGATAGAGTCTTTAGAGAGGACATTTTCTTGTCTGGCCTTAAGATTGAAGGGTTCCCATTGAGTGGAAGATTGAGTGGAGGAGTGGCCTAGTGGTTAGCGCACTGGTCTTGCACTCCAGAGATGGTCGGTTCAAATCCCACTGCTGCTCCTTGTGATCAAGTCACTTAACCCTCCATTGCCTCAGGCACAAACTTAGATTGTGAGCCCTCCTGGGACAGAGAAATATCCAGTGTACTTGAATGTAACTCACCTTGAGCTACTACTGAAAAAGGTGGGAGCAGAATCTAAATAAATAAATTTGATGTTTGTGTATCAGTTCTCCAAGATATTCAAACAGAGTTTACCTTCAGACGAAAAATCGTTAGAACAACAGACAATGATTCCAGCTTTGTGAAATCCTTCTTTGTAATTGGACAGCAAGACAGATGTAACGAAGATTAAGGTGGAGATGCAAGTGATGAATTAGACAGGGCTACTTCTTATGACAATAATGATGATAAAGTATTCTTTGCTATTCGGAAGTCAAATGTTTCACAGATTCCCTTGATCAAAATCTGCAGACCCAGTCAGAAGACATCAGTAATACTGCAGCCTGACCTGATCTGAAGGAACGTTTTTTCAGACTGAATAGCCTGCTTTCAGCTAGTGCAGTTGCTGAAAACGTTTCTAGCATGATTCACAAGCACACGCGCATGAGTGACCGTCATTTTCAGAAATGTAGCTTCTAGTACTTTTGAACAACACTGGAAAAAAAAAAACACGTGTAGGATTTTGACATCAGCATAGCCAGAGACTTCTTATTACTACCTATCAAACTTTCATTGATCAGGGTAAAACTCTCCTTTCGCTTTCATTGGATCGCTCTGCAGCTTTTGATCTAAGTCGATCATTCCCTTCTACTCTCCAGATTACAAAACATAGATATTACAGGGGCAGCCCTCAACTGCTGGACTTGGTATCTCACCAACTGATTCTGTCCTGTTCACTGGCAAGGAGAAGAATCACAGCCATTCTCACTCGTCTGTGGGGGTCCCGCAAGGGGCGATGTTTTTATCTCCACTACTGAGTCTCTTTCTTTTTTTTAATGTCCTCCTTGAAATTGTATTAATTTATAATGATACAGAGATAAAAGATGCAAAGTACCAGGAATAATCAAATATTCAAATCAAAGAATATCAATATTCATGTATACAAAAGGTAGGAAGGTAAAAGGGGGGGGCTAGGGGAAAGCAATTTATAAATACATTCTAAACAGAACCTGCAATTTACATTGAAATTGATAAAATTAATAATTAAAATTAGAACCAAAAGGATAGGTACAAAAAATTGCAATCAAATATTATGGAGAGCTCTTGCTTAAAGAAAGATAAGTTTTTAAAGGCAACCACACTTTCTCAAAATATAAGGAATTTCTAACTTTGATGGCTAAAGATAATTCAAATTTGTGAATTTGTAAAACAGAATGCCACAAAAAGTGAGAATTAAGAAAGGAAGTATCCTTCCAATTTGCTAAAACCATTTTTAAACCTATAGCAATTAACGTATCTCACAGTTTGGAGGAATATTTATCTAAAATCTTTTCAATAACAGGTGAACCAAATAAGATTTTATTGATTGAAAGCACTTCAGACAAATGAAAAATATCAGAAAATCACACACCAAATATTATTCCAAAATGTGAAGGTTTTAGAACAATCAAAAAGAATATGGTTGAAAGTTCCTATAGCTGATTTACAAGACCAACACAACTTATTATCCAAGAGACCAGCAATTTTCATTTTATGATGAGTCCATAAAGACCTGTGATGAAGAAAGAGAGATTGCAAATAATTTGCAGATGCTATAGGTCTACTGATTCTGGTCCAGAACAAACTCCACTGCTGATCTGTCAAGCGGCATTTCAGCTCAGATTCCCACGTAGATCGTAGACTAGATTTACCACTTTAGAGTGAAGTAATCATGAACTTGTAGAAATTGGAGGCAACATCACCTTTTGATGTGATTAAAGAGACAAAATCAAAAAGAGAAGGAGCAGCCAGTCATAGGGATGATAAATAAATCTAGATGGAGTCAAAACAATGCTTCAACTGAATCCAACGGAAATATTGGGTAGAATGCAGATTGAACTGAGTTTGAGGTGTTGAGAACGGTTTCAATTTGTTATTTGAAAAAACATCTTCAACAGACCAAATGTTACTCTGAAACCATTCTTTCCATTGGAGAGGATAGTTATTTATGCGAATATTAGGGTTATACCATTAGGATGACTTCAATGAAGTGTCAGATGGAATGACCATAAGATTTTCTAGTTTTAGTAAAGATGAAAACGCAGAGGAAATCAAGGGGTCTTGTTTTAATTTGTCCATGAGCGTTAAAGATAGATACGAGTTAAAGTCTAGGGCCCTGATGGCGAACCTATGACACGCGTGTCAGCACTGACACGCGTGTCAGCACTGACACGCGTAGCCATTTTGGATGACACGCGGGTTGAAAGCCGGCAGCAGATAGAACCCAGCCTACCTGCTCTTACTGCCAGGGCCGGTCTGAGGCAGGAACGACAGGGGCGTTGGTGGTCTTATCGCAGCTTCAGAACCCCCCTCTGAGTCGGAACCCCCCTGCTCCACCCCACCTCGCAGCCTTGGTAACCAGCAGTCCTCTTCGTCAGAATCATCCAATTAGGAGTGCCCTTTTAGGCGCCAGACAGGCTCCCTACAACCAATCACAGCTCACTGCAGTTGTAGCTCAGCCAGGTGAAAAAACTGCCTGAGGCTCGAGGCAATTGTGATTAAATGTCGAACCTGAGTGCTGAGTTGCGAGTAACCCAGGCAGCTGCTGCTCTCTTCAGACAAATAAAGTTGGGTCAGCGGCCGCTTTCTTCCTCTTGTGATCCTGTTGCAGCCTTAGCTCAGCTGTGCTTGGACATTGACTGCTGCTCCTGCTCCACACTTGTTTGGAAAGTTCCTAAAAATACCGGTCCAGCTAAGAAATCACTTTTCATTGCTTGTATAATGCTCCTTTCACTACTTGTTTGTAGCAATTCGTTATGAGAGAGGGAAAACAAAAAGGGAGAATAAATCATGGGTGCCGTTTCCCGCCATTAGAAATAGCAGCAGGTAAGTTAAATAATTAGTTTTTGGTTTATTAAATACAATTATATATTACAATTATACATTTTTGTTATTTAAACTATAAATATCGCAAAATTATGGGGTTTTTTCTCGAAGTGACACACCACCCGAGTTATGCTCGGTTTTTTGGCGAATTTTGACACACCAAGCTCAAAAGGTTGCCCATCACTGGTCTAGGGGATCCCATTTAGTTTTTTTCAATTTGTAACCATGAAGGGGAATAGGCCAGATCACTTACTAACCTCTTGGAGGCTTGCTGTAATATGAAGGCTCTATGATAAGTGAGAAAATCTGGGAATAAAGCCCAGATTTCTCCTTAGTGGATTTAAGAGTAGCAAGAGCAATTTTGGGAGTTTTCCCAGACCACAAGAACGTACTCAAAATTTTGTCAATACTTTTATAAATGCAAGGGGAAATAAGATAGGTAACATACTTAAAATGAGCGTTATTTTGGGGGAGATCATCATTTTTATTGACTCCAGCCGACCCCACCAGGACAGATAAAGAGGAGACCAGGTTTTAAGAAGGGTCTGAATCATGTCCAGTATTTGTTTTGAATTAGTATCCATGGTTTCCTTTAGGGAAGAAGCAAGATTTATTCCTAGGTATCTTATTTTACAGGATGACCAGGTAAGACCAAATGGAGCAACTAATATATTCAGAGGAAGGACCTCCGTTTTTTGGATATTAATTTTATATCCAGAAAAAAGATGCATATAAATCAACTAATTAAAAATATGGGGTAGAGAAGATTCAGGGTTAGATAAAAAAAAAAAAAAAGCATAATATCATCAGCATAAGCTGAGATTTTAAATTTTAGAGATGAAAGAAGGGAAGGCTTAAAGGCTAACGGCGAGCCTGCTTTTTCGCTGCCACTGCGACTTTTTTAATGCAGGGCAGCTTGAAGGAAAGCAGCTGAGGAAAACTGAGGGCACAGATGGGGCTGGGACCTCAGAAACTCGGGGGCTGAAAAGGGGGATAAGTTGGGGGCTGGGGCAGGCGAGTCACTAGACATGGATGGGAGGGCAAAGAGGAGACTAGCTGGACATGGATGGGATGGGAGGGCATGGGACAGAGGAGAATCACTGGATGTGGATGAGAGGGGAGAACAGGGGGCAAAGGAGAATCTCTGGGCATGGATGGGTGGGGAGGGCAGGGGACAGAGGAGAATCACTGGATGTGGATGAGAGGGGAGGACAGGGGGCAAAGGAGAATCTCTGGGCATGGATGGGTGGGGAGGGCAGGGGAGAGAGGAGAGTTGCTGGACATGGATGGATGGAAGGGAAGACAGGAAGGAGATGCACATGGAGGGGAGGGGAGATAGGAGAAATGCTGGGCATGGATGGGAGGGGAGGGCAGGGGACAGAGGAGAATCACTGGATGTGGATGAGAGGGGAGGACAGGGGGCAAAGGAGAATCTCTGGGCATGGATGGGTGGGGAGGGCAGGGGACAGAGGAGAATCACTGGATGTGGATGAGAGGGGAGGACAGGGGGCAAAGGAGAATCTCTGGGCATGGATGGGAGGGGAGGGCAGGGGACAGAGGAAAATCACCGGATGTGGATGAGAGGGGAGGACAGGGGGCAAAGGAGAATCTCTGGGCATGGATGGGAGGGGAGGGCAGGGGACAGAGGAAAATCACCGGATGTGGATGAGAGGGGAGGACAGGGGGCAAAGGAGAATCTCTGGGCATGGATGGGAGGGGAGGGCAGGGGACAGAGGAAAATCACTGGATGTGGATGAGAGGGGAGGACAGGGGGCAAAGGAGAATCTCTGGGCATGGATGGGTGGGGAGGGCAGAGGAGAGAGGAGAGTTGCTGGACATGGATGGATGGAAGGGAAGACAGGAAGGAGATGCACATGGATGGGAGGGGAGATGGGAGAAATGCTGGGCATGGATGGGAGGGGAGGGCAGGGGACAGAGGAAAATCACCGGATGTGGATGAGAAAGGGAGGACAGGGGGCAAAGGAGAATCACTGGACATAGATGGGAGGGTAGAGCAGAGGAGAATTGCTGGACATGGATGGGTAGAGAGAGCAAGGAAGAGAGGAGAGTTGCTATGGATGGATGGAGGGGAGGGCAGGAGAAATGCTGGACATGGATGGAAGTGAGGGAAGACAGGAAGGAGATGCACATGGATGGAGGAGAAAGGAGAAATTCTGGACACAGATGGAGGAGAGGGGAGAGTTGAAATGCTGGATACGGATGGAGGGGAGGGAAGAGAGAGGACGTGAGAAACAAAGGTAGAAAAAATCATTTTATTTTCATTTTAGTGTTTGGAATATGTCCAATTTGAGAATTTACATCTGCTGTCTTATTTTGCAATATATAGCAATGTTCTGTTTTTCTGGTATTGTGCTGCATGCAGAATCTGTATGCTAATTTGGTTTGTGTCATTTTGGGTATACTGGAGCTGTAACAGCTTACAGAAATTATTTATAATGAAAAGAAAACAAAGTTATTTTTCTTCTCCTGTACTGGTGTAATATTTTCAATGATTACTGTTTATATGCGCCATGGCTGGTGAAAGGGTGTGGCTAAATATGCCAACATTGCCCAGTTCAGCACACTATTAGCAGCCAAGTTCATATAAAGTTAATTTTGTTCAGTGGAAAATAAATCTGTTGACTGAGGCTGCTTGCTATCTGAATATTCAATCACTGTTTCATTATTGCTGCTAAGTATTACGTATTAAGGGGATTCGTTTTAATTACATAAGTACATAAGTGTTGCCATACTGGGAAAGACCAAAGGTCCATCGAGCCCAGCATCCTGTTTCCAACAGTGGCCAATCCAGGTCACAAATACCCGGCAAGATCCCAAAAATGTACAAAACATTTTATACTGCTTATCCCAGAAATAGTGGATATTCCCCAAGTCCATTTAATAACGGTCTATGGACTTTTCCTTTAGGAAGCCATCTAAACCTTTTTTAAACTCCGCTAAGCTAACTGCCTTTACCTCATTCTCTGGCAACGAATTCCAGAGTTTAATTACACGTTGAGTGAAGAAAAAGTTTCTCTGATTGGTTTTAAATTTACTACATTGTAGATTCATCGCATGCCCCCTAGTCCTAGTATTTTTGGAAAGCGTGAACAGACGCTTCACATCTACCCATTCCACTCCACTCATTATTTTATAGACCTCTATCATATCACCCCTCAGCCGCCTTTTCTCCAAGCTGAAGAGCCCTAGCCGCTTTAGCCTTTCCTCATAGGGAAGTCGTCCCATCCCCTTTATCATTTTTGTCGCCCTTCTCTGCACCTTTTCTAATTCCACTATATCTTTTTTGAGATGCGGAGACCAGAATTGAACACAATATTCAAGGTGTGGTCCGCGGTCGCACCATGGAGCGATACAAAGGCTTTATAACATCCTCATTTATCTAGTCCTTACGTGCATGGTTTTGCTTTTTAAACCCAAAGGTTTCCTAGTATAGCATTTTTCATGTTTGAATTAGTTTTTGTAAACAAGTTTTGCTTGATTTGTCGTTATTTGAAAAAAGAAAAAGTTTAAAACATATCTTGTCAACAAGGGGCAGGGGCGTGGCTGGTGGGACTGCAGGAGCCCCAGCGAACTGGTCTGCACGGGGCCCCGCAGTTGCTGACCGGCCCGCCTTGTTCCCATCCAGCAAATGACCCCATCAATCTCTACTTATACGGTCTGTGCCAGAGCTGGTGGTGGGAGGCGGGGCTGGTGGTTGGGAGGCGGGGATAGTGCTGGGCAGACTTATACGGTCTGTGCCAGAGCTGGTGGTGGGAGGCGGGGCTTGTGGTTGGGAGGCGGGGATAGTGCTGGGCAGACTTATACGGTCTGTGCCAGAGCTGGTGGTGGGAGGCGGGGCTTGTGGTTGGGAGGCGGGGATAGTGCTGGGCAGACTTATACGGTCTGTGCCAGAGCCGGTGGTGGGAGGCGGATCTGGTGGTTGGGAGGCAGGGATAGTGCTGGGCAGACTTATACGGTCTGTGCCAGAGCCGGTGGTGAGAGGCGGGCCTGGTGGTTGGGAGGCGGGGATACTGCTGGGCAGACTTATATGATCTGTGCCAGAGCCGGTGGTGGGAGGCGGGCCTGGTGGTTGGGAGGCAGGGATAATGCTGGGCAGACTTATACAGTCTGTGCCAGAGCCGGTGGTGGGAGGCAGGGATAGTGCTGGGCAGACTTATACGGTCTGTGCCAGAGCAGGTAGTGGGAGGCAGGGCTGGTGGTTGGGAGGTGGGGATAGTGCTGGGCAGACTTATACGGTCTGTGCCAGAGCCGGTGGTGGGAGGCGGGCCTGGTGGTTGGGAGGCAGGGATAATGCTGGGCAGACTTATACAGTCTGTGCCAGAGCCGGTGGTGGGAGGCAGGGATAGTGCTGGGCAGACTTATACGGTCTGTGCCAGAGCCGGTGGTGGGAGGCAGGGATAGTGCTGGGCAGACTTATACGGTCTGTGCCAGAGCAGGTGGTGGGAGGCAGGGCTGGTGGTTGGGAGGTGGGGATAGTGCTGGGCAGACTTATACGGTCTGTGCCAGAGCCGGTGGTGGGAGGCGGGCCTGGTGGTTGGGAGGCAGGGATAATGCTGGGCAGACTTATACAGTCTGTGCCAGAGCCGGTGGTGGGAGGCAGGGATAGTGCTGGGCAGACTTATACGGTCTGTGCCAGAGCCGGTGGTGGGAGGCAGGGATAGTGCTGGGCAGACTTATACGGTCTGTGCCAGAGCAGGTGGTGGGAGGCAGGGCTGGTGGTTGGGAGGTGGGGATAGTGCTGGGCAGACTTATACGGTCTGTGCCAGAGCCGGTGGTGGGAGGCAGGGATAGTGCTGGGTAGACTTATACGGTCTGTGCCAGAGCAGGTGGTGGGAGGCAGGGCTGGTGGTTGGGAGGCAGGGATAGTGCTGGGCAGACTTATACGGTCTGTGCCAGAGCAGGTGGTGGGAGGCAGGGCTGGTGGTTGGGAGGCAGGGATAGTGCTGGGCAGACTTATATGGTCTGTGCCCTGAAGAGCACAGGTACAAATCAAAGTAGGGTATACACAAAAAGTAGCACATATGAGTTTATCTTGTTGGGCAGACTGGATGGACCATGCAGGTCTTTTTCTGCCGTCATCTACTATGTTACTATACTTAGTTTTGTTGATGTGTGAATATGGGATAATGTTTATTAATGTGCTTATTGAATAATTCAAGCCCATTATTCTCAATAGGGCCTATTTAAGTTTTAATGTTTAATAATGTTTACTATACCGCATTTTCGAATGCACGGATCAACATGGTTTACAACAAAAACATATAAAGATAAAACAAATGTAAAAAGGAACTCCATTAAAAAAAGGAAAGAACCTCATTCATATAAAAAGATTGACAACTGTATGTCCTCAAGGAACCCAAGGCTCACGCAGGGCTGTGCCTAGGGTCTCTGGTGTCCCCCTGCAGACTACCAGTTGCCCCCCCCCCCCCCCCCCGTGAAAATGATCGCTCACCACTTGCTACACTGACAGGAATTGTCAGCAATATTCTTAGAAAGAAATTGCTATGCATTGCAAAATAAGATAGCAGATGTAAATTCTCAAAGTGGACATATTCCAAACACTAAAATGAAAATAAAATGATTTTTTTCTACCTTTGTTGTCTGGTGACTTTGTTTTTCTGACCATGCTGGCTCAGTATCTGATTCTGCTGCTATCTGTCCTCTTAACTCTGTTTCCAGGGCTTCCTTTCCATTTATTTCTTTACTTTCCTCCTTTCTTCTTCATTTCTTGCCTTACATCCGTAAGTAAAAGCTGGGTCCTCTGTAGACTTGACTGTCCAGTGGATCCAGCTTCTGCCTATTTTCTCCATCCATGTGCAGATTTTCTCCCTTTTCCCTCATCTCATCTCCTTCCATCCTTGTCCCTCTCTGCCCTTCCCTCCTCCATCCATATCCAGCAATTCTCCTCTCTCCCCTCCCCTCCATTTCCAGCAATTTCTCCTCTCCCTGGGCCCTGCCCTCCCATCCATGTCCCTCTCTGCCCTTCTCTCCTCCATCCATATCCAGCAATTCTCCTCTCTCCCCTCCCTTCCATTTCCAGCAATTTCTCCTCTCTCCCTGGGCCCTATCCTCCCATCCATGTCCATCCATGTCCCTCTCTGCCCTACCCTCCTCCATCCATATCCAGCAATTCTCCTCTCTCCCCTCCCCTCCATTTCCAGCAATTTCTCCTCTCCCTGGGCCCTGCCCTCCCATCCATGTCCCTCTCTGCCCTTCTCTCCTCCATCCATATCCAGCAATTCTCCTCTCTCCCCTCCCTTCCATTTCCAGCAATTTCTCCTCTCTCCCTGGGCCCTATCCTCCCATCCATGTCCATCCATGTCCCTCTCTGCCCTACCCTCCTCCATCCATATCCAGCAATTCTCCTCTCTCCCCTCCCCTCCATTTCCAGCAATTTCTCCTCTCCCTGGGCCCTGCCCTCCCATCCATGTCCCTCTCTGCCCTTCTCTCCTCCATCCATATCCAGCAATTCTCCTCTCTCCCCTCCCTTCCATTTCCAGCAATTTCTCCTCTCTCCCTGGGCCCTATCCTCCCATCCATGTCCATCCATGTCCCTCTCTGCCCTACCCTCCTCCATCCATATCCAGCAATTCTCCTCTCTCCCCTCCCCTCCATTTCCAGCAATTTCTCCTCTCCCTGGGCCCTGCCCTCCCATCCATGTCCCTCTCTGCCCTTCTCTCCTCCATCCATATCCAGCAATTCTCCTCTCTCCCCTCCCCTCCATTTCCAGCAATTTCTCCTCTCCCTGGGCCCTGCCCTCCTATCCATGTCCATCCTTGTCCCTCTCTGCCCTACCCTCCTCCATCCATATCCAGTAATTCTCCTCTCTCCCCTCCCCTCCCCTCCCAGCAATTTCTCCTCTTCCTGGGCCATCTGCCCTCCCATCCATGTCCATCCTTGTCCATCAATGCTCCTCTCTGCCCTTCCCTCCTCCATCCATCTGCCCACCCTCAGAGTCTGGTTTCTTGTATTTAATTTAAATTTACCTCCATCGTGGCAGCAGCTGCGCGTCAGTGAAAGTGCTGCCGACGTCTCCAGCCTTCCCTTCACGCTTGTTCGTTCCCTCAGTGTCCCGCCTTCTTCTGACGTCATTTCCTTGCGAGGGCGGGACACTGAGGGAACGAACAAGCACAAAGGGAAGGCTGGAGACGTCGGCAGCGGTTTCACTGACGCTGCTCAGCTGCTGCGACGTCGGAGGTAAAAGATTTAAAGCCCCCAGGGCAGTGCGGAGCTGATGTAAGCGCGAGGGTAAGCACCGCGGCGGTGCCCTCCAGAGGTCGGCGCCCCCCTTACCCCGCTTACTGTGTTGACACAGCCCTGGGCTCACGTCGTGCGAGCTGAACGCAAGTCGGCCTCACCGAAAGCCAGTCCAAAGACATATGTAAGGCCTTGAATTTACTGGAGAAGAGCATCATTTTCTGACTCAGGAAGTCTACTCCAGGTGCAAGGAACGGAGTCTGGCGTCAGCAGCGGAGTCCCAAAAAAGTGCCCGAACTGACCAGATGGCCACCGGAGGGAATCGGAGATCACCTCCCCTGACTCCCCCAGGGGTGGGCAGCCAGGACATTTTTGTTTTGTGTGTCATTTGTGGGAATTTTCATGGGGGGGAGGGTGGCCATTTTGTTGTCATTAAAAGTGTGCCTTCTTGAAGAGTTTCACGCTATTACTGGCAAATGAGAAAACACAAAATGTGTTCTTTCTGCTCGTCCTCGTTTGTTAACGACGTAAACACCCCATTCCTCGAAAATGACAGTGCTCTAGGAACAGAACCTGAAGTGGTCTTACAAATGAAGGATGATGCCTGGTGTACCCGAAATCCCCCAGGCGATGCCAGGAAAGCTGAGCAACAGAAATGAGCTAAAGATCAAAACAGTCTGTCTTTCTGGATTTCTAGCCAAGATCTGACAAAATAACATGAATCACTTGGACAGAAGTTCTGCTCTACCCTAGAAAAGCTACTGGAAACTTCCTGCACCTGGCAGATTTCTAAATAGTTAGGATTTGGTCCTGGTGAAATACTAGACTTGGCTTCCTTCTGTAAGCAGTAACAGTCCATGTGGAACAGGCAGAGTGACAAAAAGCAGAATATTATTGCACTCGGACACACAGTGCCTGGTGAGGTTGCATTTGTGTAATGAAACTGTCAGGACAGTATAGAGGCATCGTCTGTTTATGATACTGTATTGTAAAATTGGATTCTTACAGCAAATTACTTCCTTCTGCATTATTCTTTGTTATGTATCCGATATTGTTTATTAGAAGCCACTTGTTTGGGATAATGTGGGATATAAATGTCACAAATAAATAAATAAATTATTGATCAGTACTGTGTCTGGATCCCTATTTCGTCAGTCTTCCCGTTTACAAAATCAGTTTGTGTTACGTTCAATTAATATTGGCAATTTTTTCTTTCTTAAAATAGTTGGGAGCAGAGCTCTGGAATTCCCTTCCTGTCCTGATCAGAGTTGAGCAAAATTATCTGTTGTTTGGAAAAAGTGTGAAAACTTTTCTATTCAGCCAATCCTACTACTACTACTACTACTATTTAGCATTTCTGTAGCGCTACAAGGCGTACGCAGCGCTGCACAAACATAGAAGAAAGACAGTCCCTGCTCAAAGAGCTTACAATCTAATAGACAAAAAATAAAGTAATCAAATCAATTAATGTGTACAGGAAGGAGGAGAGGAGGGTAGGTGGAGGCGAGTGGTTACAAGTGGTTACGAGTCAAAAGCAATGTTAAAGAGGTGGGCTTTCAGTCTAGATTTAAAGGTGGCCAAGGATGGGGCAAGACGTAGGGGCTCAGGAAGTTTATTCCAGGCGTAGGGTGCAGCGAGACAGAAGGCGCAAAGTCTACTATTGGAGATTCTAGATGGAATGTTGCTACTACTACTACTACTATTTAGCATTTCTGTAGCGCTACAAGGCGTACGCAGCGCTGCACAAACATAGAAGAAAGACAGTCCCTGCTCAAAGAGCTTACAATCTAATAGACAAAAAAAAAATAAAGTAATCAAATCAATTAATGTGTACAGGAAGGAGGAGAGGAGGGTAGGTGGAGGCGAGTGGTTACAAGTGGTTACGAGTCAAAAGCAATGTTAAAGAGGTGGGCTTTCAGTCTAGATTTAAAGGTGGCCAAGGATGGGGCAAGACGTAGGGGCTCAGGAAGTTTATTCCAGGCGTAGGGTGCAGCGAGACAGAAGGCGAGAAGTCTGGAGTTGGCAGTAGTGGAGAAGGGAACAGATAAGAAGGATTTATCCATGGAGCGGAGTGCACGGGAAGGGGTGTAGGGAAGGACGAGTGTGGAGAGATACTGGGGAGCAGCAGAGTGAATACATTTATAGGTTAGTAGAAGAAGTTTGAACAGGATGCGAAAACGGATAGGGGTGTTTCTTGTTTTTTTTAATTTTCTGTACTTATTCTGATTAATCAGATGATGCCATTTAATTTGTAAAAATTGTTTTATTTTCTTTTTCTGATTTGATTAATACTATGGGGTATGTTTACTAAGGCGTGTTAGCGTTTTTAACGCGCCTTTAAAGTTAAGGTGCGTTAAATGCTAATGCATCAATACATTCCTATAGGCGTGTTAGCTTTTGATGCACGTGCCTTTGTAAACACAGGTGTATGATTGTTTATTCTGTAATATTTTTTAGATAATTCTTGAAGTTATAGTAGATCTATGTTTAATTTTAGTTGCTAGTTAATTTTTTTTATAATTATGGTTGCAGAATATGTGTTTGTAAATTATGTTTTGTTTACTCTGTATACCGCATTGAGCCATGATTATGGGAACTTAGTGGTCTATAAGAATTGAACTGATGATATTGATATTGAGCATAACATAACATAAAAAGCTGTAGATGGTTTACAAATAAGCAAATTACAAGAAAAAAAAATAACATATCAATTGACTGTACAATATTATCCTACCTAACAAACAATGCAAGAGATGACCATAACTAGATGTAATATTTTTGAAAAAGCCAAAATTTCAATAATCATAGTAGCAGCAGACAT
The DNA here is from genome assembly GCF_901765095.1 of Microcaecilia unicolor. Classification (NCBI taxonomy): domain Eukaryota; kingdom Metazoa; phylum Chordata; class Amphibia; order Gymnophiona; family Siphonopidae; genus Microcaecilia; species Microcaecilia unicolor. The sequence continues at coordinate 150,119 of NW_021963764.1, read as the reverse complement.
ATGCAGCACTGTACACTGGACATGAAGAGACAGTCCCTGCTCAACAGAGCTTACAATCTAATCAAGACAGACAAACAGGATAAATAAGGGATAAGGACAAAGGGTAGCAAGATTCCAGAATCCCAAAGAGTAGCAACATTACAGAATCCAAAGAGTAGCAAGATTCCGGAATCCCAGAGACTACTACTACTACTTATCATTTCTATAGTGCTACTAGATGTACACAGCACTGTACACGGAAATGTAAGAGACAGTCCCTGCTCAACAGAGCTTACAACCTAATTAGGACAGACACAGGACAAATAAGAGATAAAGGAATTACTAGTTTGTTCTAGCCTAAAGTCAGTAGGTAATGAGTTCCAAGTTGAAACTGCAATAAGCAAAAATAATTTTTTACATGACGATTTAAGCTTTAAAGAAGATAGTAACATAGAGGGGCATTTTCGATATGACATCTAAATCCGACTTTGGACGTTTTATTTATTTATTTATTTGTAGCATTTGTATCCCAATTTTTCCCACCAATTTGCAGGCTCAATGTGTCTTACATTTGCCGTAATGGCGGTTGCCATTTCCGGATAACAGGATGACAAATGGTATTGCGTCAAGGTGCATATATACATGGTAACATACATGGAACATAGCATAAACAGAATAGATCATGGTATATATATACCATGTGCATACATACATGATAAAGAAGAATAAGTTATGGTATTGCATGAAGGTTCCTGAGTAGTAGATTGGATTGTAACATACATTAGGTCATCGACTATAGAGAGTCTCTATTCAACATAGGTTTAAAGTGGTAGTGCTTGCTCATTGATATCAGAGAGGTTCATCAGTCATGTGATAAGAGTTCGGTTTTGTATGGATCATGTATGGTGTCATTATTTAGTATTTAAGATGGATGTTAGTGGTATGCCTTCTTGAAAAGATCTGTTTTCAGTAGCCTTTGGAAGATGGTTAGGTCTTGCGTTGTTTTTGTGGCCTTCGGTAGTGCGTTCCATAGCTGCGTGCATATGTATAAGAAGCTGGTTGGGTATATGGATTTATATTTTAGCCCTTTACAGTTAGGATAATGGAGATTGAGGAATGTGCGTGATGATCTCTTTGCATTCCTATTAGGCAAGTCTATAAGGTCTGACATATAGGTCGGGGCTTCCCCGTGAACAATTTTGTGGACCAGGGTGCAAACTTTGAACGTAATTCGATCTTTTAATGGGAGCCAATGTATTTTTTCTCTTAGGGGTTTGGCACTTTCGTGTTTCGCTTTGCTGAAAACATCCAAAAATCAAGTAGTGAAAATGACCGTTTTCAAACCAGGAAAATGTCTACCATTTTTCTTTGAAAATGACCATTTCCTAAATGTTGTTGTTCTTAGTATGTCTATCTTTTTGGACCATGCTCCTATGTATCTAAAACCTTCTTCTTTACACCAAGACTCAAGCCACTTATTGAATTCCTCTGTTTTGAGTAGTCTTTCCTCTCCCCTCCCCTCCCCAACGTAGGAATTACATCAGAAAAAGCCACAGTCCGAACCAAAGATTTCAGTCCCTCCCCAAGCTTCTGGATGCTCTCTGTGCTATAAACTTGCTATTGTTGGCCAGGTCATTTGTCCCCAGGTGAATTACAACATCAGTGTTTGAAGCCTTGCTCTCTTCTCGGATCACTTTCAGTATTTGGTCAGTACATCTTGTAGCTGAAGATCCTGGAAGACATTTCACTAGGTTGGAACCCCTGAACTGTGCTCCTAAGTTAATGCCTCTGATAATGGAGTCTCCGAGCAGTAAGAATGTTCTGCTTTTCACCATTCTGTCATTATTTGGGGGATGTTTCTTTCATTGCTTCTGGTTCCGCCACAGTATTTCTTTTTTCACCATCGTAATGACGCAATGCTGCAAAAGAATTTGAGAGGGGCAAAGCTTGGGAGGGCGAGTGTTTCTGTGTCACAGATCTTAGTCTACCAGAGCCTACTGCGACCCATCTATTCCTCTGATGTTTCATTCTCTGAGGCAGTGGTGGTGGCAAATTAGCTGGGAAATGAGTAATCCTGGACACTTCTTTAATTGTAGCTAATTCCTTCTTGAGTTTCTTGATCTCATCTTTCAAAGCTGATATTTTGGAGACAGATAGAACAGGCTCTAAGGCTCCAGATAGTTTGCCTTAGGATTAAAGCTTAACACGTATTGCACTGAATTAAGGTCACATTGATGTGATTCACAAGTGTGAAAAGGTGAACTATTGATAGGGAATAACAAGAAGCAGAATTGACCAATTAAGTGTAATGAAGCTATTTGTCCCTTGATTGCCCTATATAAAGGGAGCTCACCTAGGGGTGGGTGGGAATAGGAACCAGGTAGCCTTAGTTTACAATCAGATCAAGTCTGAAAATGCCCAATTTAGCTGAGACACCTCTCAAGGTAAACCCAAGTTCTGTTTTTGTCTTTTACCACACAGCAGTATACAATTGCCCTTCCTCAAGTCTGAGTCACCAGATGCTGTGTAAACATAAACATAGTAAACATAGTAGATGACGGCAGAAAAAGACCTGCACGGTCCATCCAGTCTGCCCAAGAAGATAAATTCATATGTGCTACTTTTTTATTTGTACTGTCCTCTTCAGGGCACAGACCGTATAAGTCTGGCCAGCCCTATCCCCGCCTCCCAACCACCAACCCCGCCTCCCAACCACCAGCTCTGGCACAGACCCTATAAGTCTGCCCAGCACTATCCCCGCCGCCCAACCACCAGCCCCGGCACAGACCGTATAAGTCTGCCCAGCACTAGTCCCGCCTCCCAACCACCAGCCCCAGCACAGACCGTCTGCCCAGCACTAGCCCCGCCTTCCAACCACCAGCTCTGCTTGAAATAAGTCTCTTGCAGTGTAGATTGAAATTACAATTCTAATGAAAACAGACACCAGATTCACCAGAGTCACCAGATTCTATGTAACCAGATTGCTTGGATTAAGTCACAGGTTTAAAACACAGTTCCAATGAAAACACCTTTAAGACAATACCAGCATAAAAGTATAAAATCACAGTGCAAGAACAATTTTAGGTTATAGGCAATAGGATGAAGAAAGATGATGAGGAACTTGAGGTCAGACCCTCTGCAAGTGAAAGGACAAAGGTTTTTTTTTTTTTTGTTAATAGGATAGAATAAAATGGGGGTGCCATAGTAGATGACGGCAGATAAAGACCTGTACGGTCCATCTAGTCTGCCCAAGGTAAATTCATTACATACAGTATGTGATACTTCATATGTTTACCTGATCTTGATTTGTCCTTGCCATTTTCAGGGCATAGACCGTAGAAGTCTGCCCGGCGCTGTCCTTGTTCCAAAGTAAAAATGAGACTTGGCTTTTGAACTACCCCAACCTTGGCCACTGTTTCATGCTGCCTCAACTGCTGCTTCAGGGGGTAAGTGCTCAGTATGCTATAGTCAAATGCGAGAGCACGCCGGCTGGATTTAAAACTCAACAACCGCCTGAAGCAACGGTTGAGACATCGTGAAACACTGGCCAAGGTCGGGATGCCTTTTTTCAAGCAGAGTTCAAAAGCTAAATCTTCATTTTTTAATTTAATGCAGTATAATTTTAAAATGATTAAAAATGTGGAGATTTTTAAAGGCAATAATAAAACAGACTGGTGAAAAATACAATACACCTGCAAAATTTCTGAGGCTTTTTCCTCCGTTTAAAACTAGTTTTCTTGCATGAGAGATTAAAGCACAGGGTTTGGTTATACTTAAGAACATTGACTATTACTACTGCTTACCACTTACATCTAGTTGTGCTATAGAAATGGTAAGTAGTAGTAGTAGTTATACAGTGGCGTAGCTACGTGGGGCCACGGGGGCCTGGGCTGCCCCCCAAATTTCCTCTGGGCACCTGGTTTTGCTGGTGGGGGTCCCCAACCCCTGCCAGCTGAAGCCTTCGCCCAGCGCCGGTCTCCGGCGCCACCACATTGCCTGCCCTGCTGTCTCTTCACCTCACATTCGGCACGCTCCTTTTAGTGAAACTGAGCAGGCTGAATTTCACTAAAGGGGCATACAGGACATGAGGGGAAGAGAGAGCAGGGCAGGCAACGCGGCGGTGCGGGAGTCCGGCGCTGGACGAAGGCTTCAGCTGGCGGAGGTTTTATTTATTTATTTATTTGTTCCATATATGTTACCATGAATGTATGCACCTTAACGCAATACCATCTGTAATCCTGTTAACCGGAAATGGCGACTGCCATTACGGCATAATGTAAGCCACATTGAGCCTGCAATAAATCAATAAATATTTACTGCATTTGTGTCCCACATTTTCCCATCTCTTTGCAGGCTCAATGTGGCTTACATTATGCCGTAATGGCGATCGCCATTTCCGGAAGGAGAAATACAGAATATGCATTTCAAGTACAGAAGATATAAAATAAATTAGAAGTAAATAAATATACAGATCATTTCAGGTATAAGAGGACAAGGGTAATGTGTAACGTTGGGGACCCCTGCCAGCTAGGGTATTTGCGGCGGCACTGGGTAGGGAGTGGCAGGGCGGTGAGACGGTGGGGGGAGGGCAACGAGGCGGCAGCGGGATGGCAGACCAAAATGTGCCCCTCCAACTCGGGCTCTGGCCCTCTCCCTCTGCGAGGTCTGGCTATGCCCCTGAGTTATAAGAAGTGTGTCAGAACTAGTCCAGTTTCAATTCTTTGTAGTTTTCTATTCAGCTGTCTTTGAGGCTTTTGTGAACTGAGGGGCCCTTTCACTAACCCACGTACGCGCATATCTGCATCCAACGCGCATCAATTCAGAGTTACCGCCCAGCTACTGCGTGGCCTGGGCGGTATTTTCATTTTTTTACGAGCGTCCGCTACGCGCGCCGGAAAATAATTTTTATTTTCCGGCGTGTGGCGGAAACCGGGTGATCATCGTCATTCTCTGCGCGTAGATGATTACCGCACGGTTACCGTGTGAGATCTTACTGCTAAGTCAATGGGTGGCGGTAAGTTCTCAGACCCAAAATGGACTCGCACCAATTTTCATTTTGCCGCACATCCATTTCTGGCAAAAATTTTACACAGGCCTTTTTTGCAGGCGCGCTGTAAAATGGACCTGCGCACGTCCTGTACACACGTCTGGAACAGCGTGGGCCATTTTTCAGAGCACCTTAGTAAAAGGACCCCTGAATATCATCCGCACACTTGAAGTATTCCATGCTCAACCCCAAAATTAAGTGAGCAAGAGATGCAATATAAATATTAAACAAAAACATTGACAATGCCAGGCTTTGAGGTACTTCACGAAAACTCAAAAGTGGGATCGTCGGCTGTAGAAACTATCAATATTCAATCTGAAAAGAAAGAATGAAATGACATAAGAACATTGTCAGCTATTCTGATTTGTGCTAACCGTTGAAGCATCATTTTGTGAACGGCCTGCTGATACATCTAGCGACACTAATAGAAAAGCTTTTCTAATTCAAATCCCTGAGACGTATTGTCAAGACCAGACGTGAAGAACATCTCGGATGCCTGATAAGCATGAAATCTAAACTGAAATGAATCTAAAGAAAATAGTGAGCGTAGGCAAATTCTTCAAATAGATTCAAGAGCAGCTTCCCCATGACCTTAGTCAGAAAGGGCGAAGGTGATATGGACGATAACTATGCAGGTCCTTGGAATCAAAGCTGAGGATCTTCGAGATTGGTCGCACATCAGGCAATTTCAGTAGAGAAGGAACTGCTTTTTCCTGACATGCCCGTCAAGGTGGAGGAGTGGCAAAATGGTTGGTACCGTGGGCTTTGATCCTGGCATCCTGGCTTCAATTCTCACTGTAACTTGTGACCCTGGCAAGTCACTTAGGGACCCTTTTACCAAGCTGTGAGGAAAAGGGCCCGGCGGTGGGGGCCGTTTATTCCCACACGCCAGGGTCCTTTTTACCGCAGCAAGTAAAAAAGCCCCCTGCACATATGGCCATGCGGTAAGAGAAGTGGTGATAAGGGCTCATCATGCATGATTGTCCTCTGCCTTGACCTTGACGGTTAAGCAGATTATAAAGACGGCTTTTGACGAAGCCGCTCTCCTGTTTTTTAGCTGGCGGTAAAAGCTGAGACCTGTACTACCAGCTGATTTTTACTGCAAGCCAAAACGCTAGCGCAGCTTTGTAAAAGACCTTCGGTGTTTACCCCCAGCTGATTTTTACTGCGGGCTAAAAATGCTTTGTAAAAGGTCTCTTAAGGTAGCTCTGTCCTGGAAGCTGCATAAGAAATTATGCTCCTAGGAGTTTTCTAGCTGGGTTCCCCAAAAGAGAAAAACCCAAGGGAAGAGCTGAGGGTCCCCAAGGTCACAAAAGTCCATGTTTGAAGGGAAAGGGGTCTTGGACTGTTGGCTGATCCTTGCTTTGGAGTTAGTGAGGTCCAGAACTAGGACAAATGAAATGGAGTGAAGGGGAAACGCTGTCTAAATAACAAGACATCCAAACACTGAAGCTAAACTGTTTTCATGCCTTGTTTTAAAAGAATCACAGAATGAATATGCATGACGGAGATTTGCATGCACTGCCTCAATTGCATGCAAATCGAACTCATGAATATTCAGTGTGGATATCCTGAAAACCCAATGGGACTAAGTGTGCCACTTGGGGTGGGTTGGGAATGGCTGCTCTAAATAGAAGACTGGGGGGGGGGGGGGGGTGCTAGGGGTAACCTGTCAGAGTGGCAGTTACAATCTGAGTCACCTCATTGGGCAGACTGGATGGGCCACTTCTGTCTTTCACTGCTCATTTCTCTGTTACTGCTAAGGACAAGCTCATATATTGTCTGCTTCCCTTTGTTTGAATATCTGCTTGTTTTTCACCCTCTTTAAACCAGAAATAATTGGGATGTGTCAAGTCCACAGTCCTGGTCATTTGTCCCTGCTTCCTCCCCCTCCTTCCCCAAACACTTGAAAGCTTCACTAATCCAGGCAGAAGGCCTCTTGGTTTTAAGAGCTAAATGGGCCTAGTGAAAACATTTCATGAGACTTCTCTTCCTGCTCTGGCTGTTGAGCCTTCCACCTCCATAATCATCCCTCTCATAAATCAGTCCCCGACAGTCCCAGGAACAGCTCCAGTTAAGGCTGGACACAGAAAAATAGGTGAAGTAGCAGAATTTTCAGAGAACCGGAGAATCAAGCTCCCGACAGCAGAAAAGGACCGTACGCCCCATGTCGTCTGCCCAATTTCGGATACAGTACTGCAGAATCTACCCTCTTATCCCCAACCTTAAGATCTTTATTGGCTTCACAATTTGTACATGTGTTACCAAAGGAATACATGGGACAGGCAATTTTCAAAAGCCATTTTCAAAACTAGGCATACATTTTTGATAGGTAAAAATCAGGTGCAAAGCCCGCGCATGAAAAGTAGCCATTGCAAGTGAGCAGCAGAGGGGCAGTGTCTTGCCATTGCCATTTTGTCCTGAGCCTGGGCAGCAACACCCCACATGCGCCCTCTGCTTTCTTCCTGATTGTGTCCTTTCCTCTTTCACTCCTTCCACCCCCCCCCCCTAGGGTTACCATTTTGTGTCCTCTGAAAAAGAGGACACATGTCACGCCCCCTACCCCGCCCCGCCACGCCTCATACCCCGCCCCCGCCACGCCCCCTTCGGGTCCTCGTTCCGCCCCTCTATTCCCCGCCCCCCCGTCACATGGTTCCCCCCCCCTCACATATTCCCCCCCTCACTTACTATCTAGCCCTGGTGGTCTAGTAGGGTCTTCTCTTCGGGGCAGGAAAGAGCCCCCTCTTTCCTGCCCGGAGCGCTGCCTGTCCTTGCCTGCTGCATCCTCCTCGGTCTGGCTGGAGATTCAAAATGGTCACCGAGAGTTGAAGTGGCCTCGCGAGAGTTCAACTCTCGGCGGCCATTTTGAATCCCCAGCCAGACCGAGGAGGATGATAGACAGGGGAGGCAGCGCTCCAGGCAGGAAAGAGGGGGCTCTTTCCTGCCTCGAAGACGTCACTAGACCACCAGGGAACATGGTAAGGAAGGGGAGGGGACGGGAGTAGGGTTACCACGGCGCCGATCGCCCGCCCACACGCACGCGCCTGCCCGCACCCGCGCCCACGTTTGTCCAGAAATCCGGACAAACGTGGGTGCAGGCAAAATCCGCTGGACGCCCCGGACATGCCCTCAAAAAGAGGACATGTCCGGGGAAATCCGGACGAATGGTAACCCTACCCCCCCCCCCCCCTCTTTACATTATAACCCACTTCATCTCACTTGATTATTTTTTATTGTTTACTGTTTACTCGAGACTCCTTTTATCTCCTTCCTCTTTACTACTACAACTTAACATTTCTAGAGCACTACTAGGGTTACGCAGCGCTGTACAAATTGGCAAAGGACGGTCCCTGCTCTTTCTCTCTCTACCAGTTAAATTTTATTGTACGTTGCCTAAGTAAACCTGTTTTATAGGTAGCATCAAATTAATAAACCTTAAGAAGAAGAAAAAAGCATTATAGTAATAATAGCAGTAAAATAAAATTAGAGGGTACTGAGGAAAATTCCCAGGTTCTGGTGCTGATTCATATTGTCCCTGGTCCGATCATTTTCTGGTCTGGTGGCAGGGTACAAAATATTTTTCTGGCATCGCTGCTATTCTCCTTCTCCCAGACTGCCTTGATTTCTCTTCCCTCTGAGAAGATGTTTCGGGTGTCCCCAACCCTTCCTTTGAAGAAATATTTCCTTATTTACGGTTGAGTCTCCTTTCAAGCCCTTTCGCTACAGAGTTCTCTTTCCAACGTGTACTTGTGCATTATTTCTAAAGAAAAAAAATCTTGGAGTCAGTCGGGACCATCAAATCACTAAGATCTGTGAGAATCAGTCCACAGTGCTTGGAAACTGTGCTGCATATTTGTAGATCGGGTCGCAATGGAGAAAGACAGCTGAGAGGAGACATGATAGAGGTCTAAGAAATAATGAGTGGAGTGGAACAGGTGGATGTGAAGCGTCTGTTCACGCTTTCCAAAAATACTAGGACTAGGGGGCATGCAAAGTAGTAGATTCAAAACGAATCAGAGAAAATTTTTCTTCACTCAACATGTAATTCAACTCTGGAATTTGTTGGCAGAAAATGTGGTAAAGGCGGTTAGCTTAGCAGAGTTTAAAAAAAGATTTGGACGGCTTCCTAAAGGAAAAGTCCATAGACCATTATTAAATTGGACTTGGGGAAAATATTTCTGGGATAAGCACAGTGCTGTAGCGAGGGCGGCTGACACCCGGGGCGGGTCGCCGCTGCGCACCCCCCCCCCCCCCCCGGGGCGCAGCGCAGCGCCCCCCCCCCCCCCCGGAGCATATTCTTACGTGAATTAGAAAGCGAAGGGCGGGTGAGAGGGCCGATCCGCCCCCAAGTGCACGTCGCTGGGAGCTGCGTCGGCTCCGCTGGTTCCCTGCTCTCGCTGCCCCAGAACAGGAAGTAACCTGTTCCGGGGCAGAGGGAACAGGGAACCAGTGGAGGCGACACCCCCCACCCCAGCGGCGTGCACCCGGGGCGGACCACCCCCCCCCCCTTCCTACGCCACTGGATAAGCAGCATAAAATGTTTTGTACTTTTTGGGGGATCTTGCCTGGCATTTGTGACCTGGATTGGCCACTGTTGGAGACAGGATACTGGGCTTGATGGACCTTTGTGACTCAAGATTATCTGTGCTGTGTATGATCATCGTACAAACTGTCCTTGATGAAGCTGTGACAGAGTGGCTGATGTATTTTGTAGCAATTACTAGGGAAGATGGAGAGTAAGAGCCCTGGAAAATAATTTTACCGACCCTTACGCCCCCCCCCCCCTCAATTGTTGGGAAGGAACCAAAGTCTCTGAAGGTAAGAAACGACCCCACAACCCCCAGAAGTGTCCCTCAGTCTGTGGGAGGTGAATCATGAGTTACAGGGACAACAGTGTAAAGGTGGGCTTACAAAACCACATTTTGAAAATTGCTCCTTCTTCTCCTGCCCATATGGTAGGTTAAATCTATATCAACATTAAGATAAGTTTGCCGCTTCTTGATTTTCCTTTCTGGTGCCTTGATTTTGATTGACTTGGGATCAGCTCCTCTTTTTGAGAGCTTTATTCAGCAGATTGAACTGAACTGCACTCTCTCACAGTTTTGGGGGAATTTTTTAATGCGTGGGATAAACATAAAGGAATCCTGTTCAGAAGGAATGGATCCTCAGAAACTTAGCGGAGATTGGGTGGCAGAGTCAGTGGGGGGAGGCAGGGCTGATGGTTGGGAGGCGGGGCTAGTGCTGGGCAGACTTCTATGGTCTGTGCCCTGAAAACGGCAGATGCAAATCAAGGTCAGGTAACACAGAAAAGTAGCACATATGAGTTTATCTTGTTGGGCAGACTGGATGGACCGTGCAGGTCTTTTTCTGCCGTCATCTACTATGTTACTATGTTACATGGAAATGATTATTGCACTGACTTGATGTGCTTAAAAATTATTCTTTAAAAAAAAGGCGTTGGAAAGTATAGAGAAGCATTATGATGTATAGAGCATTTAAGTGAGCCAAAATTCGGTGTTTTCACTAATAATTGGGCTTGGCTGTAAGAAACAACCTATGTTGAAAGTTTCTCATTATTCCTTCACTCCTACTATGTATTAAAACATTTTTTTCTTTCCCGAAATAGCTGATGAGTGTCGTTTTAATTAAACTAAAATTTCATCGATACTGGGATTGATCTTGAATTTGAAGTGATTTATCTTTCCCTTTGGGGTTTATAATTTCATGCATATGCAAATAAAGGCATTGAAAATTGCATCTCTGTAATGCACCCATCAAAGCAGAGTAACCCAGGGCCAGAACGTGGTCTTCCTAGGCCGGCACTTTGCTACGTGAAACCTGCTGAATCAGCGATATTGATCTGGACATGTGGTGCCTCCCTCCTTCCTCAGGTTCAGCGTGGGATCCCTTGCAGACAGATGGTGCAGAGGTCCATGGCAGGAACCCAAATGAGGTTGTGCTTGGCTCCAACCCAGCCCCCACACTGAGATGCAAGACCTGAAAGCAGGCTCTGTTCCAAGATATGGGGAGGGGGAGGACTGGGAGTGCTTCTTCTGAGGTTCTTTCAGAATTCAGACTATAAATAGGATTTTTCATTTCCTCAGACGATCCTAAGTACTGACAGGATGTACAGCAGAAATACTGATCCATTGTACCCTGGCAGTCATCAAAGTGATTTCTGGATGCCTGGTGTAACAAGGCAAGCCCCAGAGACTCCCCAGTGAAGCAGTTGAGCCCAGAACTACGGGTCCCAGAAGTCCTTGCAAGAATGAGAGAAAAGAGTAGTCCTAAAAAAATGGAATGGATTCCCAGCCCCAGCAGGGGGAGCAATGGCTCGAGGCAGGGTGAACCTGTTACTCTCTTCCCCACTAGAGGGAGAGGGAAGTATGAAGCTCAGTTTCCCTGGCTTCGTCATGAGTATATAATTCCCCCCAGCTGTGAGAAGGGGAGAACAGATTTCCTGGAGGCTCTCAGTCACCAGGAGAGAGGGGAGACAAATGAAGAGAGAGATTCCATGGAGTATGTGGAAGAAGGAAGTAGCCTGCCACTAGAGCTGCCCAAGGGAGAGGAGCCAGCTACCATGGAGTGGGAGAATTCAAAGGTTGCCCTGCCCAACACTTGAAGGTAGTGGAGGAAGCCACACGGGGCGTGGTGCTGAGAGGTGGGAGAAACTGCCAACCCTGCTCCTTACAGGGTTCCCTCTGTGCTGTGAAAAGGCAGGTGATTTGTGGTATTGGTTTGATGTGCAAAGACTGTCCATGAAGATTTGTTCTGAACTGTTGTGCTAAACCCTTCTGAAGGAGGGGGAAGGAAAAGCTAATGCCCTAATAGAAGACCTGAGGTCTTGAGGAGCTGAACGTTTGCTGAGGGATTTTGGGACCTGGACTGTACTGTTTTTTTTCTTTTGGAGACTATATTAAGAGGGCTGTACCTTTTGTTTTGAAGAATATATTATGATTTTTGGTATGAAATTGCCCTGATAATAAATTACTTTGGCCCTGAGTCCCAGTATCAACAGTATTCTGTCCTGGAACCCTGGGAGCCCCGCAGGCTTGCTGGCTCTACCCAAGAGGAGGAAGCGGACCCCCCCCCCCCTCCCTTTACACTAGCAATAGCCAAACTGAGCAGAGCATTTATGTGGCCCCTGGAAGTAGGCCTTTCCCCTTTCTTTGGCTTTGATACACCATAATCTCATGGGCAGAGCTGAGTCTCAATCAGTGAGACATGAAGGTCTCGGCCTTAAAGTACATTGATCAGAAAGTGCGGCTCCATTATTTCTACTGTGATAATTATTTTTCTACTACGACTGTTGTGCACATTTCAGGAGATAGACCTTGGAGTGATAGTGTCTGAGGATCTCAAGGTGACTAAACAATGTGACAAGACAGTGGTCACAGCCAGAAGGATGCTATGTTGCATAGAGAGAGGCATATGTAACCCTCTTTGGTTGAGGTGATCTAGGCAACCGCCTAGACTATGCCCAGGATAGGTGAACGACAGGGCAGCACATTATTACTTGTTGAGACCAGGGCAGGACTAGGATTGACCTAAGAGGCCCAGCAAGCTCTGTACCAGACTTCACACAATGATGGAGACCGCACCAGAACGTGGTGAAGGCGGTTAGCTTGGCAGAGTTTAAAAAGGGGTTAGACGGTCCATAAACCACTACTAAATGGACTTGGGAAAAATCCACAATTCCAGGAATAACATGTATAGAATGTTTGTACATTTGGGAAGCTTGCCAGGTGCCCTTGGCCTGGATTGGCCGCTGTCGTGGACGGGATGCTGGGCTCGATGAACCCTTGGTCTTTTCCCAGTGTGGCATTACTTATGTACTTTTGCTGAAACCAGAATTTTTACTGTTCTTCAACTGATGAGGGTACAACGTCAACCACTTCAACACAGATGGCCAACTATGTACGATAGCTTTCTCCTCTCCTGCAATCAAGCAAAGAAGTTACAAACAGCTTCTCCTTAATCTCCCTGTTACTCAAACCACACATCAGTTTGGTGAGGGCTTGGCTTAGCTTTGCACAGTTCACTTGCTGGTATGCTTACGCAGATGTTAACTGTGGTCAAGATTTAATTAGTTGGTAATCACTTACAGCCTTTTTGCTGGCTGGCTGATAGACACTGTGGCTCTGCAGTGATTATATTATCAAATATTAAATACTTCTTTTCTGCTCCTGCCTGCTATGGATGAAATGGCAAGATGAAACAAAACAGCCAAGTGGACGATGAATGGCAGAAGATTCTTTATTGATCCAACATGGACCGTTTTTCTGTCCAAAGGCCTGCATCAGGGGTCAAATGATATCTGGATCGATCACAATACAATTGTATCACTAAAATCACACCAGTTATAAATTCTTGCACTTGCTCACATTAAACGTCGTCTGCCATTTGGACGCCCAGTCTCAAAAGGTCCTCTTGTAATATTTCACAATCCTTCCGCGATTTAACGACTTTGAATAACTTTGTGTCATCAGCAAATTTAATTACCTCACTAGTTACTCCCATCTCTAGGTCATTTATAAATATGTTAAAAAGCAACGGTCCCAGCACAGACCCCTGGGGAACCCCACTAACTACCCTTCTCCATTGAGAATACTGACCATTTAACCCTACTCTCTGTTTTCTATCTTTTAACCAGTTTTTAATCCACAATAGAATGGTATAAATAAACGATAAACAAAAGACATAGGTCATGCTAATAAAACTGTTCGGTGTTTCTCTGTCCACAGTATCTGCTAATATATTATAAACTAAAAAAACTAGAAAATTTTCTTTCACATTATTTACATTACATAGTTACAGTCATGCAATATTATCATGAATGTTCATAAATGTTTGCTATATATTTTATAAAGGCAGATATATTATCCGATGTTTTAAAAAAAACTTTAATCTATTTTGTGTTTTTTGAAGAAAATTGTTTGTGACCCCTGATGCAGGCGCTTTGGCACTGAAACACGGACTGTGTCAGGTCCTTGATATGAATATTCTGAATAAACTGCTCTTTGTTATTATCTCCCTATTGGTTTGTACATTCGTCAGCCTCTACTTTTGCTGTTTTGCTTTGATTTTCCGTGGAGGCTCCTCCTGTCTTTTTGGATTTGCAGCAGTACACTCCTATCATTATTCTTTTCCCCTTTACACATGGAATTTCTATCCATAGGGATTCTAAGATGTGTTTCACGTCCTGCAGAATTTTTAGTCTATTTGATTCAAGGCCCTCTTTAACATAAAATGCACCAATTCAATCCACCTTATCACTACGATATAATTATACCTTGATATGACAGTGTCCCACTGATTATCTTCCTTCCACCAGTGAGATACCTATTAAAGCTATCTTTTCATTTAGTGCAACATAATCTCCCATCTTATTTCGTAGGCTCTTGGCATTTGCATGTAAACATTTCAAGCAATGTTTGTTGTTCCTATTCACAACTTGCTCAGCATTTGACAGTGTTAATTTGCAATCTTCAAAACCTGTCTGTTCTTTATAGTTTCAATTGCAACCTTGCTATCGGGATGCCCTACCTTCCCTGTTTTGGTGGTATCTTTTAAAGATACCTTGTTCTGAACCATGCACTTTTTGAGTTTAAAAGCTGCTCTATCTCCTTTTTAAAAGTTAGTGCCAGCAGCCTGGTTCCATCCTGGTAAAAGGTGGAGTCCATCCTTTCGGAACAGGCTCCACCTTTCCCAGAATGTTGCTCAGTTCCTAACAAATCTAAAGCCCTCATCCCTGCACCATTGTCTCAACCACGCATTGAGACTTCAGAGCTCTGCCTGCCTCTTGGGTCCTGAGCTTGGAACGGGAAGCACTTCTGAAAATGCTACCATGGAGGACCTGGACATCAGCTTTCTACCTAGGAGCCTAAATTTGGCTTCTAGAACCTCCCTCCCACATTATCCTATGTCATTGGTATCCACATGTACCAAGATAGCTGGCTCCTCCCCAGCACTATCTAAAATCCTATCTAGGTGATGCGTGAGGTCTGCCACCTTCGCACCAGGCAGGCAAGTCACCAGGCGATCCTCACATCCACCAGCCACCCAGCTATCTACATGTCTAATGATCGAATCACCAACTACAACAGCTGTCCTAATTCTTCCCGAGATTGTATGACTGGAATAATTTTTGGATTGTAAACCCCTTTGATATATTTTGGTCATAATGTAATATGTCAAATTTTATATGAAATAAATAAATACGCTAGGGCAGTGATTTTCAACCTTTTTCATCTCACAGCAAAATGCATAAATCATCAAGCCACACCATCAGTTTTTAAAGGATGTATATTTATCATTTAACAAACAGGTATTAAGATTGCATTAAAAGTTCAGTAATTAAATTTTTTATCATTGTCTTATCTTTATAGTTGAATAGTTTTATTGATGACATGAACTGTCAAAAGGGCAACCATGAACTTCAAAGATAACAAAATTAGCCACATGCATTCAAAAATAACTATTTTAAAGTGAAAACCCCACACACACACCACAATGCTGGTGATGATCACATCCCTCCACTACAACCGATCTGTAGGCCAACACATTTATACAACTATCCTCGTAATGACAACGTAATGAGATCATACCAAATGGACTCAATCTGACTGTCATACAATTTTCACTACGTAATAATCGGGATAAAATTTGTGATGAGAACTAGCAAAGTGCCACAGGAACAAACACATCAAACCCAAGGACTCACTAGAATCAAGCCAGTTAACAATGTATGGCCAAGTCAAAGTAGACGTAGGGCTTCTTTTCAATGGGCTTCGTTGGCATTACCGCTTGGGAATCACTAGCACAGTTTGGTAAAAGAGGCCCTTAATATGAAGACTGCATTGATTTCCTCATGGTATCTGGGTACACAAACTAGGGGATTTAGCATTTCTGGCTTTCCCTCACCTTTTTTCCTGTATCAATGAAGGGCAGCAGTTGGCAGCAGCGATTCAGACAGTCTGCTCATGCCAACCTGAGCCCTCTCTCTGACACTTCCCAACTAAGCAGCTCCTTGTGACTCTGGGCAAGCCACTTAACTCTTCATTGCCCCAGGTACAAATAAGTACCTGAATATGCTATGTAAACTGCTTTGAATGTAGTTGCAAAAACCACAGAAAGGCATCAAGTCCCATTTCCCTTTCCAAGATTGTGTTGCTACTATTTGAGATTGTGTTGCTACTATTTGAGATTCTACATGAAGTGGAGGAGTGGCCTAGTGGTTAGGGTGGTGGACTTTGGTCTTGGGGAACTGAGGAACGGAGTTCAATTCCCACTTCAGGCACAGGCAGTTCCTTGTGACTCTGGGCAAGTCACTTAACCCTCCATTGCCCCATGTAAGCTGCATTGAGCCTGCCATGAGTGGGAAAGCGTGGGGTATAAATGTAACAAAACAATGTTGCTACTATTTGAGATTCTACATGGAATGTTGCTAATGGAGGAGTAGCCTAGCTGACTTTGATCCTGGAGAACTGGGCTCAATTCCCACTGTAGCGCCTTGTGACTCTGGGCAAGTCACTTAACCCTCCATTGCCCCAGGTACAAATAAGTACCTGTATATACTATGTAAACCACTTTGAACGTAGTTGCAAAACCCACAGAAAGGCAGTATATCAAGTCCCATTTCCTTTCCCTTTCCCATATGTGGAAGAGGGAAGTTACATCAGTGAGAAGACTTGGGGGTTGGTGCTAGTAGGCTGCCCACTGGTGCCAACCACTACAGAAGAAATCTTATAATGCCAGGTTGCTGATGGGACAGGAGTGACAGAAAATTCCCACAGTACACCTGGGGTGCAGCCATGACACAGGTGAAAAATGCTGCACTAGAGGAAAGGAGATATGATACAGATATTTAAGTAATTGAATAATATTAATATACAAACCAATCTCTTCCAGAGATGTGGAGTTGGTAGAACTAGAGGACATGAATTGAGGTTGCAGGGCGGTGGGCTTAGGAGTAATGACAGGAAATACGTTGTACTGAGAGGGTAGTGGATACCTGGGACACCCTTCTAGGAGGGGTAGTGGAGTCAAAAACAGTGAGTGAATTCATAATGCATGAGGTAGACACAAGGGATGCCTAAATAGAAAGAGGATGGAAACTCTCAAGGGGGAGTGGCCTAGTGGTTAGGGTGGTGGACTTTGGTCCTGATTCCCAGCACAGGCAGCTCCTTGTGACTCTGGGCAAGTCACTTAACCCTCCATTGCAAGTCACTTAACCCTCCATTGCCTGCCGGATTGAGCCTGCCATGAGTGGGAAAGCACGGGGTACAAATGTAACAAAAATAAAAAATAAATAAATTAACAAGTTGGTTATAACATATGTTGTCTCAAGACTGTATCACATTTAACATCCTACATGTGATTGGCATGATGGCAAATTGCCAACCAGTGTTTAATCATGAGTGACTATAACCTGCACAGAGTGGCAGGTACAGCTCTGGCTGCCTAGTTGGTCACTGGATGGACCTTGAAGGTCTTTATCTGTCATCATTTACTGTGTTACTATGTTACTATAAAAGTAATATAAAATATTTATTCATAAGAGTAAAATAAGGGAAAGTGTATCCTCAGCTGACTACAGAAACACATTAATTGCAGCGAGACATTTTGCTAATACACAAATCAGGAAGATAAATTTCTGAGCGACTTCTTACAGTTACCAGAAGCCTTTGTGCAACCACAGACGCAGAGCAGCCGCTGCTGGGAATCCTGTGCCAGTGAGTTCATTTGGAAGATGCTGCCTTTCAAGTTTTCAACCTCTTTTCCACCTCCTCTTGCACTTACCTTCTTCCTCCTTTGCTGTCCCCTCTCCTGTCTCTGCCCTTCTCCCCCTCCCTTTCCTCCTGCTATCCTCTCTCCCTGCTCTCATCGTCCCTTTTGTCCCTTCTCCTCTCTCTCCCCTTTCCCTCTGTTGTCCTCTGAATCCTCTCTCCCTGTTCCCCCTGCTCTTCTCTCCCCTTCCCTCTCTCCCCCTTTCCCTCTGTTGTCCTCTGAATCCTCTCTTCCTGTTCCCCCTGCTCTTCTCTCCCCTTCCCTCTCTCCCCCTTTCCCTCTGTTGTCCTCTGAATCCTCTCTCCCCTTCCCTCTCTCCCCCTTTCCCTCTTTTGTCCTCTGAATCCTCTCTCCCTGTTCCCCCTGCTCTTCTCTCACCTTCCCTCTCTCCCCCTTTCCCTCTGTTGTCCTCTGAATCCTCTCTCCCTGTTCCCCCTGCTCTTCTCTCCCCCTTCCCTCTCTCCCCCTTTTCCCTCTGTTGTCCTCTGAATCCTCTCTCCCCTTCCCTCTCTCCCCCTTTCCCTCTGTTGTCCTCTGAATCCTATCTCCCTGTTCCCCCTGTTCTTCTCTCACCTTCCCTCTCTCCCCCTTTCCCTCTGTTGTTCTCTGAATCCTCTCTCCTTCCCTCTCTCCCCCTTTCCCTCTGTTGTCCTCTGAATCCTCTCTCCCCTTCCCTCTCTCCCCCTTTCCCTCTGTTGTCTTCTGAATCCTCTCTCTCTGTTCCCCCTGCTCTTCTCTCCCCTTCCCTCTCTCCCCCTTTTCCTCTCTCCCCCTTTCCCTCTGTTGCCCTCTGAATCCTCTCTCCCCTTCCCTCTCTCCCCCTTTCCCTCTGTTGTCCTCTGAATCCTTTCTTCCCTTCCCTCTCTCCCCCTTTCCCTCTGTTGTCCTCTGAATCCTCTCTCCCTGTTCCCCCTGCTCTTCTCTCCCTGTCCTTTCTTGCAGTCCTTCCCTCCCTTTCCTCATGTATTATTGGATTAGTTGTTCGACAGCATCATTTAATGGTTGTTTCACTGGAGGACTTCCTCATCTGTTCTCTCTATCCCTCTCTTTTACCCCCATAGGTCTTCCCTATCTCCCCTTCTGCTGTTCTGTCTCTATCCCCCCCACCATGTTCCTCCTAGCTCCCTCATTCTTTCTTAATGATTCCCATCATTTCCCATACTTAAATCTCCCCAATTATAGTGCTCCATCTCTGCCCCCCCCTCACCACCACTATTACCATGCAGTTTCCTCCTCCCCCCCCCCCAAGCTCCCCTCACTCTTTCTTTTGTTCCCCCTTATAGCAGGAAGTGGGGTCAAGTCTCAGGGTCTCTGTATTGCTGTTGTAATGCTCCAGGTGTGTAGCATCAATACTGCCCCTTCTCCACTTCTTGGTCAGTGTCACCATTGCTCCTTCTGCCCCACACACCTACCACTGCCTCCTCATCCCTCAGCTCTAGCACTGATGCCTCCTTCACCCCTTAGCCCCAGCTCTTCAGCTCCCTTTCACCCCCAGCCCAATATTTCTGTTCCTGTTCACCCCTCAGTCCTGGTACGGCAAGTCTTCTTCTTAACCCCCAGCCCCGGCACTGCCACTCTGCTCTATCCCTCAGCCTTATCATTGATGCTCCACCCCCTGCCCCAGCACTGTTGCTCCTCTTCTGCCCCTTATAGTCCTACAACAGCCTTGTAAAATTCATGCCACAAATGTGAACATATCAAGCAAAAAATAACATTAACAGATGAAATAGGACTATTGGTATTTGGGTTGGTATACACGTGAAAGATAACTGTAGCAACCACTTGTGCTGAGCCCACATCGCATATCCTGGGATTTGAAAGGTTAGTCTGAGAAGGAAGACCCACAGCTCAGTTGGGTTGTCAGGGGAGCAATGTGATGTTTGCAGTTCACAGGGAGTGGCTCAGTTCAGCTGGGCTGGGGGGGCATGTGATGTGTGCAGTTCATAGGGAGTGGCTCAGTTCAGCTGGGCTGGGGGGGGCATGTGATGTGTGCAGTTCAAGGGAGTGGCTCAGTTTATTTGGGCTGTGGGGGGCAGGGAGGTCACATGACAGGATGTCCAAAGGAAGCTAGGTAGCACTTTTGGACACTATAGGCACGGTGTGGGAAAGAAACTCCAGCACTTCCAACACAGCCATAGAGAGAGGATGACTCTGCTGGATGCCCAGAAGGTTACTGTCAAGAGGTTGCTAAAGCTACAGATGAAAGTTTCCCCAGTAGCCTAGAACCTGAACCCAGTACATAACTGGTCCCTGATGAGAGCTGAATTAGGAGTGAGAAGAAAGATCTTTGAGAAGAGCAGGCTGGGAAGAAGTAGAGAGAGAGTGGGGGGCTGCACTTGAGAGCTCCTTGAAGAGAGTATTCTGGGTCACTTAACAGAGATAACTCAGAAGCAGTAAATACCTTTCATATGGATTTTCCAGACATAGTTTTGCTATATTAATAAGTGTGCTCAGGAGTTGACTTTTTCCAAGTGACTGATGGAATTATTTTCACTGTGGAGAAACAGAAAGTGAGAGAGTCCAGGCGTCTGCTACACAGTCTGATCTCTGCCAGGTGCAACTAGAGCAGAAAGAAGGAGGCCTGAAGCATCTGGTGTAAGGCAGATCAAGAGGCATCAATGCAAAGCTGGCAGTGAAAAGAATGGACTGAAGAACCACAGGGACTTCAGCCACAGTGAAGCCACCATTGAGATGGGACTGAGGAGCCACAGTGACTCCAGCAGTGAGAAAAATGGACTATGGAACCACAGGGACACCAACAGGGAGAAGAATGGACTAAGGAGCCACAGAGGGGCATTTTCGAAAGGGACGTCCAAGTTGCGATTTGGACGTCCTTGCAAAACGGCAAAATTCAGGGGCAGGGAAACCTGTATTTTTGAAACAAGATGGATGTCCGTCTTTCGTTTCGAAAATACTGTTGGAGATGTCCAAATTCTTAAATCTGAATGTTCCTAGACATGGACATTTCTGACTTTTAGCGATTTTCGAAACCAAAGACGTCCTTATGCAAGCCATTTGGGCATGGGAGGAGCCAGCATTTGTAGTGCACTGGTCCACCTGACAGGCCTGGAAACCAACCACCCTAGGGGCACTGCAGTGGACTTCATAAAATGCTTCCAGGAACATATCTCATACCCAGCTCCCTGACAGCAGTATGCAGGTCCCTGGAGCAGTTTTAGTGGGTGCAGTGCACTTCAGGCAGGCGGACCCAGGCCCATTCCCCCCTACCTGTTACACTTGTGGTGGTAAATGTGAGCCCTCCAAAACCCACCAGAAACCCACTGTACCCACATGTAGGTGCCCCCATTCACCCCTTAGGGTTATGGTAGTGTTGTACAGCTGTGGGGAGTGGGTATTGGGGGGGGGGTTGGGGGGCTCAGCACCCAAGGTAAGGGAGCTATGCACCTGAGAGCAATTTCTGAAGTCCACTGCAGTGCCCCCTAGGGTGCCCGGTTGGTGTCCTGGCATGTCAGGGGGACCAGTGCACTTCAAATGCTGGCTCCTCCCATGACCAAAGGGCTTGGATTTGGTCGTTTCTGAGATGGGCGTCCTTGGTTTCATTATCACCAAAAACCGGGGACGACCATCTCTAAGGTCGACCTAAATGTTGAGATTTGGGCGTCCCCGACCATATTATCAAAACGAAAGATGGCCGCCCATCTTGTTTCGATAATACGGGTTTCCCCGCCCCTTCGCCGGGACGTCCTGCGAGGACATCCTCAGGAAAAGTGCTCCTCCAAGGGACTGTAATTTTATGCAAAAACTTTGCTAAACTCTGCAACAGCGGTAAATCCAAAGTTCAAACTTCCTTGTGTACAGTCGGCATTTGGTTTAAGAGGTTTTTGATTTAAACCTGCCAAGACTATTTGGTACAGTCTTATTCACTACTTAACGTTTCCTTTTTGCAATCCAGAATTATGAACAAATATACAACTCCTCCAGCATTACCCATCCCTTTGGGCTTTATAATCCAAGGCTGCTCCTGATGACTTTGCTCACCATCTGTTTCCCTCAGGATCAGACCTCCCTGCCTCTCCTCCTTCCAGCAATAAACCTCTCGAGGACACACCCTGGCCTTGAACTGGCTTCCCCTGCTCCAGCACCCGCTCCCAGGCTGGGTTCCTCTTACCCCCTCACAGTTCCTGCTTTTAGGGGTAGGAACTCCTCTTTATTTCAGTCTCAGTGTATTCTGCCTTTCCAGGATACCCCCTACTCCTGGGGACCTGGTGGAGGTGAAGCATCCAAAGACCATGTGCTTATACAAACAGGAACTTGTATTACCTTCAAACTCCACCTGTATCGTCAATCATAAACTAGAATTGTTTCTCTCTGCAAATAATTGGATGACACACTCCCCTTGGGCTGGGCTTCACTCCCACCCAGGGACCTACAATTCGCTCCCCCCCCCCCCCCCCCCAGAACCACACCACTCAGTATTCCCCATATAATGGGGGATTACACATACTTAACCTCTCACTGCCTGTTCCCTCTCAACACTGTCTTTCATTTCTGACCGGAGGGGTTTCCTTTGCTGTATTCTACTCTGCAGAGCCTTGGTTGTGTAGGTGGGGGGAGGGGGAACTTGGTACCCAAAAAGGATAAGTGACAAAGGATAAGGTGCCAGCAGTAGTCACGTACTTAGAGGTCCAGGGCTTGTTCTCTCTCTCAACCTGCTCCCCACCAGCTCTCTCTCTCTCTCTTTCGCTCACAAGTTCTGCTTCTATAATTGTATTTCCAGGTTACTCACACACACCAGCCACAGTGACCTCTCAGAAATTAGCCTTTTTTTCAATATCTCTGGGTTCCAACTATCTAAGCACCTTTCTGAGCTTGGCACTATCTCTGTTTCTCTGTCTCTCAGCTGGTGGCAGGCAAGGAGGTTTGATTAACAGGAGCCGGCAGGAGCGTGCTTGGCCCATTATGTGGGCTGAAGCCAGTAGGCGGAGCTTGTTGCCCTATCAGTTATATTGGTTTGGGTGTACCAAGATGGCGGCAGCTGCATCATGCCATCTCCTTCCTGCTCATCAAACCTCCTTGGTGGCAGGACATGCTCCCTGGCTTATCCATCTCTATCTGTTTCTGTCTCTCTCCTGCACACTGTGATCACCACCACCTCCACAGCTGTGCACTGGTTTTTCCCAATTCTCTGCCACAATCTGCTCACCCCCACCCCCACCCCCACCCCCCCCAGCTCTACAACCCTCTCTCTATCTCTTCCCAGCACCAGCCCCTTCTTCTGAACCACCTCTCACTGCTATAATAGAAATTATAAGTAGTAGCAGTTATAGGCCAAGAGTTGTGAGTCTGAAGCATATTTCATCTTTTTACACTAAATAGAAAATAATTTAGTCATCTTAACTTTTTATACAGATTATTCTATCCAAATATCAGAGAGATTAATGTTCAGAAAGATAGAGCAAATCAAGTGATAAAGTCTGTGAGACCCATCAGATCTGTTATTCACCCTCCTGCTGCAGACCGCTAATCCCACTTGAATTCACACTTTATTCCCGGCCCCCCCCCCCCCCCAACAGGTAAAGGATCCTCTGGCTTTATCCCAGGCATTACCCCTCATTCCCCCCCCCCCCCCAGCTAAGAATATTCTGGGCTTATCCCAGGCTTTACCCCTCATTCCCTCCCCACCAAGCTAAGGATCCTCTGTGCTTATCCCAGGCTTTACCGTTTATAGAGTTTATAATTTATTCAGACTTGCTAGAGCACTCTATCTGCCAAGGCAGAGCAGAGAGGTCAAATCAGAAACAGGAAAGGAATGCAAGTTAATGATAGTAAAGCCAAACAACTCATACAGAAAAGCAAGAGGGAAAGGAAGGAGGAGAAAGAATCCTATGCTGGAAAGACCCATCAGTCTGATCCCTCCAATGCCTGTTTAAAAAGCCAAGCTCTGAGACTGTCCTTGAAAGTCTTAAGGGAAAATTTGCTGCAGAGAAAAACTGGAAGAGAATTCCAGATATGCGGAGAAAGGAAGAAAAAAGCACTGTGTCTAGTAGAGGGTCAGGAAGGGAAAGGGGTGAAAATGGGACTTGATATACCGCCTTTCTGAGGTTTTTGCAACTACATTCAAAGTGGTTTACATATATTCAGGTACTTATTTTGTACCAGGGGCAATGGAGGGTTAAGTGACTTGCCCAGAGTCACAAGGAGCTGCAAGTGGGAATCGAACCCAGTTCCCCAGAATCAGAGTCCTGCTGCACTAACCACTAGGCTACTCCTCCACTCATTATTCACCAATAAGAGCCAACCTCATCAGTGATGTCACAATGGCTTGATTGCCAGATACAGTTCCCCAGGAGTCAAAGTCCACTGCAACTAACCACTAGGCTACTCCTCCACTCATTCCACCAATAAGAGCAACCTCATCAGTGATGTCACAATGGCTTGATTGCCCGATACTTGGCTCACTTCTGATATTGTGATGTCATAAGGGAAAGGGGGAAAGGGAATGGGACTTGATATACCGCCTTTCTGAGGTTTTTGCAACTACATCTCAAATTGTTTGCATATATTCAGTAATTATTTTGTACCAGGGGGCAAATGGAGGGTTAAGTGACTTGGCCCAGAGTCACAAGGAGCTGCAGTGGGAATCGAACCCAGTTTCCCAGAATCAGAGTCCGCTGCACTAACCACTAGGCTACTCCTCCATGCCTCCATTCATTCCACCAATAAGAGCCAACCTCATCAGTGATGTCACAATGGCTTGATTGCCCGATACTTGGCTCACTTCTGATATTGTGATGTCATAAGGGAAAGGGAAATGAGACTTGATATACCGCCTTTCTGAGGTTTTTGCAACTACATTCAAAGTGGTTTACATATATTCAGGTACTTATTTTGTACCAGGGGCAATGGAGGGTTAGGTGACTTGCCCAGAGTCTCAAGGAGCTGCAATGGGAATCGAACCCAGTTTCCCAGAATCAGAGTCCGCTGCACTAACCACTAGGCTACTCCTCCACTCATTATTCCACCAATAAGAGCCAACCTCATCAGTGATGTCACAATGGCTTGATTGCCCGATACTTGGCTCACTTCTGATATTGTGATGTCATAAGGGAAAGGGAAATGGGACTTGATATACAGCCTTTCTGAGGTTTTTGCAACTACATTCAAAGCGGTTTACATATATTCAAGGTCCTTATTTTGTACCAGGGGCAATGGAGGGTTAAGTGACTTGCCCAGAGTCACAAGGAGCTGCAGTGGGAATCGAACCCAGTTCCCCAGGATCAAAGGCCACTGCACTAACCACTAGGCTACTCTTAGTAAGGGCAAGGCAATGATTGAAATTATAAGGCAGGCAAGAGGGAAGACCTATTCTGAAAGCTTTAAATGTCAAGAGTACGATCTTGTATGTGATACGTTTCTCCACGGGTAACAATTAGTGACGTTTCATTAAAGGAGTAATGTGATCTGAACTGCAGGCACCACAGAGCAGTTTAATGGCACCAATGGGTTTGCAGCTTTTTCAAGGAAGGCAAGGGTAAACCCACATAGACATTGTCACAGTAGTCAAGGCAGGAAGTGCTTATCCCAGGCTTTACCCCTCACTCCCCACAGTTAAATTCTGTTACCTTGTCAGGGATTTATCTCTCGCCAACTCTCTAGAATTAGATTCAAGGCAAGTTACAACCAGTATAAAATAACAGGCAGACAACAAAACCACAGGAATTACACAAGTACAGAGAGAAAAATATATTCATTACATACAATAAAAAAGTTAAAGCGCCCCAGATCTAGTAAACAAATATGTTTTCAAGGCTTTGTAAGACATAAAAGAATTCCTCAATGAACGTAATTCACATGGAAGGTTGTTCCAGTAACAAACAGCTGGGAAGAAAATTGCTTGAGCAAAAGAGGCCTTAAACCGTATGTTTTTAATTGAAGGAAACGTTAGCAATAAGTAATTACATCTTCTAGAAGTCATCCTAGATTTCTGCATATTCACCAACTGAGACCCACTTTCAGGGCACAAACCATCCAAAAATCTTAAACACTAAGCAAAGTGCCTCAAAAATAACCGGAGACTTCATGGGCTACCAATAAAATACTTCTAATAAAGGACTTATATGCTTATCCTAGGCTTTGCCCTCACCCCCCCCCCCCCCCAACTAAGAATCCTCTGTGCTTATCCCAGGCTTTGCCCTCCCCCCCCCCACCCCACACACACACACACACACACTCACAGCTAAGAATCCTCTGTGCTTATCCCAGGCTTTACCCCTCACCCCCCAACTAAGAATCCTCTGTGTTTATCCCAGGCTTTGCCCTCACCCCCCACCCCCACCCCCAACTAAGACTCCTCTGTGTTTATCCCAGGCTTTGCCCTCACCCCCCCCCCCCCCAACACAACACACACAACTCACAGCTAAGAATCCTCTGTGCTTATCCCAGGCTTTGCCCTCACCCCCCCCCCCCCCCCCACACACACACACACACACACTCACAGCTAAGAATCCTCTGTGCTTATCCCAGGTTTGCCCTCATCCCCCTCCCCCCCTCCCCCCTCCCCCACAGCTAAGGATCATCTGTGCTTATCCCAGGCTTTACCCCTCACCCCCCCCCCCCCCCACACACACACAGCTAAGAATCCTCTGTGCTTATCCCATGTTTTGCCCCTCATCCCCCTTCCCCCACAGCTAAGGATCATCTGTGCTTATCCCAGGCTTTACCCCTCCCCCCCCCCCCCCCACACACACACACACACACACACAGCTAAGAATCCTCTGTGCTTATCCCAGGCTTTGCCCTCCCCCCCCCCCCCCCCCCCCCACACACACACACACACTCACAGCTAAGAATCCTCTGTGCTTATCCCAGGCTTTACCCCTCACCCCCCCCCCCCCCCACACACACACACACACAGCTAAGAATCCTCTGTGCTTATCCCAGGTTTTGCCCCTCATCCCCCCTCCCCCACAGCTAAGGATCCTCTGTGCTTATCCTATGCTTTACCCCTCACCCCCCCCCAACTAAGAATCCTCTGTGTTTATCCCAGGCTTTGCCCCTCACCCCCTCCCACACACACACAGCTAAGAATCCTCTGTGCTTATCCCAGTTTTGCCCCTCATCCCCCCCCCCCCCCCCCACAGCTAAGAATCCTCTGTGCTTATCCCAGGTTTTGCCCCTCATTTCCCCCCCCCCCCCCACAGGTAAGGATCGTCTGTGCTTATCCCAGGCTTTACCCCTCACCCCCCCACACACACACACACAGCTAAGAATCCTCTATGCTTATCCCAGACTTATCCCTCCCGCCCCCCCCCCCCCCCCCCACACACACACACACAGCTAAGGATCCTCTGTACTTATCCTAGCATTTTTTCACCTCACAAAATACTGTTTTCCAAGCACCCTTACTGAACTCCTCCCCCAAATCCCTTTCCCATTGAAGCATGATCCTCTCTTTGCTCATCCTAGGCTTTACCCCTCCCTCCCCCACAGCTAACGATCCCCTAGGCTTTACCTCTCAGTCCCCCCCCCCCCCCCCCCCCCCAAAACTAGGGATCCTCTGTGCTTTTTTGCAGGTTAATCTGAATCCTTCTTCAAACAGTTAAGCGAATGGAAAAAAAATAATGTATGAACCAGTAAGCCAAACAGAGATAACAGGATTTGCATAGAGAAGGGCTGGCAAAGGCAGATATCCGAAATGAGAATTTTTGCTCTGTATTTACAGAAGGTCAAGGAGACAGATCTCAGGTGATGAGAGGCTTTGATAGTAACATGGTAACATGGTAGATGATGATGGAGTCTCTCATCTCTGACTGCTTATGACTTTTCAGCAATTCTATCTAAGGAAATTTATTTGTGTGCTTGTTGATGTGACATACGACAGGTGAGATCACAGGTGAACAAATTTGCAGATGATGACGTTGTGAAGTTGGCCTTTCCTGTCTTATGTTTCTTACTGTTGTGTTCACTTGACGTCGATATTATTGGAGGTAACCGTGTAGGACTGGCCTTCTGCCCGGTTATCTGCTGCTGATTAAGTGATTTCCTGGACAGGGCCTCTCACAAACCGGGGAGACTGCTGCGACACTGTCCGTTTAGTGCTGGGTATTCCGGAGACAGAGTCATATCAAAGCCTGGAGCTACCCAGTCACCACCGAAATTCAACAGCGCTAAGAGTAACTTCCAGTTAAAAGCACAGGAGAAAGGTTATACTAATTTAACCAAGGTACTGCCATTGAGTATCAGCTGTACCCAGGTAACTCCCAGCAGGCTGCCAACTGCCCCAGTATTCAGTACCAATATCACTGCCCCCTTGGTTTCTGTGCATTGGACACCCAAGCTGCAGAGCTCTGTCCATCTCACCCTTTCCAAGGCCATGTCCTCGGAACTGTTGAGGTCTTCCTGGCAGGATCAAGGTTGTGCTTGAGGGTGTCCTAAGAACATAAGAATAGCCATACTGGGTCAGACCAATGGTTCATCTAGCCCAGCATCCAGCTTCCAACAGTGGTCAATCAATGTCACAAGTACCTGGCAAAAACCCAATTAGTTGCAACATTCCATGCTACCAATCCCGGGGCAAATAGTGGCTTCCTCCATGTCTATCTCAATAACAAACTATGGACTTTTCCTCCAGGAATTTGTCCAAACCTTTTTTAAACCCAGATACGCTGACCACTGTTACCACATCCTCCATCAATGAGTTCCAGAGCTTAACTATTTGTTGAGTGAAAAAATATTTCCTCCTATTTGTTTTAAAAGTATTCCCATATAATTTCATTGAGTTTCCCCTGGTCTTTGTACTTTTTGAAAGAGTGAAATATCGATTCACTTTTACTCATTCTACACCACTCAGGATTTTGTAGACCTCAATCATATCCCACCTCCAGTGCATTTTTTCCAGCGAAAAAGGTGCCGGTACTCAAATGTCAGGCCACCCTTCAGGGGTGGGATAATCACTGAGAGACCCATCCCACAATAGCCAGGCCCCCTGCAATCAGTCATAGAATTCAAGGCAGAATTGGTGTGTAGAGCCTGAGCTCTTTCATTAAAACTTGGGGACCATGGGTCAATTTTAGCAGACAATGGAAAAGGTGCCGGTACTCAGTACCCCCAAGTACCCCCTCAAAAAAAGCTCTGCCCACCTCAGCCATCTCTTTTCCAAGCTGAAAAGCCCTAACCTCTTTAGTCTTTCCTAATATGAGAGGTGTTACATCCCTTTCTTGTTATTATGCAGAGACAGTGAAAAGTTAAGAGAGATTAAGTTTCCTATTCAATTTTGGAACTGTTGTGTCTGTAGATCAATTGCCGAAAAAAAGAGTCCTACAATTGTTTTTTTCCAAATTCATGTGTCCACTTTTTGGAATGGAAAACAAAACTAAGGACGTTATAATGCCCTTGTATCACTCCTTGGTGTGACTGCACCTCAAATATTGCGGGCAATTCTGGTCAGCACATCTCAAAAAAGATATAATGGAATTAGAAAAGGTACAGAGAAGGGTGACGAAAATGATAAAGGGGATGGGACGATTTCCCTATGAGGAAAGACTAAAGCGGCTAGGGCTCTTCAGCTTGGAGAAAATGCGGCTGAGGGGGGAGGTATGATAGAGGTCTATAAAATAATGAGTGGAGTGGAACAGGTAGATGTGAAGCGTCTGTTTACACTTTCCAAAAATGCTAGGACTAGGGGCATGCGATGAAGCTACAAAGTAGTGAATTCAAAACAAATCAGAGAAAATATTTCTTCACTCAACGTGTAATTAAACTCTGGAATTTGTTGCCAGAGAAGGTGGTAAAAGCAGTTAGCTTAGCAAGGTTTAAAAAAAACTTTGGATAATTTCCTAAAAGAAAAGTCTATAAGCCATTATTAAGATGGACTTGGGAAAATCCATTGCTTATTCCTGGGATAAGCAGCATAAAATCTATTTTACTGTTCTGGGATCTTGCCAGGTATTTGTGACCTGGATTGGCCACTGTTGGAACAGGAGACTGGGCTTGATGGACCTTTGGTCTGTCCCAGTATGGTCTTATGTTCAGGGCATCCAGAAGCAGCAGCACATCTTAAGCACTGCTTGCACCTCATTAGTTTGTGAGGGCCGGGGGGGGGGGGCAGATGATTGTGGGGGACGGACAGAGGAAGTGATGTTAGGCCCATTGTTGGGGGGGGGGAGGGGGAAAAGGAAGGGAGAGATGCCAGACCCGGGGAGATATCAGACTAGATCAAATGTGAGGAGGAAGAAAGGGGGAGAGATTCTGGACTCTGAGTTGAAGGGGAGTGGAGGGAAGAAAATGAGAGGCTAGACTGTAGAGGGGGAGAGATCCCAAACCCATGGTGGGGAGGAGTGGGGAGTGGAGGAAAAAGATAGAGAGACCAAGTGATGCTGGACCAACTGAGGGAGGGAGGAAGAGAGAGAGAGCGAGAGATGCTGGACTGCAAGGGTGGGAAGGGAAGAGAGAGGGAAAAATGTTGGCCTTGGGGTGGGGGTGCTATAGGAGGGAAGAGGGGAGATATTGTGGACAAGGGACAAGACAGGGACACAGAGAAAAGATACTGGGCATGGAGGGAGCCTAGGGATAGGGACACCGAGGTGCAATTCAAGACATTGGGGGGGAGGGGCAGGGACACTGAGAAGGCAGATGAGGAACATGGGAGGAGGATAGACAGAGAAGAACAGAGTTTGCTGGATGGGATGGATAAGGGACACAGAGGGAAGATGGGTGGTGAACATGGAAAGAAAAGAAGTGCCAAATGGACAAGGAGACTCTGGTAAGAGAGTGACGAGAAGAAAGAGGAAAGCGGAAAGCAGAAACTGGGACCAACACAATAAGAAATATTGTTAGTAATCCAGGCTTTCAGCTGGGGTAAGGAGTGAAATTGTTAATATTCGGAATTGATTGATTTTAGCTGTATGCATGTAATTTGCTTTTGCCAATTAAGTTTGTGGCAATATTATGTCATTTAAGTTGCTGAGACGCTCACAGAGGGTCCTGTGCTGGACTCATGATTCCTAAGGGAAATGTTCCTCCTGAAGAAGGAGTGTTCGAAATGTGGTCTCGCATCCAGGAACAAAAGAGAGAAGGTGTGAAGAGTTAGAAGGTGCTTAAAGTCTGGAAACAGTATGTAAATTCCAGGAAGCCCTTGACACACTGCACTGATTCACTCTGCTGAACTAACACTACTCCAAGAAGAGTGCTGGAGAGACTTTGTTGTGAACACTGTGCTCCTGCTTGATGTGATTTAGAAGATGTTTATGATTTAAAAGGACTATAATTTGAACCTTTAAGGACAATATCTAAGACACAAGTGGAAGATTTGAAATTGAGGAAACAACAATTGGGGAGCATGTACACAGATTATGGATATATAGAAATGTGCCCACACAAGGTTTAAGTGAATGGGTGGTGAAGTGAAGGGTGTGACTGGACAAGTTACGGAACTTACACAGCATAAGTGGTTTTATGTGATATATGTATTGTAATAAAAGAAATTACATATTTTAAAGGAAGAACGTTTTTTGTGATATAATATTATGTATGAACCATAGATTGAGCGGACTATAAGTTTTTAAATAAATGACCAGGTAGAAAACAGAATTTTGCATTTGCCAGAACAGGTTTTAGACACAGCTGAGACCCACCAGTAAAGTGTCATTTCTTGGCCTTTGGTCTCCAGCTTTGTTGCTACCTTGGTTTTGCTGGAGAAATGTTTAGTATATTCAGCAAGTTTAATTATAGTTAAGATTACACTTGTAATTCCAGTTTACAGGACTGAACTGGGACACACAATTAGTAGAAGAGCTGGGATTTGAACCCAGAACCTCTTTTGTCATAGGTAGCTTTCTCCTCTGCCAGCTGCCTCATTGCTTGGGTACCTCAGCTGGTGTCTCTCTTTTGCAGGACAGACTAAACCTACTGCAACGTCATTAGCCACATGGGCTAGGAAGAGCCACTGCACATCCCTGCAAATGAGCTGTAGGAAACTGAGTACATCCTGGGATCCCTCTGGCAACTTCTGATCCATTCTGGTAAGTGTCCGACAAAGGATGCTGGGCTTAATGGACCGTGATCTGAGTCAAGTCTTTTCTTATGGGCTTTTATAAGAAACTCTAACCAGGATTTGACAGGTCTCTCCTTCCCCTGTGAGGTCTTTCCACAGCCTGGTTCCTCATTATTCATTCAGTAAGCGTCTATCTAACTGTCTGCCTCCAGCAGACACTGTAACCTGCTAATTTCGCTGACAGGATTCTGTGTTAATTACAGCCTGTCACTCTGCAGATAACTAATATTTAGTGGAGTGAAAGCTTTGGGAAGGAGGGAGGGAGAGAAGAAAGCAGGAGCTTTACAGCCAGATTCATCTAGTGTTGCCTAGAATTAGGCTTGCCAACTGGATCCTGATTTTGAGGGCAGGTTGATGCAGTCCTGGTCTTCCCAGACAGCCTGCGTGAACTTGTAGTTCTGGTTCCTACGAAAAGCAAGACGCCAAGTCTGTGCAGACAGTGAGGTAAAACCAGACCTGGATCAACCTTTATGAAGAATCTGGAGTTTTTTGGCAACCCTTCCAAGAATGAATGGAACCTGAAAACACTTGTAATGCCTTTTTAACCTGGCCAGCACAATTTAGGGCCAGTTTGGGGGCAGGCAGGGAACATGAGCTCCCCATGTTTTCTAGGGCTTTTCCTGAACAGGGAGAGACAGTTTTTTGGGGCCTGAGGCCTTTGAGATTGTTAAAGAAAAGCACGCCAGACTGAGGTTATTCAAAAAGAAAATCCGAGTCACAAGTAGAAAAATGTTTACATGTTGTGCAGTTGGTCCTGGTACATGTCCGGATTACCCCAGAGCTGCCAAGTTACCCAGTTCCAGGAGGAAGACTTTTTGGCCAATCGTGGTTTTCAACTTACATCCCAAACCAGTGTGGAATTTGTAGTGCTTGATTCTACCCATAATGCATCAGGATGAGGTTGTCAGAAATCAAGTACATAAGTATTGTTATACTAGGAAAGACCAAAGATCCATCGAGCCCAGCATCCTGTTTCCAACAGTGGTCAATCCAGGTCACAAATACCTAGCAAGATCCCAAAAAAGTACAAAACATTTTATACTGCTTATCCCAGAAATAGTGGATTTTCCCCAAGTCCATTTAATAACGGTCTATGGACTTTTCCTTTAGGAAGCCGACCAAACCTTTTTTAAACTCCGCTAAGCTAACTGCCTTTACCACATTCTCTGGCAACGAATTCCAGAGTTTAATTACACATTGAGTGAAGAAAACTTTTCTCTGATTCGTTTTAAATTTACTACATTGTAGCTTAATCGCATGCCCCCTAGTCCTAGTATTTTTGGGAAGCGTGAACAGACGCTTCACATCTACCCGTTCAACTCCACTCATTATTTTATAGACCTCTATCATATCTCCTCTCAGCCGCCTTTTCTCCAAGCTGAAAAGCCATAGCCACTTTAGCCTTTCCTCATAGGAAAGTCGTCCCATCCCCTTTATCATTTTCGTCGCCCTTCTCTGTACCTTTTCCAATTCCACTATATCTTTTTTTAGATGCAGCGACCAGAATTGAACACAATATTCGAGGTGCGGTTGCACCATGGAGCGATACAAAGGCATTATAACATCCTCATTTTTGTTTTTCATTCCTTTCCTAATAATACCTAACATTCTATTTGCTTTCTTAGCCGCAGCAGAACACTGAGCAGAAGGTTTCAACGTATCATCATCAGTGCTAGAAATGCTATTCGAAGCTGACGAGTCAGAGAAATGAATTCTCCCTCCTGGAACTTGGAAGCTCTGCTACACAGATGAGATTTCCAAACAGAGAAATCCAGTTCACAATTCATAGTCCAAAATATGCTCAGTAGAGAGAATCTACATGCGCAACCAGGGGCTTCTCTCGGGTTCTAGGGTTTGGTTCCCAAACCTGGTCCTGGAGGCACCCCAGCCAGTTAGGTTTTCAGGATATCCACAATAAATATTCATGACAGATATTTGCATGCTCTACCTCCTTGATAAATTCATTGTGGATATCCTAAAAACCTGACTGACTTGGGGTGCCATAAGAACATAAGATTAGCCATACTGGGTCAGACCAATGGTCCATCTAGCCCAGCATCCTGCTTCCAACAGTGGCCAATCCAGGACACAAGTACCTGGCAGAAACCCAAATAGTAGCAACATTCCATGTAGAACCTCAAAGAATAGCAAGATTCTGGAATCCTAAAGAGTAACAAAATTCCATGCAGAATCTCAAAGAATAGGAACATTCCATGTAGAACCCCGAAGAATAGCAAGATTCTGGAATCCTAAAGAGTAACAAGATTCCATACAGAATCTCAAAGAATAGCAACATTCTGAAATCCTAAAGAGTGACAAGATCCCATGCAGAATCTCAGAGAGTAGCAACATTCCATGCAGAACCTCAAAGAATAGCAAGATTCTGGAATCCTAAAGAGTAACAAGATTCCATGCAGAATCTCAAAGAGCAGCAACATTCCATGTAGAACCCCAAATAATAGCAACATTCTGGAATCCTAAAGAGTGACAAGCTTCCATGCAGAATCTCAGAGAGTGGCAACATTCCATGCAGAGCCCCAAGGAATAGGATTCCAGAATCTTGCTAAAGAGTAGCAACATTCCATGCTACCAATCCTGGAGCAAGCAGTGGCTTCCCTATGTCTGTCTCAACAGCAGACTATGGAATTTTCCTCCAGGAACTTGTCCAAACCTTTTTTAAACCCACAGAAGCTAACTGCTGTTACCATATCCTCCAGCAACCTAACTATTCTTTGCTTTAAAAGTATTTCCATGGAATTTCATCAAGTGTCCCCTGGTCTTTGTTCTTTTTGAAAGAGTGAAAATCAATTCACTTCTACCCATTCTACACCACTCAGGATTTTGTAGACCTCAATCATATCTCCCTTCAGCCGTCTCTTTTCCAAACTGAATAGCCCTAACCTCTTTCCTCATATGAGAGGAGTTCCATCCCCTTTATCATTTTGGTCACTCTTCTTCGAACCTCTTCTAATTCCGTTATATGTCGTTTGACATACGGCAACCAGAATTGAATGAGGTCACACCATGAAGCCATACAGAGGCATTATGGTATTCTTGGTCTTATTTTGCATCACTTTCTTAATAATTCCTAGTGTCCTGTTTGCTTTTTTCCCAGATCCTTTCTCCCCCTCCCCCCACCCAACACATCTTTATTTATTTTATTGCATTTGTATCCCACATTTTCCCACCTCTTTGCAGGTTCAATGTGGCTTACAACATACCCCCAAACATCTTTGGAGGTCTAATGGTTCTTTGTACATTACCAATTGTATCTGATACCCTGTAATATCCATGTCATAACAAAACTTTGTAAGTCACATTGAGCCTGCAAATAGGTGGGATAATGTGGGATACAAATGCAATAAAATAAATAAATAAATAAAATCCAATCCTAATCTCCCCAACCCCCAAAACATGAACTCTGTTGTGGTCTAGTGCCCCACCCCCAATATCCTTGAATCCTAATGTGCACCTGGAAAATGAGAGGCTAAAAGAAATTCCCATTTACTCCTGCCTCCGTCTTACTCCATGTAGTGCATCCTGGGATGGACCATGTAAGGTCAGTGTGCTAAACGAGCATTTTCCCATTATTTGACCCCACACATTTTGTATGATGGAAGGGCAGGCGGGAGCGAGCAAAGTACTGTTCATCAAAGTACTGGGGTCGAGAGGGTGCCATAAGCACCAGAGAATTTTGTTTTTAGTTCAAATATTGTATTTATTTTATGTAATTGACAAAAAGGGAAAAACATTATCTAGATTGTACATTAGAAATCAGTATACAATGGTTCTCAGATATAACAAAGGCAGGGAATTGTTTTAAAGTCGGGAGAAGGGGGTCCAATCGGGGGAAAAGGGGTGCCACTAGACACCGGGGATTTTTATTTTTGAGTTGGGGTGATAGGGGGTCATGTTGGGGGATGGGAGAATTCTCCTAGATACCAGGGAATTTATTTCAATACATGTCAAGTCATTTGGTGGGGTAGGGGGGGGGGGAATCAGAGCCAATGCAGACCATTGTCCACTAGCAACTTTTTTTTTTAATGTCTCTCTTCCTGTCAGTGTGTGACCAATCACCGCTTAGACACTGGCAGGAAGGGGAATATTTCATTATGAGCTGCAGATTATTTCAATGTTTTTAAGTTGGATACCACAGTATTTTTATCTCTCTAATTTCGTGGTAGAAGGCTGCAGCTGAACCGACTCTACCATGTGACTCTGTGCATCGGCCGTTTAATTTGTGCTGTCTGGGATCCAGGGTTCTTTCTGGAGAGCTTTTACTGGGGCTTAAACTGCACAAACAGGGACCGCAAACACAGTTCTGCTCCTAATGGATTCCTTGGCACACCCTGGGCTCTCTGATGCCTGTTTTTCTGGGGTTTGTTTAACTTGCCGATTATAGCTTCATCCATCTCCAGCTTTCCTTATCTCAGGTGTAAGAAAGCACAGCCACATCAGATTGCTTTTACCTTTCGTTGTAATAAAAATACTTTACTATTTCATGCAAGTAAGAAATTGAAAATCCTCAAATACATATTCCAAAATCCATGCACAGGGCTCACATACAGAGAGCTCTGCCAACGCCTCTCAGTCATGCCTCACAGCACCCCCTGCTATTGCAGTGCTGAGACCCACACACAGCTGTACCAGTGCACCTCATTCATGCCCCACAACACACACTCTGCTATTCCATTACTTAGACACAGCTCTGCCAATGCACCTCATTCATGCCCCACAGCGCACCCTGCTATTCCATTACTTAGACACAGCTGTGCCAATGCACCTCATTCATGCCCCACAGTGCACTCTGCTATTCCAGTACTGAGACACAGCTCTGCCAATGCACCTCATTCATGCCCCACAACACACTCTGCTATTCCATTACTTAGACACAGCTGTGCCAATGCACCTCATTCATGCCCCACAGTGCACTCTGCTATTCCAGTACTGAGACACAGCTCTGCCAATGCACCTCATTCATGCCCCACAGCGCACTCTGCTATTCCATTACTTAGACACAGCTGTGCCAATGCACCTCATTCATGCCCCACAGCGCACTCTGCTATTCCATTACTTAGACACAGCTCTGCCAATGCACCTCATTCATGCCCCACAGTGCACTCTGCTATTCCAGTACTGAGACACAGCTCTGCCAATGCACCTCATTCATGCCCCACAACGCACTCTGCTATTCCATTACTGAGACACAGCTGTGCCAATGCACCTCATTCATGCCCCACAACTCACTCTGCTATTCCAGTACTGAGACACAGCTCTGCCAATGCACCTCATTCATGCCCCACAGCGCACTCTGCTATTCCATTACTTAGACACAGCTGTGCCAATTCACCTCATTCATGCCCCACAGCGCACTCTGCTATCCAGTACTGAGACACAGCTCTGCCAATGCACCTCATTCATGCCCCACAACACACTCTGCTATTCCAGTACTGAGACACAGCTGTGCCAATGCACCCCATTCATGCCGCACAGCAGACTCTGCTATTCCAGTACAGAGAAACAGCTCAGCCAATGCACCTCATTCCTACCCTGCCATGACTGGAAGCGATGGTTGCACCTGAAATAAAACAAAAATGAGGAGAAAGAGGAGAAAGCCAAAGAAACTATCATTTTCTGATAGTCAGGGAAGCAGGGTGAGATTCTTCTAAGAGAGGGGCACTGTCGATCTTCTTGGCAGAGAATATGTGAGCAAAGGTTTACCAAAAGAGTGTTTAACTGTCACCTTTCAGCACGTGAAAGCTATAATACAGCCACAGGAAACTGGCAGAGAGAGAGAGAGAGATAAAGTGGACCACTATTTAATCATGAAAAAGTGGAATCTGTGCAGAGTGCCAGGGGACATCAATGAAATTGCGTGGAAATACTTTTACAACAAATAGGAGGAAATATATTTTTTTCACTCAAAGAATATTTAAGCTCTGGAACTCTTTGCCAGAGGATGTGGTAACAGCAGTTAGCATATCTTGGTTTAAAAAAGGTTTGGACAAGTTCCTGGAGGAAAAGTCCATAGTCTGTTATCGAGATAGACATGGGGGAAGCCATTGCTTGGCCTGGGATTGTTCACATGGAATGTTGTTGCTATTCTTTGAGATTCTACATGGAATCTTGTTACTCTTTAGCATTCCAGAACTGTGTTGTTCTTTGGGGTTCTACATGGAATGTTGCTACTCTTTGAGATTTTGCATGGGATCTTGTTACTCTTTAGAATTCCAGAATGTTGCTATTCTTTGGGGTTCTACATGGAATGTTGATATTAATTCAGTTTCTGCCAGTTACTTGTAATCTGGATTAGCCACTGTTGGAAGCAGGATACTGGGTTAGATGGGCCATTGCTCTGACCCAGTTTGGCTATTCTTATGTTCTTATGATATTTACTACGTACTGTCTTACATTAAACCCTTGCACTGAACTCATCAGGAGCGAGTTGAAAAGGGACAACAGAGAGAAGAAATGGGAGTGGCCTTTGGCGCAAAGCAGCCTTCTGGGCAATAGCCAAGAAAATGATACAAGGTCCAGCACATAGCTACCAAAAAAAGTCACTGGGAGGGTGGTGGGACAATGAGAGAATTGGAAAAACTCCCAGAAGACTGTTCTTAGATTAGGTCAAGAATTCTTTAGTTTGTATCTCATGTTTAGTCAAGGAAAAGGTGAAGGGTAAACCTTCACTCTGTTGGCGCCATCAACCAACCCACCCCAGTAATGCTGTCCAGCCAGTTTGTATTGCAGTGATTCATTTACTCTGCTGTGAAGAATTTATTTCCCTCTTCAGGCATTCTGTACATCCATGTCTATAATAGTGTGGCTTTGAGATCAGCAGTGATTTTTCAGTTTGAATCAGGGATGGGGAGGGGTTGTTTTTGATAATTGAAGACCCCTTTCTGTGTTACTTCCACCTATGATCAATAATAGCAGAGAGATGAGGGAAGGGACCAGTTCTCTCCACTACTCCTGGCTCACCTTTACTCTCCTTCAACAAGTGCTTGCCATCTGGAATATGACCCCTAGCAGTAGTAGTGCAATACTACCACTAGGGGTGCCATTTTCAAGGCAGCGCTGGACATCACTCCTGCACAAAGAGCCCCTGGATCCCAGAAGACCCCCACCCTGGAACACCAACCTTTCAGTTGGGGGAGGTAAGGTGGGGGGCTTCAACTCTAGGAGGGTGCCTAGGTGGTGGTGGGGGTTCTTGAGTAGAGGGGTGGGAATCTGAGGGTTATGTTACCCTAGTTTTGGGCCCTACCATGACTAACTAACCCATGGTGACTTAAATATCTCCGCGGTATTTTTAGAAAAGCGGCGTTAGGGCTATTTAAGTCACGTTAAAGGCCAATTAACAAGACTTAAAGCCCTAATGCCGTTTGATGACTCCTCCCCCTAAGTATCTTGAGGACATGGGTTTGAAGGGCAGAGTCTGGATATAATGTCGATTTTTTTTGCAGGACAAATTACAAAAGGTTATTTGAAATGTCATCTTCCCGGGTCCAAACTTATTGCATTTGCTGTCCGTCTCCTTTTCGGTCCATAGATTCCACCATGTATTGATTTCATTGAGAGCTTTGGGACTGAGTGTTAAATTGGCACAGACAGGATTCAGTTGTGTCTCTCTGTAGAGGGAGATTAATTGAGAGAGAGAGAAAGAAAGACTATTTTAATACCTGTTTAACTAAAGTGGCCACATGACTGGCTTTTTACAAACTTTTTATTTATTTATTTATGCAACATTATGTGATTACATTCTAAGAATAAATTTATGAATGATAATGGAAATAACAGAAATAGATAAGAAGATCATTTAAATCTTAAACTTAGACAGAAGGAAATAAAAAAAGAAGGGGAAAAGTGAAATGAAAGTAAACAGAGGTGAGGATAGAACTCACAGCCAGCAGGATGGTCCAGGGCTGTATGTCATAGTAACATAGTAAATGACGGCAGATAAAAAGACCTTATGGTCCATCCAGTCTGTCCAACAAGATAAACTCATTTTACATGGTATGTGATACTTTATATCCGAGTTTGATTTGTCCTTGCCATTCTCAGGGCACAGACTGTAGAAGTCTCTTGTACTAAAAGTTCTGAAGATTCTGGAATCCTAAAGAGTTACAAGATTCCGGAATCCCAATTAGTAGCAACATAGTAACATAGTAAATGATGGCAGATAAAGACCTTACGGTCCATCCAGTCTGCCCAACAAGATAAACTCATTTTACATGGTATGTGATACTTTATACCTGAGTTTGATTTGTCCTTGCCTTTCTCAGGGCACAGACCGTAGAAGTCTGCCCAGCACTGTTCTTGTACTAAAAGTTCTGAAGATTCTGGAATCCTAAAGAGTTACAAGATTCCATGTAGAATCCCAAAGAGTAACATAGTAACATAGTAAATGATGGCAGATAAAGACCTTACGGTCCATCCAGTCTGCCCAACAAGATAAACTCATTTTACATGGTATGTAATACTTTATACCTGAGTTTGATTTGTCCTTGCCATTCTCAGGGCACAGACCGTAGAAGTCTGCCCAGCACTGTTCTTGTACTGTTGTTTCTTCCTCTTTAACATCAGCAAAATTCGCCCTTTCCTCTCTGAACACACCACCCGAACTCTCGTCCATGCTCTCATTACCTCTCGCCTTGACTACTGCAACTTACTCCTCACCGGCCTCCCACTTAGCCATCTATCCCCCCTTCAACCTGTTCAGAACTCTGCTGCACGTCTTATATTCCGCCAGAACCGATATACTCATATCACCCCTCTCCTCAGGTCACTTCACTGGCTTCCGATCAGATACCGCATTCAATTCAAGCTT
Source organism: Microcaecilia unicolor (assembly GCF_901765095.1). Taxonomy (NCBI): domain Eukaryota; kingdom Metazoa; phylum Chordata; class Amphibia; order Gymnophiona; family Siphonopidae; genus Microcaecilia; species Microcaecilia unicolor. The sequence continues at coordinate 109,469 of NW_021963764.1, read as the reverse complement.
CTCCTTCTTACCTACAAATGCACTCAGTCTGCTGCCCCTCACTACCTCTCTACCCTCATCTCCCCTTACGTTCCCGCCCGTAACCTCCGTTCACAGGACAAATCCCTCCTCTCAGTACCCTTCTCCACCACCGCCTCCAGGCTCCACCCATTCTGCCTCGCCTCACCCTATGCTTGGAACAACCTTCCTGAGCCCTTACGCTAAGCCCCCTCTCTGCCCATCTTCAAGTCTTTGCTTAAAGCCCACCTCTTCAATGCTGCCTTCGGCACCTAACTCTTACTGTTCAGGAAATCCAGACTGCCCCAATTTGACTGCCCCTATCGGACTGACTGTTCATTTCTCTTTTAGATTGTAAGCAGGGACTGTCCTTCTATGTTAAATTGTACAGCGCTGCGTAACCCTAGTAGCGCTTTAGAAATGTTAAATAGTAGTAGTAGTAGTAGTACTAAAAGTTCTGAAGATTCTGGAATCCTAAAGAGTTACAAGATTCTGGAATCCCAAACGGACTCCATATATTACCTAACGGAATGGGAAGAAAGATGCAAGAACATATTAGACGACATAGCACCCTTACAAACACGAACTTCTCGCAGGTATAATATGATTCCATGGTTTAACAACAAACTGAAAAAACTAAAAACACAAACCAGGAAACTTGAACGAGCGTGGGAAAAAAATAAAAGATGAACATACACTCAATGCCTGGAAACAAACACAAAGAAAATACAAATAAGCAATAAGACAGACCAAAAGATCATACTATCAAACCAAAATAGGACCAGATTACAAAGACATGAAAAAACTATACCAACTAGTAAACAAACTACTAGACACCACCCCGGTCACCACAACCAATACAGACATCCCATCTGCAGACAAACTTGCCAAATACTTCAAAGAAAAAATTGTAAACCTATGCAACACGCTACCCCAGAACAATACCGACATCGAGAACTTCATCAATGACATGGACCCAACCGATGGAGAATACCCAGCTGACCGAACCTGGACCAACTTCGATCTTCTCACCATAGAAACAGTCACCCAGGCGATTAAAAAGTTCTCCAACACTCACTGTAAACTGGACACTTGTCCCAGCTACCTACTAAAATAAGCCCCTGACCACTTCATAAGAGACCTCACAACCCACCTAAACTACACGTTTCAGCAAGGCCACTTCCCTAAGGACAAACTCACCCCAATACCAAAGGACACCAAGAAAAAAACAAATGAAATCACTAACTACCGCCCAGTAGCATCTATTCCACTGGTAGTCAAACTTATTTATTTATTTTATTTATTTATTTATTTATTTATTTATTGCATTTGTATCCCACATTATCCCACCTATTTGCAGGCTCAATGTGGCTTACATAGTTTTGTTAACATAGTCATTGCGGGTTCAATGTGGCTTACATATTTTGTTAGCAAAGTCATTGCAGGGTGACAGATACATTTAATACTGTGTCGAGGTTAGGTAGGGGTAGGAGGAAGAAGAAAGGGGTGATTAGGTAGTTATAGTAGGTGAGGTATCTTGGCTGAGTGGGTTGTCAGGCGGATTTGTGTGGCCGTTAGTTCTCACTGTATGCCTTGTTGAAGAGATATGTTTTTAGAGATCTACGAAAAATAGTTTTGTTGATTGTTCTCAGGTCTATAGGCAATGCATTCCACAATTTCATGCCCAAGTACGAGAATGTAGTATCGTGCATCTGCTTGTACTTTAGTCCTTTACAACTGGGGAAGTGCAGGTTGAGGAACTTGCGGGATGCTCTTGTGGCATTTCTTGGAGGTAAGTCTACGAGGTTTAGCATGTAGATTGGGGCGTCTGCGTGAATGATTTTGTAATGGAAAGCATGGTAATCGAACAACTCTCAGAATATTTAAACAAATTCTCAATGTTACATGACTCACAATCAGGGTTTCGCCCCCTCCATAGCACTGAAACAGTACTCGTTACACTTTTAGCCAAATTCAAACAGGAAATAGCAACAGGTAAAAGCATACTCCTCCTCCAGTTCGACATGTTGAGTGCTTTCAACATGGTAAACCACAATACACTACTAAGACTACTCGAGTACTTCGGGATTGGTGGAAACATCCTTAACTGGATCAAGGGTTTCCTAACCACCAGAACATACAGAGTGCTATCAATTTCAAACACGTCCTCACCATGGAAAGCAGACTGCGGAGTACTCCAAGGCTCACCACTATCACCGACCCTCTTCAACTTAATGATGACCCCACTAGCCAAGTCATTAACCACCCAAGGCCTCAACCCTTTCATCTATGCAGACGATGTCACAATATCCCTTACAAACATGATCTGACAGAAATCGCCAATGAAATCAAACTCATCCTGGACATCATGAACTCATGGGCAAATGCATTCCAACTGAAACTCAATGCAGAAAAAACACACTGTCTCATCCTATCATCCCGTCACAATATGGACAACCCTAAAACTATAAACACCCCAGAACACAACCTCCCTATCTCAGACAGCCTGAAAATCCTTGGTGTTCATAATCGACCGAAACCTAACACTAGAGAGCCAAGTAAAATCCACAACAAAGAAAATGTTCCATTCTATGTGGAAACTCAAACGCCTGAAACCATTCTTCCCAAGGGAAACATTCCGCAACCTGATATAATCAATGGTATTAAGCCATGCAGACTACTGCAATGGAATCTACGCAGGATGCACAGAACAACCCATAAAGAAACTTCAGACCGCTCAAAACAAAGCAGCCAGGCTTATATTCGGAAAAACGCGATTCGAAAGCACAAAAGCCCTCCGGGAAAATCTACATTGGCTTCCTATAAAAGAACGTATTGCTTTCAAAGTCTGCACCCTAGAGCATAAAATAATCTATGGTGAAGCTCCAGCATACATGACAGACCTCATAGACCTACCAACTAGAAACATATCCAGATCCACACGAACATACCTAAACGTCCACTACCCAAGCTGCAAAAGACTTAAATACAAATCTACCTATGCATCCAGCTTTTCATACTTAAGTACACAACTGTGGAACGCACTACCAAATGCCGTGAAAACAACGTATGACCATTTAAATTTCCGGAAATCACTAAAACCAACCTGTTCACAAAGGCCTACCCTACCGACCAAACCTAATTGTCCGGACTCTGCAACACAACGAACCCAAAGCATGAAATGGACATAACATAACTCTTACGCTCAAAGATGCCATAACTGTGTTTGTTCCACTCCAATCTATACTATCCAACATTACCTTGTATTTGTTTTTCTCACCAGAATTGTCTTCTTACAGACACTACTCTGTATTTGTTTTCTTACCGGAATCGCCTTTCTGATAATATGTAAGCCACATTGATCCTGCAAATAGGTGGGGAAATGTGGGATACAAATGTAACAAATAAATAAATAAATAAAGTAATACGTACATAGTAAATGACGCTAGATAAAGACCTGTACGGTCCATCCAGTCTGCCCAACAAGATAAACTCATTTTACATGGTATGTGATACTTTATACCCGAATTTGATTTGTCCTTGCCTTTCTCAGGGCACAGAGCGTAGAAGTCTGCCCAGCACTGTTCTTGTACTAAAAGTTCTGAAGGTTCTGGAATCCTAAAGAGTTACAAGATTCCGGAATCCCAATGAGTAGCAACATAGTAACATAGTAAATGATGGCAGATAAAGACCTTATGGTCCATCCAGTCTGCCCAACAAGATAAACTCATTATACATGGTATGCGATACTTTATATATATACCCAAGTTTGATTTGTCCTTGTCATTCTCAGGGCACAGACCGTAGAAGTCTGCCCAGCACTGTTCTTGTACTAATAGTTCTGAAGATTCTGGAATCCTAAAGAGTTACAAGATTCCAGAATCCCAATTAGTAGCAACATTCCATGTAGAACCCCAAAGAGTAACATAGTAGATGATGGCAGATAAAGACCTGTATGGTCCATCCAGTCTGCCCTACAAGATAAACTCATTTTACATGGTATGTAATACTTTATACCTGAGTTTGATTTGTCCTTGCCATTCTCAGGGCACAGACCGTAGAAGTCTGCCCAGCACTGTTTTTGTACTACGTTCTGAAGCTAACGTTGAAGCCCCGTAAAATTTACACTCCAGCCCATCCCTATCTATTCAGCCACGATCAGGGTGACTGTAGAAGTCCAGCCAGCACCAGTTTTAATCTCCAATTACCAGTGTTGCTACCCAATCTCCGCTAAGATTCCGTAGATCCATTCCTTCTAAACAGGATTCCTTTGTGTTTATCCCTCTTCCTCCGTAACAACCAGAAATTCTTGCAGTGTTTTGGGGTTAAAAAAAAACCATAATTAAATGAATTTAAGGACACTGTACAACCACAAGAGAATTTAAAACAAAAGAAGCTCCCGGAGCCAGGTCTCTAGGCTTTAAGACTAAGAATTCCTGTTGTCTTCTCTGAGTGTCTCTAGCTAGATCAAGAAACACTTGTATAGCCGACCCCCAAAACTTTGTTTTCATGTGACAGAAATGTAGATGAAATATGTTATTTCTGTCTGATTCCAGCATAAAAGTTACCAGAAGAGTACTTTGTTCAGTTACAAGTCCCAGTGAGCTTTCCAAGAACTCCGTAAGGTTTAAGTCAGACTGAGGTTGAGCAGTAGAACTCTTTAAAATACCAGACAGATACTGGGCTCTGACTTTGGGCAGAAAGCCGTCAGCTGGAACCCTCAATAACTCAAGGAAATACTTTTTCAACATATCTATCACCGGAATTAAAGGAGATTTTGGAAAATGAAGAAATCTCAAATTGTTCCTTCTGACTAACTTATCCAAACGTTGAAGCTTACGTGCCTGAATATTTCTCTTTTTAAGAGTCACAGAACAAAAGCGCTGCAATTTGTTTTACCTCCTCTTCCAACGAACCAATTCTGGACCCTGTTGCCCCAAATCCCGAGACAGAGCTTGATAATTTCCTTTCAATAATGACATCTCTTTTCCAAAGGATTTAGAGAGGTGTGGTAGCCGTGTTAGTCCACTTTTAAAGGTAATCAATAGAAATAAAACATGATACCTTTTTTATTGGACATAACTTAGTACATTTCTTGATTAGCTTTTGAAGGTTGCCCTTCTTCGTCAGATCGGAAATAAGCAAATCTTGGTAGATGACAGTATATGTAAGTGAGACATCAAAGTTTCATGTTTTATTTCTATTGATTACCAAAGGATTTAGACACCTGGAAAAAAAGAAGACTGCATTCCCTGGATTACATCCCAGCAGGACTGCAGCGTCTCCAAGAGCTGAAGAAAAAGTTATCTCTTCAAGCTGAAACAGGGGCTAAATCCCAGTCCCTCCTGCTTCACAAGCTGACACATTTGGGGAAGAGGCAGTAAGTGGAACCCCTCCAACTGCCAAAGCCATGACACCACAACTGGTTCCCCTGTCTCTGTTGCTGCCAGGCTGCTTCCGGGTCTTGACGGGACAGTCTGCAAGGGAGAGCTGAGTGATGTGCCTTCCATGCTGCAGTCCAATGTTAGACCCCACAGATCCAACTTATGTGGGAGCAGTCACCTCCTGTGCATGGACTCTGAACTTGTTCAGCATTAGCTGCTTGGGGGCAAGACCCCCTCCTGGGCTAGGGGGGGAATACCCCTGGATTTTGCCTGCTGTTTCTGCATAGACACAGGGAAACATGCCCAACAACAAAAATGATAAAGGGGATGGAAAACGTCCCTATGAGGAAAGGCTAAAGTGGCTAGGGCTCTTCAGCTGGGAGAAGAGACGGCTGAGGGGAGATATAATAGAGGTCTATAAAATAATGAGTAGAGTGGAACGGGTAGACGTGAAGCGTCTGTTTACTCTTTCCAAAAATACTAGGACTAGGGGGCATGCGATGAAGCTACAAAGTAGTAAATTTAAAACGAATCAGAGAAAATATTTCTTGATTCAACGTGTAATTAAACTCTGGAATTTGTTGCCAGAGAATGTGATAAAGGAAGTTAGCTTACTGGGGTTTGAAAAAGGTTTGGATGGCTTCATAAAGGCAAAGTCCATAGATCATTATTAAATTGGACTTGGGGAAAATATTTCTAGGATAAGCAGCATAAAATGTTTTGTACTTTTTGGGGGATCTTGCCAGGTATTTGTGACCTGGATTGGCCACTGTTGGAAACAGGAATCTGGGCTTCATGGACCTTTGGTCTGTCCCAGTGTGGCAATACTTTTGTACTTAACTGTCACGGTTGTGGCTGTGCCCTTGCGTTCAGACCTACTATTTCTCTGTATCTAGTTCTGTGACCACTCCAGTCTGACTTTTTCCCTATTGTTGTTCTTCCTGTAGGCCAAGCCTTGCTTTGGTCTTCCTGCTTCTGCTTCATTTCCTGTTGTTGTTCTTCCTGTTAGCCAAGCCTCGCTTTGGTCTCCCTGCTTCTGCTTCATTTCCTGTTGTTGTTCTTCCTGTTAGCCAAGTCTCGCTTTGGTCTCCCTGCTTCTGCTTCATTTTCTACTTGTGACATCATCAGCAAGTCCTTTATAAGCATCTGGGAACTATCATGTTTTGCCTTTTGAAGAAGTCTCTTAATTTGCCTCTGTGTTACCTGTATAGGTCATATCTCTGCTTGGCTTTGTTCGTGAGAGGCTTGCACCTGAAGGTCTGTTCTGTGTTTCTTTGAGTCTTATGTTTCAATGCTTTGCTGTGTTTCTCTGTGTTTGCTTTTGTACCTTGATCCTGAAAGCCTGGCTCTATAGCCACACCCTGCCCTTGCTGTCTGTATTTGTTTAACTCTACCCTTGGCTCCTGCTTTTAGTCTAGCCCTGCTTTTGACTCTTGCTATAGTTAAGCTCTGTGTTTAGCCAAGCTGTGTTCCTGTTTCCCCTGTTCTGTTTCCTGTGTGTGTAGTTCTTCTCTGTTAATTCTGAGAGTCTGTAGAAGCCAGCATTGTCCCTAATTATCTCACTGCTATGCAGCTGGGTCTGCTGCCTCTCAATCTGCCTGGCCTTTCCCTTTCCAGCTGTGGGTGCTGATAAGCACATTGCTTCTTTGTTTGTTTGTCTTCCCTTAGTCTGCTTAATCCTTTGCCTGCCATGTTTGCTTCCTGGCTCTTGAGCTCTGTTTCTGCCAAATTCTGTTCCTGTGTGTGTTTGAGCCAGGTTCTGCTCCTGCTCTATGTTTGAGCTAGTTCTGTCCCAGTTCCCTGCTAAGCCAAGTCCCTTTCAGTATCCTGTTCCAGCCAAGCCAAGTCCCTGTCAGTATCCTGTTCCAGCCAAACCAAGTCCCTCTCAGTACCCTGTTCCAGCCAAACCAGGTCCATTTCAGTATCCTGTTCCAGCCAAGCAAGTCCCTTTCAGAATCCGGTTCCAGCCAAGCCAAGCCCGTTCCAGAATCCGGTTCCAGCCAAGCCAAGCCCGTTCCAGAATTCGGTTCCAGTGAAGCCAAGCAAAGCCCATTCTAGAATCCAGTTCTAGCCAAGCCCGTTCCAGAATCCAGTCCAGTCAAGCCAAGCCAAGCCCGTACCAAAATCTGGTTCCAGCCAAGCCTGTTTGAGAATCCTGAATCCTGTTCCAGCCAAGCCTGTTTGAGAATCCTGAATCCTGTTTCTGCCTTGTTTGTTGTCTTGCTTCTGTTATTCTTGTTGCCTAGCTCCTACCCTGTCTTGCCTGTCTAGTTGTGCTTTGTCTTGTCCCTTTCAGTCTAGTCCTGTCCGGATCCAGTCCTTGCCTTGTCCTTGTCTTGCCCTTTTCTGGACCTAGTTTTAATCTACTTCCGTGTTGCCTTGTCTTGCATTTCCGGGTCCCAGTTTTAATCCAGTTCCGAGTCTTGCCTTGTCCTGTCTGGGTTCCAGTTCTGGCCCTTTGCCTTCTTTTCCTTGCCTCGTCTGGATCCGGTTCTTGTGTTGTCCATTGTGTTTAGTTACCTCTGTCCTGCCTTGTTGAGTCTGTTTATCCTTGTCCAGTCTGATCTGATTCCTGCCTATGCCAACCCCGGTGATTTGTCTGCCAAAGCTCCGGCTTTGGTCCAAGGGCTCACCATTCCTGACAGTTGTGACATTAACTCAAGCCAAACTCCAGAGAAGCAGGAACTCAGGTATGCACGTCTGTCACAGATGCCATCTTGCTCCCCCCCCCCCCCCCCCCCCCCCCCCCCATCTGCTGGCTTTATACAAACTTAACCTGAATCTGAGATCTTATGGAAAAGTAGATAGGATGGACCCTGTAATGAGATGGTTTATGACTTCAAGAGTTATATTGGAAGTGGTGGCTTAGTCTTTTGGAATGCTAGTAGATCAGAAATATTATTTCCTTTTAGGGGATGAAAGACCTAGTCGTGATTTTTCAAGCTCTAATAATGAGCTAATTCAAATATCGCATTGTTTGTGTCAATCAAAGGTTAAATAAAATATTAATTGAAAAAACCCCTTCGCCATCTCCAACTCCTTCAGAACATGTTGGTGAGAATAAGGCTAGATATAATGTTCTGGAGAAGCTGCTCTAGACCCTGGAGCAGAAAAGAATAAAATATAAGATCCTGTCTGTTGTTTTTCGGTCCATACAGCAATGAGACCTGAATATCCAGCATGTTTACCAATTTGATCTCAAGTTCTGCAGTGGAAATTAGTAGCACCTCATAAGGTTTTCTTGTTTACTCTAGCTTTGAAAAAGGGCAAATTTACAGATGTGTGCTTATTAGTGTGCCTTTAAATCAGATTTAATGCATGTTAAGTTGATTAGCATGCATTAAAATGTTTTAATTGCATTGTAGCAGACCTCGCAACTAACGAAGCTGAAGATTGACCCCAGAGGCTGATAAACAAACAAAATTTCATAAGTGTCTGTAGCCCAAACACAAAAACTCCTCACAGTCCTTCTCCCAAGCTCACAGACTAGGTTGAACTACATCTGGACGTGGTGTATTCGGTTGGACCAAAGTTTTACACAGTCACTGTAATAACACTTTAAAAGGAAAAAGGGAAGGTCAGTACATAAGTATTGCCACACTTGGACAGAATCCATCAAGCCCAGTATCCTGTTTCAAACAGTGGCCAATCCAGGTCACAAATACCTGGCAAGATCCCAAAAAAGCACAAAACATTTTATACTGCTTATCCCAGAAATAGTGGATTTTCCCAAGTCAATTTATGGTCTATGGACTTTTCCTTTAGGAACCCGTCCAAACCCTTTTTAAACTCCACTAAGCTAGCTGCCTTTACCGCATTTTTGGAAAGTCCTAGTATTTTTGGAAAGAGTAAACAAATGATTCACGTCTATCCATTCCACTCCACTCATTATTTTATAGACCTTTATCATATAAATATATAAGTACTTTGCCATACTGGGAAAGACCAAAGGTCCATCAAGTCCAGCATCCTGTTTCCAACAGTGGCCAATCCAGGTCACAAATACCTAGCAAGATCCCAAAAAAGTACAAAACATTTTATACTGCTTATCCCAGAAATAGTGGATTTTCCCCAAGTCCATTTAATAACGGTCTATGGACTTTTCCTTTAGGAAGCCGTCCAAACCTTTTTAAAACTCTGCTAAGCTAACCGCCTTTACCACATTCTCTGGCAACAAATTCCAGAATTTAATTACACGTTGAGTGAATAAAACTTTTCTCTGATTCGTTTTAAATTTACTACATTGTAGCTTCATCGCATGCCGTAGTCCTAGAATTTTTGGAAAGCGTAAACAGACGCTTCACATCTACCCGTTCAACTCCACTCATTATTTTATAGACCTCTATCATATCTCTCCTCAGCCATCTTTACTCCAAGCTGAAGAGCCCTAGCCGCTTTAGCCTTTCCTCATAGGGAAGTCGTCCCATCCCCTTTATCATTTTCGTCACCCTTCTCTGCACCTTTTCTAATTCCACTATATCTTTTTTGAGATGCGGCGACTAGAATTGAACACAATATTCAAGGTGCGGCCGCACCATGGAGCGATACAAAAGCATTATAACATCCTCATTTTTGTTTTCCCTTCCTTTCCTAATAATACCTAACATTCTGTTTGCTTTCTTAGCCGCAGCAGCACACTGAGCAGAAGGTTACAACGCATCATCAATGACGACACCTAGATCCCTTTTCTTGGTCAGTGACTCCTAACGTGGAACCTTGCATGACTTAACTATAATTCGGGTTCCTCTTTCCCACATGCATCACTTTGCACTTGCTCACATTAAATGTCATCTGCCATTTAGCCGCCCAGTCTCCCAGTCTCGTAAGGTCCTCTTGTAATTTTTCACAATCCTCCCGCGATTTAACGACTTTGAATAACTTTGTGTCATCAGCAAATTTAATTACCTCAGTAGTTACTCCCATCTGTAGGTCATTTATAAATATGTTAAAAAGCAGTGGTCCCAGCACAGACCCCTGGGGAACCCCACTTACTACCCTTCTCTATTGAAAAACAATGTTAATTTCAGTTGTTGTTTCTTGCTTGTAACATTTTTTCATGAAATGTTCCAGGCTACTCTTTAGCAAAGGTCTTTAGATATCTTCCCAATCGCCCATTGCATTCTCAATCTCAAGGAGAAAAGCTTTTCGTCCTTCCGTCAATTCCCTCTTGTCATCTTGAATGACTTCGTTCCTGTGCCTACTCCTATTCACTTGTTTCTCTTTGGAATAAGCTACCTTCTTTTTTGTAGATATGTAGATGATTTCTTGAGGTTTAGCAAAGCCATCAAAACTGTACTTTTCAACTACATTTTATTCTGTGCTTAAGATTCTTTTCATTTTGAACTATGGGTTCCTTATAATCTTATAGTTCCAGGCAGTGGCGTAGCCACAGGTGGGCCTGGGTGGGCCAGTAGCACACATTTAGCGGTAGCTGCTGGGGATCCAAAGCTACATCAGCTGAAGACTTCCACCTAATGGTAACAAAAACGCTACTCTCTATGATACCGGAACCTGCGCATGCTCAGTTTTCAGTGCATGCCTTCTGCAGACTGCCAAGGTGGAAAGAAGCGTTTTCCTGCCAGCTTAGATATTTTTTTGGTGGTGGTGGTGTGGAGAACACTTGGTGCCCACCCACTTCTTGCCTAGGCCCACCCAAAATCTGTTGTCTGGCTACGCCCCTGGTTTCAGGTTGTTATTAATTTACTAGTAAAAAAGGCCCGTTTCTTAATGCAATGAATCGGGTGCTAGCAATGTTTCCACGGTTGTATTCTCAATATAATTGTTGCTTACATGTGTAAGATTTCTTTATATACAATAGTTTTTGTGTAAACTGTGTTACAATGTGGTAAAAGTTTTCCTTGTTCAGGCCCTTCAATCAGTTTAACAATCACATCAGAAGAGCTCCTTACTCGTGAGAATGCAACATACAGTCGCCCATGTGAGAGACTGAGAGTGACAGTGTGTTTTACAGACAGTGTAAGAGAGAGATACACAGAGTGATTGTGTGTGTGTGTGACAAAGTGATGAAATGTTTGTCTTCCCTTCCGTTCTGTGCACTTGCCTCCACTGATGTTCGTACCTCCCTGTATATGATTGTTTGTTAGAGATTCAATCCACTCCACTTCCCTCCTCCAAGTTCCATTCTGTCTGATTGGTTCTTTGTTCCTGTGACGTCGCATTTGTTTGCTTGGCAACTATGCAGCGTTCCGTTTTCTCGACGTGAGGGCGGGGACAATGAGAGCCAATGAAATGCTGAACTACAGACCTACGAACCCTAAACTGCCACAGTGCCACAGAGTCAGCTTCAGAATGTTGGGGGTGCTTTTTATTATATAGGATTTTGTGTCTGTGTATGTTTCTTTGTAACCTGTTCTGGGCTTAATTGGGAGGACAGGCTAAACCAGTGGTTCCCAAACCTGGTCCTGAGGGTACCCCAACCAGTCAGGTTTTCAGGATAGAGGATACGCATGAACTTCATTTGCATGCACTGCCTCCATTATGCGCAAATCTTTCATGCATATTCATTGTGGATATCCTGAAAACCTGAATGGCAAGGGGTACTCCAGGACCAGACTTGGGAAACACTGGGCTACACAAAAATAAATAAAAAGTTAAACGCCTGAGGAGACACTGAACTGAGCCTGACCCCAGCCCTGAAGCAAAGGCTGTTATTTATTTATTTATTTATTACATTTGTACCCCCGAGCTTTCCCACATAATGCAGGTTCAATGCGGCTTACATAGTAATTTGAAATACAAAGTCTTATAATAGAAATTTCAAAACGGTAATGAAACATTATAAAGGACTTACAATGTGCAATCACAATTCTGGGAGTCATATTTGATGGCCAACTCACTTCTGTAGGTTCAGAAGCCTTTCTTGGTCTTTGACAGATTCGATCAGCCAGATCTCTCTTTGATGGTACCTGTCTTTGGGCTGCTTTTACGAAGGTGTGCTAATGGATTTAGTGTCATTCCATGTCAAGTGGTCTGGTGGTCCCTGCGCGAAGGCTGCAGTATGGAGTCAAACAGATTACTGTATCTCAGCAAGTATTGCATCGGCGAACGTAAAACTTTACCAATGTTCATTGGGGACATGTATGAATGTTCACATAAAATTTCATCGAAATCCGTGATGGTCGCGCAGGGTCCACCAGACCACTTGACATGGAATGACCTAGAGTGCACTAAATGGTACGATACGCATTATTCCTATCATTTAGCACATGCTAATCGTTGGTCCATGCAATAGTTATAACTCACCTGAACTACTGCAATTCACTGCTACACAATGTCAACTCACGATGACTTCAACCAATACAAAACACGGCTGTTAAATTGATTCATTGTGTTTCCCCGTTGTTAATATTAGAGCGCTGGCTTGCAGTACCGTTTTGATTGGTGTTTAAAACTTTGACATTAATTCATCAAATATTTCATTGTGGTTTACTTCTAATCCTTATTCTCCTATTCGAACTCTTTGATCATCGCAACAAAACTTAATGGCTGTCCCCAGTCACCTTACGATACATTCCCATGCAGAAAGAACAGTCACAAAAGAGAGGGTAAAACAGCATACAAGCATAAACAGAAACAAAAAAGCAACACTGGGCCTTCAGGAGAGAGATAAATGTCGTCCTTTACTATGAAAATGACCCGACACGGGCCATGTTTCGGCGCACAAACGCCTGCCTCAGGGGTCCGAATGATTCTTTAAAAGTATAAGCAGATGTAGATGGTCAAGCAATTCAGGTATATTACCTAGTCCAGAGCCTGCTAAATGTCCAGACACTGTTTATACTTTTAAAGAATCATTCTGACCCCAGAGACAGGCGTTTGTGCGCCGAAACCAGGCCCGTGTCGGGTCATTTTCATATTAAAGGACGACAGTTTTCGTGTAGTGGAACCAACCCTTTGGAATTCAATCACCTCTGAACTTTGTCATGAATTATTTTTCAAGAAATTTAAGACTGTTTTGAAGACCCTTCTTTTTGTAAAAACATTTCCCTCGATTTCTAATTAATTCAGGCTGATGCTACACAGCACTTCTCCTTCGCCAGAGCAGCAGAATTAACACTTGTCTCTGAGTTATTCTTTCCACACCCTCCCTTATTTTGAATAATTCTACTTAAATTACATTTCTTTTATTGTAACCTAGGCATACTTATGTGTCTTTCTCTTTTCCTTCGCAAACATGATTTTAGGCATTGTAAACCACTTAGATATACCTTTTCTGGGGGGTATATAAACTAAAATTGAAATGTGAAACATAGTTTATGGACAGCTGTAGCAGGGCAGGGTGTGTAAACTGCCCCCCTCTCCTTTACTGCTGCCTTTCTTCTGAATTAAAAGCCTGTCTTCCCGTAAAAGCCATTACACAAGTCTGCTGGTTCTTCCTTTCAGGCTTTAGCCTGCCAAGAAGGCTTTCCAGTAGCAGGATTGGAACCCACAGCCCTCAGACAGCAGCCTGATTAATGCATTTACTGTGTGACCATAAGTTCATCACTCATAAATAAATTAATAGTGTTCAGCTTGTTATAACTACATTTTCTCATTTTAGTTATGTTTAGAATCTCTTCCACTTCTCATTTCTGCTTAATTCGCAGAAAGGATGTGATGTCACCATGATGGCATTCTTGGGCTGCAGCAGGAAGTGATGTCATTGGTATGGCAGGTACAGTATATCAAATGGGGGTTTCTCTATTGTTCTCCCTAAGTCAGGATTTGGATTTAATTATTTACCCTTTCAGTGTGAACTCAAGGTGACTTGTGAATTGGATTACAGTGGAGAGGTCCCTGCCTTTGACGGTTTATAATCTAGGGACTACATTTGCTAAGAGTTGTTACCATGCACTAAAACCCAGGTGCGGTGAGTGCTATTCACTAAGGGTGGACGTGGGACATGACTTTTGGGCACTTCAGGGCCGGCACAGTGTGGGACCATCCGCAGGTGGTGGTCCTCGGAGCAGAAGAGAGATCTGTGCTGCCCCAGATGGTGCCTGTGAGGGAGGACGGAACAGGTTGGCCAGGGGTCTCTCCGGGGGGGGGGGGGGGGGGTGAGGTCTTGTGTCCTCAGCTGCAATGCCCCATACAGATTCCTCCTTCTCCTCCTGCTCCGAGGACCCCGTTTTCTCCTAGAGAATTTGCTTCTTCAGACAGACCTGACGATGAGTCCTGTGGCCCTTCGTCCCTCAGATACTAGCCTGAGCACCTTGCAGAGGAAGTCGTGCGGAGGAGGGGGAAGAAGTAGAGAGAGGGCTTTTAGATACTGTCACGCCAATGCATGTGCACTCAAAAGTGCCGGGTCAATGTGTACAGGCACGCAAATTCTCGTTTCACTGCATAGCAGCCTAGTAAATCTACCCTATCTTTGTACCTGAGTCGAGAGAAGGTGAAGTGACATCTTTACACCAATATCCAGCCTTACTGGTCCCCAGGTCTAATCCCAAACTCCATGTGACCTTGATGTGAGTCACGTTATCTTGTTGTACTCCTTCAAATACGGCTCTGTCACTGACTCTCTGTGTGATCCTGGGATGAGTCACTTTGGAGCTCATTTTCAAAAGAGAAAAACGTTTTAAAAAGTGTCATAAAGCAGTATTTGGATGAAAATAGTCTCAAAACCTGCAAATCGGTATTTTTGAAACCCGTTTTGCAAACATCTATCTATGCAATTAATCCGCAAAGTATCCAAACCCCAAGGGGGCGTGTTGGGGGCATTTTGAAGGCAGAATTAGGACGTGCCAAGCACTTGGATATATACAGCTATAATGGAACAAAACGAAAACGTCTAGGGCGAAAATCTAAACGCTTTGGTCTAGACCTGTTTTTTTTTTTGAACAAATAAGGTACAGGATGCCCTAAATGACCACTGGAGGGAATCAGGGATGACCCCCCCTTACTCCCCCAGTGGTCACTGACCCCGCCCGCCCACCCACCCCCAAAATGTGATTTAAAGCATTACTTGCCAGCCTCAGATGTTATACTCAGGTCCATCAGAATAGTATGCAGGTCCCTGGAGTAGTCTAGTGTTGGGTGCAGTGCACTGAAGACAGGTGGACCCAGGCCCATACCTCTCCCTACCTGTTACACTTGTGGAGGAAACTGTGAGCCCTCCAAAACTCACCAGAAACCCACTGTACCCGTATGGGCTATGGTAGTGGTGTACAGTTGGGGGTAGTGGGTTTTGTGTGAGCTTTGAAAGGAGTGACGGTGAGATGTGTACCTGGAACTATTTATTTGAAGTCCGCTGCAGTGCCTTCTAGGGTGCCTCAATGCTTTCCTGGGATGCCTGGGGGACCAGTTTACTAAAATCTAAAGAGAGTCCACACACGTGGAGAACTCAGTAGATCCCACGGGGAAGGAGATAAAACAAAAGGAGTGGGAATATGAACCAGGCTTATCCAAAGACTAGAACCAGACAAAATTTATGATAATAAAATAAACAAAATTTATTAATATTTCCTTAAAAATAACTCTTAAAAGTCACTGGACCAGTTTACTAAAAATATTGGCCCCTCCTACATCCCAATGACTTCCTTTTCTACGTTTTTCACTTGTACAGGGTTGGTTTGTTTTTTTTCAAAACTTTCCTGAAAAGATAAATGCACAGAGCACAAAAACTTGTTACAAGTGGTATTTTCCAAAAAAAAAAAAAAGAGACATTTTGCTGTTTCGAAAATGGTTGCAATTTCTATTCGGATTTGGGACGTTTAGTGCAAAATGTCCAAAGTCTAACTTGAACTTCATATCGAAAATGCTCTTCCATATATCTCTGTGCCTCAGTTCTAATCCCAGTTCTGTCACCAATTCTGTGACACCCTGGGATGAGTCACGTGGAGGGGCATAATCGAAAGGGGCGACCAAGTTTTCCTGAGGACGTCCTCGCAGGACATCTCGGCGAAGGGGCAGGAAAACCTGTATTATCGAAACAAGATGGGCGTCCATCTTTCATTTCGATAATATGGTCAGGGACACCCAAATCGCAAAATTTAGGTCAACCTTTGAGATGGCCGTCCCCGATTTTCGGCGATAATGGAAACCAAAGACACCCATCTCAGAAACGACCAAATCCAAGCCATTTGATTGTGGGAGGAGCCAGCAGTCATAGTGCACTGGTCCCCCTGACATGCCAAGACACCAACCGGGCACCCTAGGGGCATTGCAGTGGACTTCAGAAATTGCTCCCAGGTACATAGCTCCCCTACCTTGTGTGCTGAGCCCCCCAAACCCCCCTCCAAAACCCACTCCCCACAACTGTACACCACTACCATAGCCCTAAGGGGTGAAGGGGGGCACCTACATGTGGGTACAATGGGTTTGTGGTGGGTTTTGAAGGGCTCACATTTACCACCACAAGTGTAACAGGTAGGGGGGGGATGGGCCTGGGACCGCCGTCCTGAAGTCCACTGCACCCACTAAAACTGCTCCAGAGACCTGCATACTGCTGTGATGGAGCTGGGTATGACATTTGAGGCTGGCATAGAGGCTGGCAAAAAATATTTTTAAAAGTTTTTTTGAGGGTGGGAGGGGGTTAGTGACCACTGGGGGAGTAAGGGGAGGTCATCCCTGATTCCCTCCGGTGGTCACCTGGTCAGTTCGGGCACCTTTTTGAGGCTTGGTCGTAACAAAAAAAGGACCAATTAAAATCACCCAAGTGCTCATCAGGGACACCCTTCTTTTTTCCATTATGGGTCGAGGACGCCCATGTGTTAGGCACACCCCAGTCCTGCCTTCGCCGCGCTTCCGACACGCCCCCGTGAACTTTGGTCGTCCCCACGACGGAAAGCAGTTGAGGACTCCCCAAAATCGGCTTTCGATTACGCCGATTTGGATGAACCTGGGAGAAGGACGCCCATCTCCCGATTTGTGTCGAAAGATGGGCGCCCTTCTCTTTCGAAATTAAGCCTGTTTATCTCTCTGTGCCTCAGTTCTAATCCCATCTCTGTGTCCCGACTTTCAATTCAGTTTCCCTTCTAAGTCGGTGACTATGTGCGTGTGATTCCTGGCCCTGAGTCACTTTATTTCTGTCTCGGTTCCAATCCCTGGCTATCACACTGATTCTCTGCGTGTGTCCCCAGGCTCTGAGTCACTTAATTTCTCTGTATCAGTTCTAATCCCCGGCTATGACACTGATTTTCAGTGTGTGACCCCAGAATGAATCATTCTATCATCTTTCAGTCCTCCTTCCCTCCCTCCGCTCTCTGGCAACTGTCCTAAAGCTGCATCGCTATACAAAGCCATCCAACCCAAAGGTGGTTGTATGTTTGTTTCTGATGTATTGAAATTGTAAAGTAATTTTAATTCCTGCATGAATAAAAACAGAATGTTTAATGCAAAATATCTTTATTATTCACAGTAATTAATACTTTGTCACAAAAATGCAGGAAAAGAATAATTGTACAGAAATGTCACTCCAGCATGTACAGATGTTTTTAGAATGACTCTGATCCCTGTTTGGTACAAGCAGCCGGACTGATGTGATCCTTGGCTGATCAACAGGTTTGCCACCCCCTTCCCTTTGAGGTACCCCTTCTCGCTAGGTCTGTGCACGCCTCACTTCCCACAGACAGAGGAGAGAGGGGCTCCAGGGGCTGCATACGCCCCCCCCCCCCTTCATGGACCCAGGGTTTTAATCAAAGAATTAGTGACCGGAGGTTCACCAGTCTCACACATCGATCAGCACATGTCTCAGCAGAATGCATGGCGGAATGAGAAAGAACAAGAGACCCCGCTGCAGACGCAAAGACAGGCAGGCTCACTGGTACCGACACCATTGATCACGGGCTGTAGATATGAATCACACCTCACCATATAAATATACACCCAACGGGTACACTTTGACACATCAAGCCTTCAAGTAAGACTGCATTTAGTGCATGAAAATATAAACGGACACTGACACATAAACAACAGAGACCCTGCCCCAAAGAGCTTCACTACGGGACAGATGGGACATTCTGCAGGCACAGCAAAGATCATCATATATTTAACACAAAACATGGCGATGCCCAGCTGTGGCCTACAATCCCCCGGTCCGAGCGCTGACAGCAAAACTTCAAGGTGGGGGGGGGGGGGGGGGTGAGTGTTAGGACACAGGTTCGCAGTGTAACCCTGTTCTCATACTTTTGCCTTAACACTGCTGTCAGTGAAATGTACTGACGTATCGTCGCTTCCACATAGATGAATTAAAACTGAACTTCACACTTCTCCTTTCAGTGCTCTGACCAAAACTTATCAGATAAAGCAGCTCTTGGCCAGCTGGTGATCAGTCGTAAATGACAATGGCAGGAGCAGGTCTGTAGGGTTTCATCATGGGACAGAGCAGGTTTGCAGAGCTGGTTGAACTCCAGCACTAGTAAAAAGAGCAGACACTGAAAAAAAGCTGCGTTAAACCCCGTGTTTGTAAAAACAGCCCGACACAGGCCGTGTTTCGCCCAACAGGGCTGCTTCAGGGGCTACAAGATAAATAGTAACCCCTGTAGAATTCAAGAGAGCTTGGGACAAGTACATAGGATCTCTAAGGGAGTGAAAGAGAAAGTAGATGGTACGGATGAGCAGATTGGATACAGGTCATATGGTCTTTATTTCCCTTCATTTTTCTTTGTTTCTATGAATTTGGATACTGTTTTCGTCAAGGAGGTTAATCACAGGAGATGGCAAGAGCCTACCTGGCCTATTATGTGGGCTGAAGACAGTAGGCGGAGCTTGTCACCCTATCAATTACATTGTTTTGGGTGTACCAAGATGGTGGCCACTGCATTGGGGAGAATTAAAACCTATTTGGGTGGAGTAGGTGGAGACTGGCTTCAGCCTTGTGACATCATGCTGTCTCCTGTTATCAAACTTCCTTGGTTTTCATCTCCATTATCTCCACCTGGAGGCCATTCCATCAATTCATCACCCTTTCTGTGAAGAAGTATTTCACCTTCATCCTATGCCCCCTCGTTTCAGAGTTTCCTTTCAATTGAAAGAGACCAGTCACACAGGTATTTAAATGTCTCTATCATATCTCCCCTCTCTTACCTTTCTTCCAAAGTATACATATTAAGATCTTTAATGTCTCCATACACTTTATGACAAAGACCACTGACCATGTTAGTAGCCGTTCAGGTTTAATAAGCATTTGATACACCACTCAATTAGGAGAAAACAAATGTAGAAAAGGAGAAAGAAAATATTAATAAATCATGCAATTCCAGTCCCGTGGGTGCATGAAGGCAGGAGACAGGACCAGGAGAACTATAGGCCGAGTCCTGGAAGAGAAACGCTTTTAATCTAGTTGTGAATTTTGAAAAGAGTGCTCTATATGAAGGTGGAAAGGAAGAGAATTCCATGGGGGAGGGCCTATGACACTAACACATCTTGGCCCTAATGGTATCCAGGCAAATATGTCACAATGATGGCACTATAAGAAATGGAGGCCCACCCGGAGCAATGTATCTTACCTGCAAGTGTCAGAATTGTAAATGTGATCCTCCTGAAGTAATGGAATTACTTGGTTAAATTTCTTTCACCCTGACACTAATTTAGCTGTCATGTTTTGGACTGGTTGTACCTGCCTAATATCACTAACCCATAAGCCATTCAGTAGGACACTGCAATAGTCAAGGTTACTGATGATAAGAGAATGTACAAGGATACAAAGAAAAAACAGCATTTAACAATGCTGGAAATATGTGGCTGGGAGCTTCGGGTTTGGTCTACCACTACTCCCAAATCTTATCAGATGATTCAAAGAAGATTTTAGAATGTGCTGTAAGGATAGGGACCAGGTCCTTGCCGAGAGATCAAGAGAATCCTCTTAACTTCACTGGATTTTTTTGTTACATTTGTACCCCGTGCTTTCCCACTCATGGCAGGCTCAATGCGGCAATGGAGGGTTAAGTGACTTGCCCAAAGTCACAAGGAGCTGCCTGTGGCTGAAGTGGGAATCAAACTCAGTTCCTCAGTTCCCCAGGACCAAAGTCCACCACCCTAACCACTAGGCCACTCCTCCACACTGTCTGATCCCTAAGCCAGTCTGCTGTCCTGCCAAGTTTAGTACTGAGAGTCAAGATATCTTGTGGGCAACCTACAAGTCAGGATATGATCAGCATATACAGAAGAAATTAGGACAAGTGATTGAGTAAGACCCAGTGGCAGGGACATAAAGATATCGAAAATGGAGCCAGGATGGAGCCCTGGGGAACTCACATTGAACAGTGTAGGGATCTGAAGTGAATTGTATTAATTCTGTTGGTAAGGTATGAGTGAAACCAACGTAAGACCGTGTCAGCAAAACCGATGTCCTATAATCGACAGATCTATGAGGTCAAATGCTGCGGAGAGGTGTAGTGATAGAAGCACTACTGCTTTATGTTACACCATATTGCACTGAATAAATGTAGTAAATGCCCTACAGGGGCTATTTCTGTACTGTGGGATTTCCTGAAACAAGTCTGATTAGGATGCAGAACATTGGTCTTTTCAGGGCAGTGGCATAGCTACAGGTGGGCCTGGGTGGACACAGGCCCACGCAGCTGCAGAGCCACACTGCTCTCTTCCCCCCTCTCCTCCACAGTGTCCCGGCATCTGCACTCTGGTCTCTGAACCCCTTCCCTCCCCAGTGTCGGTACAAGTGTCCTCGGTGCCTGCAGCAATTCATTCTTTCTTCTTGCGCCAGCCCAGCAGGCTTCCATCTGACACGTTCCGCCAGACAGGAAGCAGGCAATGACATCAGCTAGGGCGGGACATGGCAGATGGAAGCCTGTGGGGCCAGCGCAAGCAGTGAAAATGAATCTCTGCAGGTGCCGAGGACGCCTGTACTGTCATCAGGGAGGGACGGAGTTTAGAGACAGGAGCGCAGATGCCGAGACGCTGCAGAGGAGAGGGAGAAGAAGTGGAGTAGGTGAAAAAAAAAACCCTCTTATGTTCTTAAAAAATATCTCCGGGAAGATATTTGTGGTGTGTGGTTAGGGGGGGGAGGGGCAAGTGCGCTTGGAAGGGCCCATCCAATTTACGCCTCTGTTTCAGAGCAGTCTTCCAACAACTCATGCACTAGGGCTTTCTGCAATCAGACAAAAGCTTGTTTTGATGAAATTGCCTTGACTCGTAGCCTTAAGCTGTGGAATGACAAAAGCAGCTTTCCATGCTATGGAGACTACATCTTGCTCAAGGCCGGTAGCAAATCATAATATGAAGAAAAGAAATCAAGATAGAATCAGATCACTTAATAAGACGAGATGGAAGCAGTCTCCAGAACTGTACACTCTACTCTGAGGGCCCTGTTTACTAAGGTGCGTTCGTGTTTTTAGCGTATCTACACTTAGCACGCACGCTAACCATGTAGGCGCCTATAGGGATATTGTAGGTACGTACATAGTTAACACGTGTAGATGGTTAACATGCATTAAAAATGTTAACACGCCTATAACGCTACTTAGTAAACAGGGCTCTAAATCAGAGTCTCACCAGAGACTTATACAGAGGATTTATCACCTCTTCTTATATTCTGCTTGTTCCACAGTGGATTCAAGGCGGATCACATAGTAAGAAGATGCCATCAAAAAATTAACAATATGCTAATTATCTCTAGTTTAGAACAGTGGTTCCCAAACCTGGTCTTGGTTGCATTTTAGAGCAGATTCGGGAGGGCTCACTTCGTGAGTGACCAAACATTTTATTTATTTATTTATTTTTATAGTTGAATATTTTCAAATTCATCTTCCTGAAGAAGGCTCAAAACACAGCTGCTATTGAGAAAGTTGATGAGCAACTCGATGGATGTGGTTCGCTAAGTTTGCACAATGGCTGACTTTCTACCCAGTTTATCGGACACTTGCTAATTAGTGATTGGCTGCAGCAACAATAATGAGGAACCGGAGGACAGCATTAGTCCCAGAAAGATACGTTTGGGACGACTGCATTATTCATGGACAAAATATTTTGCAGTGAGATCACTCATACAGGATGTGGACAATATTTATTGACGCAGGGCCGCCGAGAGACTGGGTCAGGTCCAGGACAAGGCCGCCCCCGCCGCACCGCAGTCCCCACCTGCCCCCCCTCTGTCCACCACCGGTCCGGGCCCCCGCATTGAAATCATCACAGCGCCTC
Organism: Microcaecilia unicolor; assembly: GCF_901765095.1. Taxonomy (NCBI): domain Eukaryota; kingdom Metazoa; phylum Chordata; class Amphibia; order Gymnophiona; family Siphonopidae; genus Microcaecilia; species Microcaecilia unicolor. The sequence goes on along the minus strand of NW_021963764.1, from coordinate 86,991 downwards.
ACCTGTCACCTTGCTCCGTAACTGAAAGCACAGCAGCAGCAGCAGATCGGATTCGCCTCCCTTTGGGGCTTCCCTCCCCGTGTCTCGCCCTCATGGAAGTTACATCAGACGAGGGCGGGACACAGGGAGGGAAGGCCCGAAGGGAGGCAAATCCGATCTGCCGCTGCTGCGCTTTCAGTCACGGAGGTGACAGGTGAGGCGCTGTGATGATTTCAATGCGGGAGGGGGGGGCCAGCCCGGTGGCGGATGGTCGACGGAGCCGAGGGCGGGTGAGATCAGAGACTGCGGCGCCGGGCCCCCCTTGGAGGCTCGGACCCGGGGAACTTTGCCCCCCCCCCTGCCCACCCCCTCTCAGCGGCCCTATATTAATGTTACAAGCTGGTTTATACTAATTATGTAATTACAGTAGGGTAGATGGTTTCCAGTTGATGGTATTAGTAAATTAAAATTACTTTTTTTTTTGTTACATTTGTACCCCGCGCTTTCCCACTCATGGCAGGCTCAATGCAGCTTACATGGGGCAATGGTAGTATGACTATTTATATCTGATTCCTTTTGGGTTTTATTAATCACAATGAATATTCATGAGAGAGATTTGCATGCAGTGCCTCCACTGCATGTAAATCTCTCTCATGAATATTCATTGTGGATATCCTGCAAACCTGGCTGGCTGGGGTGCCTCCAGGTCCAGGTTTGGGAACCACTGATTTAGAAAATAAATGTTTTTAAAGCTTTCCAAAACAAATGGTAAGAAGTGATTTGTCTAAGCCAGTAGGAAGGACTGTCCAAATTTTCACTCGATATGAAAAAGAATGTTTCTACTAGCCATTTCCCTCCCTGTGCACCCAAGCATCCTACCAACTTTTCTACATAATTGACCACCTTAAAATGAACAAAAATAGGGTTCAAATATCCATTAAAAACTCTCCCCGTTACTCAACGTTCTATGGAGAATCTAACATATATATATTTGAAGGTGCTCAGGTTCTCCAACTGGATTCAGCTAAAATCTGGAATATTCAAGATGTGAATCACTACACCAGTCCTTAGGCAGGTCTAATAAAGTTTTTCAGTATTTAATTCATAATATCAATGTAATGAAAGTTTTCACTTAGCTGAATAGACGATGAAAGCCTTGAAGGAGCGAAGCTGCGATCTGAGATCTCTGTTAAACTTACCGTTAGGCACTTAGAAGTTTGAGTGCCGCGTTTGGTGAGTTTTCAGTGAAAGAGCTGTAGCATATGTGTGAACTTACTGCAAGAGCTGAGAGGAGGGTTTGAGACAGCTAATGGAATGCTTTCAGAGAACCAGGAAGATATGGCCAGGCATTTAAACTAGAGGAAGAGGATGGCAGACAGAAGAATATCATTTCAGAAAGTCATCCTCAGCAAAAACATTTCAGTGGTAAAAGTACAAATAGCAGGAGGTGACCCAATCGAAAACTTTACAAAGTAGAAGCAAGCCATCTAAATATTGGTGGAAGGCGTCAGCATGAATGCTCATAGTTTAGCCAATAAAATTCCTGATCTGGGAGCCCTAAAAGTGGACATGGGCTTGGATAATGTGACTTTATGTAGACAGGATTCAATGGGCCTCACAAATGGGATATTGCCATACCTGGCTATAAGCCTTTCAGGAAACGCAGAGTCGGCGAAAAGGGAGAAGGAGGTCTATATGTAAAAGACAGTATTAAAACAGCTGAAACGCAGGGGCTGTGGGGAAAAGAGAAAGCCCTGCCAATTGTGTCTGAAAGAGGAAATGGTAGTCTAATCCACACCAGTGCAATGTATAGACCTCTGACTCAGACGGGATAAATGGAAAGAGACTTGACTGATTGTATTTCAAAGATGGGAATGAAAGGGGAGAGGTTGATACTGGATGACTTTAATCTACTGGCTTGGAGTGTCCGTGGAAAATTGTGGATGCCCTACAAGGGATTTTGCTTAGACAAGTGATGAGGGAATCAATCTGGGAAGGGTCATTGCTGGACTTTATACTCATGAACGGAGAGAGTGTGTCTAATGTTCAGGTGGGCAGCAATGATCACTGCATGATATCGTTTGATATAAAAGCTAAAGTGGAGTCCGCTCACACCACACTCAAAGTCATGGATTTTATGCATGCAAGCTTCAGCAAAATGCAGACGTACTTGAAGGAGGAACTGGCAGGGTGAGAAGAGATAAAGGAAGTGGAAGGACAATGGATTAAACTGAAAGGAGACTGTTCATACCCATATCTGTTTTAATCATTCCCATAATAAATAACCGCCTAATCCTTTCTTTTGTCCTCTTTGTTGGTCTTGAATAGACTAAGCTCCAATAAGCAGGGACTGTGTTTTACGTGTTTGTGTACACTGATGTACGCCTAGTAGCACTATAGACGTAACAAATAGAAGTAGTAGTAAGAGGCATTACACAGTGTCCTTCTCCTCTTTGCCCTCAGCACCCCTTCCTGGAATTCTTTGACAGTGCAAGGGTCAGATAGCAGCATAATCAAGGCAGTGGCTCTATTTTCTCATTAAATCCTTATCATTGCCCTTCTAGATAGAGCAAACATTGCGTGCAAAGTGTTTTGCCTCTTAAGATGTTACAAAACATCAGCTTGCTAAGGACCAGAATGCATTGACAAGGGAATTAGGAAGAGAACAGGCAAAAGTAGAGGCTGATCAAATACGAATCACCACTGGAGATATGAATCCCAACAGTCTTTATTGTGATGAAAAACTAAAAGACCCAACACGAGCCGTGTTTCGACACACACAAGCGTCTACATCAGGGGTCAAACAGGTTATCAATAGAAATCAAACAAAATAAAACATGGAAAAAAAATAAGATGATACCTTTTTTATTGGACATAACTTAATACATTTCTTGATTAGCTTTCGAAGGTTGCCCTTCTTCGTCAGATCGGAAATAAGCAAATGTGCTAGCTGACAGTGTATATAAGTGAACTCCAAACAGTAAACTCCAAATGTCGGCACAGAACCGCAGCAATTTTCGAGTTTAAAGCTGTACACTTTACCCAAATGTTTGTACATTCATAGCTGTTTTCAGAAGTCTTCCATGGTCTCCACTGATGTAAACGTTTGCGTGCGTCAAAACACGGCCCGTGTCGTGTCTTTTAGTTTTTCATCACAATAAAGACTGTTGGGATTCATATCTCCAGTGGTGATTCGTTTCTGATCAGCCTCTACTTTTGCCTGTTCTGTGTCGTCGTCGTAGAGGATTGGTCCTGTTCTGTATTTGGAAGGGAATTAGGAAACCAGCTGCAGACTACCAAAATTCATAGCAACAAAGAGGAAAGTGAAGAACACGTAACGCAAATGCAGTGCAATGGAAACCTCCCCTCCCTTTTTGTGTGCAGCATTCATCACATTCCTACAGCAGTTCCTGTCCTGGGTTAGGTGCAGACGTAGAATTCATAGAGCTGAAATAGGACCCCTCTCCCCCTCCTCTGAGTTAAAGCCTTTGGCTCAGCGGGATTCCAGTTTGCGGTGAGATCCCACCACAGCAATTCAATCTGTCCTGCAAACAATTTCAGCACTCTAGCTGAGCACTCACCCTTGGTTCTCTCCCTCCTGGATGAGGTGAACAGCTGCTTTGCTCAAGTTATGGAGGATCTCCAGATCCTGGAATGTGATTCCAAGAAGCACAGGATCTATCACATCACCAATAAGTTGTGAAGAAAGACTGGATCCACCCATTAAGGCGATGTCTGGAGCACTATTCGCATGTTAGACGTGCCTAACCCAACACTTGCAAGTGCATATTACAAACACAACTGTATCTTGGGTTTTCAAAGCCGGGATATACACATCTATAACTGAAAAATGTACATAATGACAAGGGCTGGACAAAGTTGGGGGTAAAAAAAATAGACACGTATTTCCCATTTCAGAAGGGAATGCACATCTTTATAAAAACCGATTGACACCAGGATTTACACCTGCTTCCCGGAACATCTAGGTTTCAGAAAAGCACTCCAACTGAGCAACCTCCACTGGAGGGAACAGAGGAGGGCTCCCCCTTAATCCCCCAGTGGCTTATGTATCCCCTCCCCCAAAAGCAAAATTGGCAAGGGCTGACATATTTGTGTATGTTCCGGCACATACACATGAATGTTGCTATTTCATCACATAAATTCACCTCGAAGGATACAAGAGGGAAACTCAGCTCAGTCCCAAGAACATCAAATGACTTTGCTGCACTGGGAAGCCTGAAAGCCTACATCTCTCCTTCTTGTACTGCTGATTTCTTGATAGGAGGTGGTCTTGTTCTTCACTGTTTCCATGGCAGCGGTGCATACTTTGGATCATTTAACAGGAAGCAGCAGTGAGTGGTGACTGGACTGGACTGCAGAACAGCGAGACAGAGACATCAGCTAAGAGACACAGGTTAAAGTGGGAGGTGAAGGCGAGAGTCAGAGCCCACCTCATCATTTTGGTCAAGTCCCCAGGTTGTGTACGCCAGTACTAAGCACCACTCCACATTAAGGCTTAGAGGTTGCTCTGGCACAATCTAGGTGAGCAAAAGAGTTCTTTAAATTACCAACATATAAATTAAGACCTGCACAATATTCCTGGGGAAGCCTTGAGCAGACTCTGGCTGTCCTTTTTTTCTCCAGAATGAGGACTGTCACTCATGAGGGTCCCAAACTGCTCACAGTTGTGTAGCTGAACTTGGAGAGAGAGGCACCAGTAGCCACCAGATCCTCCTCCATTTCTGGATAGCGTCGGCATGGTTTGAAGCAGCTAGCAAAGCTGCTTAGGAAGGCCTTACGGAAACGCTTGCTCATGAAACAGTAGATGAGTGGGTTGACACAAGCTGAGGTGTAAGACAGCAAGTGGATGAAGGAGATAGGGGCTCCAGTGAGGGCCCGGAAAGCTGAGTCCTTATCAAAGGCCTTCCATGTGTTGGCCACAAAGATAGGCATCCAACAGATGAAGAACATAGCCACAATGACAATGAGCATCCTGATCACCCGTTTCTTGGCCATCAGCTTGGCCTCCGAGTTGTTGATGCGGGCCCGATCTAGGCTGCAACTCCCTCCGCTCGGGGTTAGGGTGGACATCTCCATGGTGTTTCGACGCTTGGTGATCTGGATATAGCAGCCATCCCCTTCATCACATGCCAAGGACATGCTGCTGGCCACACCATTCTTGTGAACTATAGAGAAGAGAAGATACATGAAAAACACTCTATTGCTCTCTGTAAGGCTTCTACTCTATAACAACTTTCTGATACTACGTCTTGATCTCCTTCATCTAATGCTGCAGATACTGTCTCTTTTTTAGCCATTCTATATCCAGGTTTACTTTAAGAGTCTTTGATAAAACCAAGCCTTGGTATGACTACCATATAACATTCCCTCCATTCCGATGTGAGCCATTGTACTGTATAGCAGGCGTGACTATGCACTGTTGTAAGGGATGACTCTACTCCAGAAATCCGGATGCCTGTGTCTCATACATGCAGCATCCACAGGGATGAGTCACAAAAGCAGTGAAGTCATTACCTGTTCCCAGAAGAACAGAGGAAGCTATCCCCAGCCCTAGAGTCTCTCCCCAGAGAAGGGGTCCTCTGGGGAAAGAGTAGGGGCAGAGACTGCAATTTTATAACGGTAAGAAAAAGAGATCAGTTTCAGTCATTGTTTTGTCAGCATCCTATCATCAATACTGCTACATCTACACAGTACAGAGCAGGGGCGTAGCCAGACTTCGGCGGAGGGGGGGGGCAGAGCCTGAGGTGAGGGGCACATTTTAGCCCCCCCCCCCCCCCCGGTGCTGCCAACTTTGACGACCCCCCTCCCGCCATCAACCCTCCCCGCCGTCGCCGTGGGCTACCTTTGCTGGCGGGGGACCCAATCCCCGCCAGCCGAGGAGGTCCTCTTCTTCCTCCGAAGGCTTCGTTCTGTTTATGACATCCTGCACATTGTACGTGCAGGACGTCAGACTCACAGAAACAGAACGAAGCCTTGCAGACGTCAGAAACAGAACAAAGCCTTCGGAGGAAGAAGAGGATCTCCTCGGCTGGCAGGGATTGGGGTCCCCCGCCAGCAAAGGTAGCCCACGGCGATGGAGGGGGAGGGTTGGCGACGGGAGGGGGGGTTAAGAGGGTCATCAGCAGGGGGGTCCAAGGCCAAATCTACGGGGGCCCAGGCCCCCCTGGCCCCATGTAGCTACGCCACTGGTACAGAGGGCACAAAGACCCAGTGGCGTACCAAAGGGGGCGGTGGGGGCGGTCCGCCCTGGGTGCACGCTGCTGGGGGGTGCTGCGGCGTGTGCCTGTCGGCTCCGAGTTCGCTAACTTCGCTCGTTCGCTGGAGCTCCCTCTGCCCCGGAACAGGTTACTTCCTGTTCCGGGGCAGAGGGAGCTGCAGCGAACGAGCGAAGTTAGCGAACTCAGAGCCGACAGGCGCGCGCCGCGGCACCCCCCCCCCCCCCCCCCCCCCAGCGGCATGCACCTGTCATTTTGCCGGGGGGGGCGCTCTGCACCCGGGGGGGGGGGCGCATCGGCGATCCGCCCCGGGTGCCATCCAGGCTAGGAACGCCACTGCAAAGACCAGAGAAAAATTAATGTTTTAGTGCGGTGTCTTCATCAAATCTTTTCACTTCCTATCCCCTGGAAAATATTTATAGTATAACCTGGCAGACAGACTCATTTCGTGAGCCCTGGCTGGGTGGCTGTAATTTCTAGCATACATTAACTACCCAGGGAGGTACAGAAACAAACCTTTCGCTTCCTTGTTCAGACCCAGCTCAAACTGCATTCCTCGGTAGAGTTCTCGGGTGATAAGGCCGTAGGCTGTGATCATCACCACTCCAGGGATGAAGAAGAGGATGGTGAGGAGCAGCACATACCTGAGACCAAAAGCAGAGAGAGATGTCAGAGGGAAAGAACCCTGTGATCAAAAGCACCGGTCAGCCTTTCCCGCCTCCTCAGACCCCATGTCTCTTGGGATGTTCAGTTAATAACCTCCTTTAGCTATTGAGAGTCTTTATTGACTTCCAGCTTTCATTTACTCCACCTGGAGTATTGTGTTCAGTTTTGGAGGCCGTATCTTGCAAAGGATGTAAAAAGAATTGAAGCGGTGCAAAGAAAAGCTACGAGAATGGTATGGGATTTGCGTTACAAGACGTATGAGGAGAGACTTGCTGACCTGAACATGTATACCCTGGAGGAAAGGAGAAACAGGGGTGATATGATACAGATGTTCAAATATTTGAAAGGTATTAATCCGCAAACGAACCTTTTCCGGAGACAGGAAGGCGGTAGAACGAGAGGACATGAAATGAGATTGAAGGGGGGCAGACTCAAGAAAAATGTCAGGAAGTATTTTTTCACGGAGAGAGTAGTGGATGCTTGGAATGCCCTCCTGCGGGAGGTGGTGGAAATGAAAACGGTAACAGAATTCAAACACGCGTGGGATAAACATAAAGGAATCCTGTTCAGAAGAAATGGATCCTCAGGAGCTTAGCCGAGATTGGGTGGCAGAGCCAGTGGCGGGAGGTGGGGATAGTGCTGGGCAGACTTATACAGTCTGTGCCAGTGCCGGTGGTGGGAGGCAGGGCGGGTGGTTGGGAGGCGGGGATAGTGCTGGGCAGACTTATACGGTCTGTGCCCTGAAAATGACAGATACAAATCAAAGTAGGGTATACACAAAAAGTAGCACATATGAGTTTATCTTGTTGGGCAGACTGGATGGACCGTGCAGGTCTTTTTCTGCCGTCATCTACTATGTTACTATGTAGATTGGATTTCTTTAACATTTAGAAACTTTGGTCAATGAGAAAATGTTTTGATTTTAATACCTTATATTCCCTTTTTCACGTCCTTCTTATCTCATGCTTGGATTAATATAATACTGTGTAGGCAGGTACTATGCAATCTAATTTTAAAAAGGCTACCGGACTTTTATATAAAGTGAAGAAGTGTGGTCATGTAACCCGGTTGCTCTACCACCTCCAGTGGCTTCCAGTGAAATTTAAAAGTCAGTATACTATTTTATCTTTGAACCCTACCATGCCATGTGCTCCCTCTCGGTACCCTCAGATCATTGAATGATCATGGACTGGTACTACCTGGGCTGAATGCTACGAATTCCCATGTCATAGCTCGGTTTTCTTTCTTGCCCCAGCTTTGAGGAACAGTCTCTCAATCTAAAACCTATTTGAGACTTTACGGTCAAATACAGCTGTGATATCGACACACGTATCTAAGACAGATGTGGGAGGCAGAGTTATTTATTTACTAATTTATTGGGATTTATAAACCTCCCTTATGAAGAGATTCACCCAAGGCAGTGCGCTGTTATAGCCGAAAGCCAACGACACCGATGTGTGAGCTGAGTTTGTTCTGTGAGTCACCCTGAGGTCATACACTTGGGTGCTGAGAGACACCCTGAAGGGGAGCAACAGAACATGGTAAGATACTGGATGCCAGAGGCAAAAGGCCGCCTAGTCTGCCAGTGAATGTTATACTGTTACTCGCTTAGGTTTAGGCGGGATATAAATTTTTGTAAATAAATAAAAATAAAATATGTCTATCCAGCTGCTAGAACACATCACAGGTCTGATATTCAGCTGTCAGCGATCAGCATTTTGCTGACTGCCAGCGGCACTAAATCCAGAAATCCAGTGCTGGACCATATCCGGACACTGGCATTGAATTTGGGTTTGAAGAGCCAACTAACACATACCAGCTCATTTTCGAAAGTGATCGCCGGCCATAAATCGGGAGATGGCCGGCGATCTCGCAAAAGCGGCCAAATCGGTATAATCGAAAGCCGCTATTTTGACACCATCGCCGCTTTCCCGTCGCAGAGCCGGTGAAAGTTCAAGGGGGCGTGTTGGCAGCGAAGCGAAGGCGGGACATGGGCGGGCATGGGCAGGGTTAAGAAATGGCCGGCTTTAGCCCATAATGGAAAAAAAAAGCAGCGATGAAGAGCATTTCGCCGCTTTTACTTGGTCCCTTTTTTTTCATGTCCAAGCTTCAAAAAGGTGCCCCAACTGACCACATGACCACCGGAAGGAATCGGGGATGACCTCCCCGTACTCCTCCAGTGGTCACCAACCCCTCCCACTTAAAACAATCAATTAGAAACATATTTTGCCAGCTTCTATCACCAGCCTCAAATTCCGTACCCACCTCCATGACAGCAGAATGTGTTCTGTCCTGCTTGTGATGTGGCTCTGGGGTGAATGTGGCACCGTTTCTGTTATTTGCACTGCATAGTCACATCAGCAATGCATTGTGGTGGGTGTAGGTATTGGTAGTTGGTAGGCTGTACTCCCATGGTGCTTTCCCCCTGCTTACTGGGTCAGAGTGTGCCTTGTTTTGTTTCCTGTTGTAGTCCATGCGGTAGTGGCCATTTTTGTAAGACAGTTTTAGATCCCTTTCCTGTGTTACCCATGTCAGAGAACATAGTTCTTACCTTGAATGGTGCTGAAAGAGGGCATTGTACACCATTGTGACAGCTCTGACCTACTGCTAATCTTAGTACCAGGGGACTCTTTGCCAGTGGGGCACAACCTCTGATCTGCAGTTAACTGTGAGTAAACATGCTTATTTCAAGAAAGGACTTTTTCAGAGAGGTTAGTCTTCAGGTGTGAACTGGTGTGCCAAAGTTATACAGCAGCAATAAGTCCTAGAGGCTGTATGCAGGTCCCTGGAGCAGTTTTAGTGGGTGCAGTACATTTGTGGGTAGTGGGTTTTGGGGGGGGGGGGGGGGGGGTTGGGGGACTCAGCTCCCAAAGTAAGGGAGCTACGCACGTGGGAGCTTTTCTGAAGTCCACGCAGTGACCCCTAGGGAGCCCGGTTGGTGTCCTGCCATGTCAGGGGGGCCAGTGCACTACAAATGCTGGCTCCTCCCAGGGCCAAATGCCTTGAATTTGGCCGGGGTTTGAGATGGCCGACATAACTCTCCATTATCGCTATAAAACGAAGCCAGCCATCTCAAACCCTGGCCAAATCCAATGCATTTGGCTGGCCGGAACCGTATTATGGAAACCAAAGATGGCCGGCCATCTTTTTCGAAAATACAGTTCTGGCCAGCTGTTTGCGACGCTGGCAAAATACATCGCCGGCCATGTATTTCGCCGGCGCCATTCGATTATTCCCCTCATAGCTACTTAACTGTGACATTTGGCACTTAACCAGCTGTAGGTTACCACATAAAGATAGGCCTGACTTTTATGCTGCCTTCTTTATGCGGTTAATCTGGCTAATTAAGTTCTGAATATCAGCACTTAACTGGTCAAGTGCTGACTACCCCCCCCCCCCCCAGAACACCCCCACAGTAACCAGTTCAGCACTAACTAGTTAAGTGTCACTGAAAATGACTGGTTAACCCAAAACAAATGATTTAACTGGTCAGTAGCCATTTCTGGCTGTTTAAATCTCGTCGAACATTGATCCCTGCATCTTTTCCAGGTCACTTTGTGTTACCTTGCTCTCATGTACCCTACCTTTTTTGGATAAAAGAGCATGCAGGATCCTTTACTCCACACCTGGAATCCCTCCCTTCCTATCCTAGTCACAAAGCTTAGTAAGGTGTGGGTACTGAGGGGAAATGAAGGGGGGGCAGGGTGCTGAGAGACCCGGAGGATGGAGGACGATGGCTCACCAGACTTGTTGCACTGTGTCGTTGGGCCAGACCATGCGGCACTGAAACCCCAGGCTCTTCTTGTCCTTCATTTGAAAAGGAAGCAGCTTGTTGTAGATGGGATATGGTGTCATGATGATGGTGGACAGGATCCAGGTGCTGGCTATCACTTTGTAGGCATGGGAGCGTGTCTGCCAGACCCGGGACTTCAATGGGTTACAGATGGCACTATAACGCTCGATTGCAATAGCCACAAGGCTGAAGGTAGAGACGCTGACGGAGAGACCTGCAGGGAGAGAGAGAAAGTAAGAAACATAGGCTACCTTTTAACCATTTTCCTCATTTTATTATAGTCGCCCTTTCGAAAATTAAATTGAACCAGATCTTCCCGAAGCTCTGAGTAAACTGACTGCCTGCCTAACCTCAGCTCAGGAATGGCCAAACAACAGCAAACTCTGCCTGAACCCAAGCAAAACAGAGATATTTTGGTTACCAAATACAAGTGGACAAATACCCAAGTTCAAAATACCTTTTGGGATGTATGAATTTCCCCTAAAATCTTGGGATACTGCTAGACTCATCACTCATTCTGATCCCACAAATTCAAACAATCTTTAAAAATTGTCTCTCTCACCTACGGCAGCTACGAAATCTCTCTCCATATATTGAAAAGACGAACCTAACCACAGTGGTCCCCTGCCATGATAACATCACGACTAGACTACTGTAATGCCCTGTACACTGGCCAAGCCAAAAAGAGTTTGTATCAGCTCCAACTGAATCAGAATGCTGCAGCACGACTGATAGAAGGCTGCAAGCGGCATGACCACATCTCATCCTTCCTGCAAAAGCTGCACTGGCTACAGGGCTAAATTTTAAAACTGTTTGATTTTCAAGGTCCTCAGAGAAGATGGGCCAGAGTACTTAAAGAATAAGTTAGCCCTTTAAGCTCCTCTGAAAGATCATCACTATCTGTACCTTCATCAAAAGAAATTGTTCAATGCGATATCCACCAACGAGATGTCTCGGGGAAGCCCCCGTGCTCTGGAATTTACTCCCAGAGGGACTACGTATAACTGGAGTCTACTTCTGCTTCAGGAAGCAGGTGAAAGCCTGGCTCTTCTCCCAAGCCTTTAATACATAGGGTGACTGACTAGACACTCCTTCTGGACTAGCCTGCTACACACACTGTATCTTACATCAGTTCCTTATCTCTTGCTTAACTATACAATGAACTTGCCTTGAGTTTAGCTAACCATCAAATTATCTCAACTGACTCTGTACTACGCATCTTGTTCCCATCATATATCTGCTCTTGGTCCCTCAGCTATAAGGTAAAAGCCATATTGGAGAAACTATTCAGCATCATATCTATGTTAGTTGAATGCTCTAATGCTTATTAGGTGTATCATTAGTATTATGCTAACCTTGTATTATATCTCTGGTATTTGAATTCCAGTGCTATTAAATGTGTACATTTTTGATACTGTTTCACGGCAGGTCTATTATTAGGTTAAAATTTACTGTTTTCAAGTTGACCTCATTAATTATATTTATGTTTATATTTGGTTATTTTACTACTGCTATTTCTGATTTCCCTGCGCATCTTACGATCCAGGATCCTCTGTGGCTCTCTGAGGCTTTCTTGAACTTGCTTGGACTGCTTCATTCCCTCCCCCGGAAGGTCACTCCCTGCACCCACCGCTCTTTCCACAAAGACGTATTTTCTGATGTTTCTGCTGAATCTATTCCTCCTGGACCCCTTGTCCTGGAATATTCTTACTTCTTAAAAGTGTTTCATTCTTGGGCGTTCTTTATTCCTTTGAGTGGAGGAGTGGCCTAGTGGTTAGGGTGGTGGACTTTGGTCCTGGGGAACTGAGTTCGATTCCCACTTCAGGCACAGGCAGCTCCTTGTGACTCTGGGCAAGTCACTTAACCCTCCATTGCCCCATGTAAGCCACATTGAGCCTGCCATGAGTGGGAAAGTGCGGGGTACAAATATAACAAAAATAAAATAGATACTATTGGAGATTCTACATGGAATGTTGCTACTATTGGAGATTCTACATGGAATGTTTGCTACTATTTGAGATTCTACATGGAATGTTGCTACTATTGGAGATGTTGCTACTGTTGGAGATTCTACAATGAATGTTGCTACTATTGGAGATTCTACATGGAATGTTGCTATTCCACTAGCAACATTCCATGTAGAAGACTCACAGAAGCAGAAGCCTGTGCGGCCACATTGGTGATCTGCAAGGGCCGACTTCTACATGGAATGTTGCTAGTGGAATAGCAACATTCCATGTAGAATCTAAAATAGTAGCAACAGTAGAGGAGTGGCCTAGTGGTTAGGGTGGTGGACTTTGGTCCTGGGGAACTGAGGAACTGAGTTTGATTCCCACTTCAGGCACAGGCAGCTCCTTGTGACTCTGGGCAAGTCACTTAACCCTCCATTGCCCCATGTAAGCCACATTGAGCCTGCCATGAGTGGGAAAGCACAGGGTACAAATGTAACAAAAAAAAAAAATACTGAATGTTTCTGTTGCGTGCCATCTGTGTCTCTTATCCTCTTTCAGTCTCATTACTTCTGGTGTACTATATGCCTTGTACCATTTTACTAACCCTCCTGTGGGCCACCTCCAGCCTCACTATATCATTTCATAGATACGGGCCCTCCTTTTTTCTATTAATGATTCGTCTCGCCTGTGCACCCTAGCATTCCTCTGGCTTTCACCACTGCAGTATCACACTGATTCTCTGTCTTTGGATCATCAGACACAATCATCGTAAGGTTTACGGCTTTCTTGGTGCATCTTTAGAAGTAACAACCTTGTCAGCATGTGGAAGTACATTACAGAACTGCTGACATGGAAGCAATCTCTTCACGACCACTGAACTAAACTAAAAGGTGCTATAACGAAGCAACGGGAACCAAGAGGAAAAAGAGACTGGTCTGATTTTAAGTAACTCAAAAGAGAGAAGATCCTTCAAAAAGTACATAGGATTTCAGGAAGAAGAACAAAGGAAGAAAAGCAAATCAGAGACGTCAGAGCAGTGAAGGCAGAAGCAGAAGAGCAGAGAGTCAAGACAATAAATCAATATAACAAGACATTTTGAAATATGTCAGTGAGAAGAGAAAGGGCAGAGCTGGGACTCATAAGACTGATGGGAAGAAAAGGAGGACTGCTGGGTGGGGGGAAATCTAAAACACTAAACTAATACCATCTGGTGTTTTCCAGGCATCAAATATGTCCATTGTAATTCATCTGCTGCACCTAATAATTTCTCGAAATCTTCCTATTTCCTAGTCGATTGTGTCTTGAAACCCACGATGTGCACATGAAACAGACTAGCCAAACACAGATATGGAGAGAAAAGGCATGTTGCTCACCTTGATGTATATCTACTACTACTACTATAAATCATTTCTATAGCGCTACCAGTCATACACAGCACGTCACAGTTGAACATGAAGAAAAGACAGTCTCTGCTCAAAAGAGCTTACAATCTAAATCAGAACAGACAGACAGGGCCAATAAGGGTAGGACAGACAGAAGGACACATAGGGAAAGGGACTATTGAAGAGAGGAAGACAAGATAAAGGTTACGAGCAAGTGACAAGTTAGGAGTCAAAAGCAGCATCAAACAGGTAGACCTTTAGCCTGGATTTGAAGGTGGCCAGGGATGGAGCTAGACGTAACGGCTCAGGAAGCTCATTCCAGGCATAAGGTGCGGCGAGACAAAAGGAACGGAGTCTGGAGTTAGCGATGGAGGAGAAGGATGCAATTAGGAGAGATTTGCTTAGTGAATGGAGTTCCTGGGAAGGAGTGTAGGGAGAGATGAGGGTGGAGAGGTAGTGAGGGGCTGCAGAGTGAATGCACTTATAAGTCAATAAGAGGAGCTTGAGTTTTATACGGAAACGGATAGGGAGCCAGTGAAGTGACTTCAGGAGAGGGCTGATATGGGCATAACGACTTTGGCGAAATATTAGTCATGCAGCAGAAGTTTGAACAGATTGAAGAGGAGAGAGGTGGCTGAGTGGAAGACCTGCGAGAAGCAAGTTGCAGTAATCTAAGCGACAGGTGATGAGAGTGTGGATGAGGGTTCTGATAGCGTGTTCAGAAAGGAAAGGGCAAATTTTGGCGATATTATAAAGGAAGAAACGACAGGTTTTAGCAATCTGTTGAATATGTGCAGAGAAGGAGAGGGAGGAATCGAAGATGACCCCAAGGTTACGAGCAGATGAGACAGGAAGAATGAGCGTGTTGTTGATAGAAATAGAGAATGGGGGAAGGGGAGAGGTTGGTTTAGGTGGGAAGATAAGGAGCTCAGTTTTGGACATATTGAGCTTCAGGTGGCGGTGAGACATCCAGGTAGCAATGTCAGAGAGGCAGGCAGATACCTTGGACTGGATTTCTGCTGAGATTTCTGGTGTGGAGAGGTAGATCTGGGAGTCATCAGCGTAAAGGTGATATTGAAAACCGTGGGAAGAGATCAGAGCACCAAGGGAGGAAGTATAGATGGAGAAAAGGAAAGGTCCTAGGACGGATCCTTGAGGTACACCCCACTGACAGCGGGATAGAGGAAGAGGAGGATCCACCAGAGTATACACTAAAAGAACGCCGTGAGAGATAAGAAGAAAACCATGAGAGAGCAGAATTCTGAAATCCAAGTGAGGACAGCGTGTCAAGGAGTAGGCTGTGATCAACAGTATCAAAAGCAGCAGAAAGATCGAGAAGGAGGAGGATAGAATAGAGCCCTTTGGATTTAGCCAGGAATAGATCATTGGAGACTTTAGCAAGTGCTGTTTCTTTGCTCCTCCAGAGTACTGGCAGAAAAGATTTAATCAAGGTAATCAAAGCACAAACCCCTGGGGGACTCCATTTGTCAAAGAAGAGTCTCTCTGCTTGCAGAAGTTTATTTAGGAAAACAGGCACTTATTATGCAATCTGATTTGTCCAGTGCCTTTGACCTGATGGATCACACTTTGTTGTTACATATTTGAAATAATATTGGGATATCAGATAATGCACTGTGCTGGTTCAGAGATTCTCTCACAAGGAGGTTTTGTAAGGTTAAAATGGATGGATCCTTTTCAGAAAGATGACATCAAGGTTCCCTGCGGTCACCTATTCTGTTTAATGTTTTCACTTGGTATCATGCTTGGGCCTGCAGGTTTTACATTTTTTTATACATACCGACAATATTTCTGTCCTCATTCCAGTAACTTTACTTTACTTCAGATTTCTAGACTGCTTATACCAAAAAAGTTCAAAACGGTTTACAGAGTTACAAGAAGGAACAACCGAGACAGTCCCTCAGGGATGACATTGCAATTAAAGTTAAGTTATAGTTCAGTTATCATCAGTTAGGCATCATAAGTTCACAATTGCGTTCTAGAGTTTCAGTACAGGAAAAGTATTATAAACAGAGAAATCTTCTGAAAAGAATCATCTTGAGTTGTTGTTTAAACAGTGTAAAGTTGTTAAGCTAGTCCAAATGTAATGCTAGGTCTTTCCATATTCTAGGGGCTTGATAGGCAAGTAATTGTGCAAAGATATTGACTCTTTTTATCCCTTTAGGTGAGGGCAATGTGCAAGGGGAGTGGTTGAAGTTCTTCTCGATCTCTTGGTGTAGTTAAGCTCAGGATTCATTTATGTAAGTCCCTAATTGGTAAATGGATGTCTAATGGCTACCTGAAATGAAATATGGACAAGAATAGCTTTCTCCTGGGAGATGATAGTGAACATTGGAAGAGATGCAGCATAGGAGAGAAGCTCCAGTGAAATCACACTTAAAATTAATTTTCCTTGTCTAAATTATTGTGCATTTTAATCCTACCATCTTCCACTGAAGCGCAATGTTATTAGGAAAGACAACAAACACCCAAAACAGGATCCATTCTCACCCAGAAAACAAACGCCTGGAAAGGTTGATGATATCAACTCTGTGGCAATATTAGAAGAGAAAACGGAATTAAAATCTCCTTACAGACACTAAGGAAGATATCACCAAAATGAAAGAGGACTTAGCAATTGTAAAATCAGAGCTCACGCAATTCAAAATGCGTATTGAAACTATCGAAGCTAATCAGCGGTCAACGGAAGAAAGCATTGCTGAATTGAGGTGCCATGTTAAGCGCATGGCGCACCTAGAACAGAAGCTTGAGGATGTACACAACATAGCGAAAAAGCAAAACTTTCAGCGGTCGACGGACAAAAGCACTGCTGAATTTGGGTGCCATATTAAACGCGTTTTGCACCTACAACAGAAGCTTGAGGATGTACACAACGTAGCGAGAAAGCAAAACTTTCGCCTACTTGGGCTCCCAGAAGGGCGTGAAGGTAACA
Source organism: Microcaecilia unicolor (assembly GCF_901765095.1). Lineage (NCBI taxonomy): Eukaryota > Metazoa > Chordata > Amphibia > Gymnophiona > Siphonopidae > Microcaecilia > Microcaecilia unicolor. The sequence continues at coordinate 70,033 of NW_021963764.1, read as the reverse complement.
ATCTCATTGCCTTTTTGCATAGTTTCATCCAGAAACTACTTGATATGAAATTTGACTTACCATTTGAAATTGAACCGGCCCAACGTTTACCGGCAAATAGGAACTCTAATGAAAAGTATCCTAGGCCATAATGCAGGCCACTAAGGCACGTACACTGCTCAAATACGAGGGGAACACAATCGTGTTTGTGCCTGACATGAGTAAAAATTCAATGGGCGCCCAGGGGAAGGTGGTCGGAAGTTTACACACGGTTCCGCCCTTTGATTCAGCGAGTTTATGTGGACGCTGATACAGAGAGAAAGATAAGTGCAATCTTTATGAATGACTGTGCCACCTTTTCATATTTAGTGAATGAGTACATAAGTACATAAGTACATAAGTAGTGCCATACTGGGAAAGACCAAAGGTCCATCTAGCCCAGCATCCTGTCACCGACAGTGGCCAATCCAGGTCAAGGGCACCTGGCACGCTCCCCAAACGTAAAAACATTCCAGACAAGTTATACCTAAAAATGAGGAATTTTTCCAGTCCATTTAATAGCGGTCTATGGACTTGTCCTTTAGGAATCTATCTAACCCCTTTTTAAACTCCGTCAAGCTAACCGCCCGTACCACGTTCTCCGGCAATGAATTCCAGAGTCTAATTACACGTTGGGTGAAGAAAATTTTCTCCGATTCGTTTTAAATTTACCACACTGTAGCTTCAACTCATGCCCTCTAGTCCTAGTATTTTGGATAGCGTGAACAGTCGCTTCACATCCACCCGATCCATTCCACTCATTATTTTATACACTTCTATCATATCTCCCCTCAGCCGTCTCTTCTCCAAGCTGAAAAGCCCTAGCCTTCTCAGCCTCTCTTCATAGGAAAGTCGTCCCATCCCCACTATCATTTTCGTCGCCCTTCGCTGTACCTTTTCCAATTCTACTATATCTTTTTTGAGATACGGAGACCAGTACTGAACACAATACTCCAGGTGCGGTCGCACCATGGAGCGATACAACGGCATTATAACATCCGCACACCTGGACTCCATACCCTTCCTAATAACACCCAACATTCTATTCGCTTTCCTAGTACGGCAAGTATTGGTACATATACAAAAAGTAAAAAATGTATTATTAGCCGATACTAATAGTATGTATATGGTGAAAAATATAAAAAAAGAAGAGTAACCCGATGAAAGAAAGTGCTATACCACCAAGCAGCTGTGAATCTGGATGCAAAAATGAGTGGGAAAGTCTGAGGGTAACTCTCATACAATGTAATACAAAACACTTTAAAAACTTCAACCGTTGAGGAAGTGTGGTATAGAATAATTATGAACTATTTCATCTGGTAGCAATAGTCCTGGCTTTGTGGGGGTTAATGAGTAAAAATTCAACACGTCTACTTGCATGTAGACCGCGTTTAAAGGAATTAAATGCTAGATACGGGCTTTTTGGTCCAGCACTTATGTTTGTAACCTAAAAACCATGGACAACTTAACCAGCTTTTGCAAATCTTTGAAGACACATCTCTTCAACAAGGCCTACAAAAGACATCCTTAACGAAACAAATCACTCCTTATACCACCCAAGTGCCCCAAAAAACACTACTCACTCGACCTTACCTAACACCTTTCCATCTAAATCCTCATCTACCTTCAGCTTATTATCGACTGTATTTCAGATCATGTAATGACTATATCATTATAACACTCTGTAAGCCACATTGAGCCTGCAAAAAGGTGGGATAATGTGGGGTACAAATGCAATAAATAAATAAATAACAAAACAAAGGAGTTTACCGATCCAGATCTGCTTGCCACATATCTGGAGGAACTACACTGACTGCACGTAATACACTCATAACTGATTTATAATGTGATTGTCTGTTAATTGCAGATAGCGATGTTAAGCCACTGAGTTCTGAATTCTTCTTTCAATGTGCTTATTATATATCTCATTTACCCTGAATGCTCACTTCTACATTCTGTACTATTATGCTTCTAACTGAATTAGAAATATATAAATATTATTTGATAATCAGTTTGATTAAGATAATGTTTTATCAACACTACGCATTCTCTGGCATCTTTAGTGCTACTCTTCTCACATCTTTTAATACTCTGATTCTGTTTTCGTTATAGCTGGGATTAAATACTGCTGGTAACATTAACCAATTTATTGTCTCTACAGATCTGAACCTGGAAAGTTCAATTATCTGCAGGTATTATTCTGCTATGATCTTGTACTGCTCCTCTGACCTTGTTCACCCAGGCTTTTCACTCCATACTTAGAAATCATGAATTCACTGCGGTTTTGAATTATCTCAGGCAAATTGTCATCAGCAACCTCTCAACTACTCATAATGGTTCTTATGTGTATATCTTTAAACGTAAAGAATATTCATAACCCAATTAAAAGAAACAAAGAACTTTCCTTTATCTCAAAATTCTCTCCTGATATTTCATTGATGCAAGAGATGCACCTGTCTTCCAGTGGCGTAGCCACAGGTGTGCCTGGGTGGGCCGGGGCCCACCCACTTAGGGTTGAGGCCCACCCAACGGTAGCAGGCTCTGCCAGCTGAAGACTTTCCCCTGATAGTAACTAAATTCTACTCTTCACAATACTGGCACCTGCGCACGCTCAGTTTTCAGCGCATTCCTGCTGCAGACTACCAAGGTGGAGAGAAGAATTTCCCACCAGCTCAGATATTTTTTTGGTAGTGGGGGGGGGGGGGGGGAGAACATTTGGTGCCCACCCACTTCTTGCCTAGGCCCACCCAAAATCTGCTGTCTGGCTACGCCCTTGCTGTCTTCTATTCAATCCTCTAACATTTTAACGACATAGGCTCATCTGGCACTTTTTTCCCTTGCAGAAGGTTTTTACAAAAACAGAGTCTTGGTGTTAATAAGGAAAAGATTGGATATTATAATCCTTTCTCTCAATGTAGACTTGCATGGGGTGCTGGATTAAGATTTCACTTGCACTTAATGGCAACATGACTGATATAAATTTGAATGCACCAAATGTGGATTGTCCTGCATTATTATTGGAGGGGATTTCAATTTATTGATAAACCCTGAAACAGACAGAAAGTTGTCTGCTACCTATGTTAAAAGCAAATCTTAGTATAAGTTGCATGACGCGGAGGGGCATAATCAAACGGAAACGCCTATCTCCATGGGCGTTTATCTCCGAGAACGGGCCCGTGAAGGGGCGGGCCGAACCGTATTTTCGAAAAAATGGACGTTTTTGAGTTGGGCATTTGTTTTTTTTAGCATAATGGAAACTAAAAACGCCCAGCTCAAAAACATCCTAATCTGAGCCATTTGGTCGTGGGAGGGGCCATGATTCGTAGTACACACACCCCACTGATATGCCAGGACACCAACTGGGCACCCTAGGTCAGTGCAGTGGACTTCAGAAAAAGCTCCCACATGCATAGCTCCCTTACCACGGGTGCTGAGCTCCCAACCCCCCTCCCCCAAAACCCACTACCCACAAATGTACAACACTACCATAGCTCTTAGGGGTGAAGGGGGCACCTACATGGGGGTACAGTGGGTTTTGGAGGCCTCCCATTTACCAGCACAAGTGTTACAGGTGGGGGGGATGGGCCTGGGTCCACCTGGCTGAAGTGCACTGCGGTACCCACTAAAAGTGCTCCAGGGACCTGCATACACGCAGGTCTCTAGGACTTGTTGCTGCTATATCACCAGTTGACACCTGAAGACTAATCTCTCCGAAAACGTCCTTTATTGGAATAAGCACGCTTACTCACAGTTAACTGCAGATCAGAGGTTGTGCCCCACCACTGGCAACGAGTCTCCCTGGTAGTGAGATTAGCAGGTCAGTGCTGGCAGAATGTTGTACAATGCCCTCTTTCAGTCACATTCAAGGTAAGAACTAAATTCTCTAACCTGGCTAACACATGGAAGGGATCTAAAACTGTCTTACAAAAATGGCCACTACCTCATGGACTACCGGAAACACAACAGGGCACACTCTGACCCAGTAAGTAGGGGGAAAAGCAGCATGGGAGAAGAGCCTACCAACTACCAACATCGTGAGACTGTAACAGAAGCTAATGAAATCACGGAGCCCAATACCCTACACCCACCACAATGCAATGCTGATGTGACCCTGTAGTGCACCCGAGAGCCACATCTGACCCAGGGAAAGGCTGTCACAGGATCGAACACATTCTGCTGTCATGGAGGTGGGTACGGCATTTGAGGCTGGCATACAGGCTGGAAAAAAGTGGGGGGGGGGGTTTGGTGGGAGGGGGTTAGTGACCACTGGGGGAGTCCGGGGAGGTCATCCTCGATTCCCTCCAGTGGTCATCTGGGCAGTTGGGGCACTTTTTTGGGACTTGTTCATGAAAAAAAAGGGTCCAAAAAAAAGTGACCCAAAATCGTGGTAAAAACGCCTTTTTTTTTGATTATCAGCTAAAGACGCCCTCTCCTCAGCTGATAACCACGCCCCAGTCTCGCCTCCATCACGCCTCCGACACGCCCCCATCAACTTTATTTGTTTCCGCGACGGAGTGCAGTTGGAAACGCCCAAAATCGGCTTTCAGTTATACCGATTTGGGCGCCTTTGCGAGAAAAACGCCCATCTCCCGATTTGGGTCGAAATATAGGCGTTTTTCTCTTTCTATTATAAGCTGGATAATATCTCACTTGAACCTAATAGATTCTTGGAGGATTCTGCACCCAAATGACAAATTTACACCTTTTTCTCCCTGCCACACTCCTCCTATACCCATATAGATTACTTGCTAATGTCCAGTCATCTGCTACAGTCTGACATCAAGTTCATTACACTATCGCATCACACTCTTATATCACTGCAGCTGAACAGCACTGCCAACAACAATGAGAACCTTTGTGGCGTTTCAACTCTTCTTTATTGGTTGTGTCGTCAGCAAATTTAATTACCTCACTAGTTACTCCCATCTCTAGATCATTCATAAATATGTTAAAAAGCAGCAGTCCCAGCACAGACCCCTGGGGAACCCCACTAACTACCCTTCTCCATTGAGAATACTGACCATTTAACCCTACTCTCTGTTTTCTATCTTTTAACCAGTTTTTAATTGACAATAGGACACTACCTCCTATCCCATGACTCTCCAATTTTCTCAGAAGTCTTTCATGAGGTGCTTTGTCAAACACCTTTTGAAAATACTGACCGGCTCACCTGTATCCATATGTTTGTTCACCCCTTCAAAGAAATGTAATAGCCTGCTGCACTAACCATTAGGCCACTCCTCCACTCCATACTCACACATACCCAAGCACTGAGGTCATTACCAGGATGTGCCCCTCCTTACCCATGAAATATGCCATGATCTTACAGATGGCCTCTCCAAAGATGAAGTTGCCCATGAGGTTGGGGATAAGAGTGAAGGGCATGCAGAGGATGGACATCATAAGATCGCTGAGCGCCAGTGAGAGCAGAAAGGAGTTGGTGACAGTACGAAGCCGCTTGTTCATCATCAAAACTACGATGATGAGGGTATTCCCGAAGACACTCAAGAGGAAGATGATGCAGTAGAGCAGGATCCGTATCCAGTGGTTCAGTTCTGAAAGGAAAAGAAATAACGTCAGGCCTTGTACTGACCTTGGGAGAATCAAATTGGAAGCATCAACAACGTGGGAATAGGGTATATACATGTCAATGGTAATTTCAGAAAACCATTGTTGATATGTGTACATGCCCCGGATGCAGAGATTTGGGGGGTCATTTGGGAAGATCAATAAATTAGACATGTATTTCCCATTCTACAACAGGAAATACATGCGTAGTTCCAAAAATGTCCCCGTTGGCTTTTGCACATCCTTTCAGCCAGGGCTTGAAACAAGACACAGAGAAGGCATGTGTGCTAATACCCCAGTACTTCATGCAGTGTTTACAAATTAAAACTTTGTCATTTGGGGATCTGTCTCCTAATTGATGACATTATGCATATACTTTTCTGGAATACAGCTTACTCACTTTGAGGAAAGAAGGTTCCCTGACCAAATTCCCTGACTGTTTACGAAGGCTACAGCAGATGGGACTGGCAACAAGATAGATCCACTAGGGTTGATTTTACCACTCGTTTCCTCCCTGCTTCTCTGACTTGCTCCTATTCACCTCTTCAAAGACATTGCATCGTTTTCTTCATTATTACCACACCTCTCCCTCCTGCCTTGCTTCTCTTAGGACTCTCAGCTTTCGTTTTTTGGTAAACCACATTTTTTTCCTAAAAACAAATGTGGCATATATAAAGGGGCATATATAAAGTCCGACTTTAGACGTTTTGCAAAAAATGTCCAAAATCTGAATAGGAGAGAAGTAAGTTAATTTTCAAAAAAGAAAAACGTCTATCTTTTGTTTTCGAAAATACTCTTTCTAACAAGGTTTTGTGCTTTGGATGTTTTGTTCTTTGGTCCATTTTCAAAAAAAAAAAAAAAACGTCCAAGTGAAAAATGTAGAAAATTAAGCCATTGTGATGTAGGCGGGGTCAGCATTTTTAGTAGACTGGTCTCCCAGACATTCCAGGAGATAAATGGGGCACCATAGGGGGCACTGCAGTGGACTTCAAAAACATGCTCCCAGGTATACCGCTGCTCCCTTAGGTTGTCTGCTGAGCCCCACAAAACCCATCCAAAACCCGAGAGCTTAGTCGATGACCCTGACTGAGGGGTAAACCAGGGTTGCATAAGTAATTTATTTATTAGATCATTTATATACTACCTTTCTGTGGAACAATTAAAGCAGTTTACATATTGTATTCAAACACTTTCTCTGTCCCTAATTCTTCAAATCAGTGCTCCTCTCTACATGCCGGGAAATGCATGTGACCTACCAGTTTCCTGGTATATATTTAACAGAATAGACACCCCTGGAGTCTTGTACCTATTTGATTTTTTTTCTCCTTTGGGTTGTGAAATTGGTTTTCCTGCCGTAGGTATGTTTACTTGGAATTCCCTGATTATGGAATCCTCTGTCAGGCTTCTTCCCTGGAAGCACTGGGTTTGTGAGCCCTTGGACCACTACCATGGAGCGGCAGTGGCAGGTGAGGTCACCTTCAAAGCAGAGACGAGGCAAGGCTGGACTGGAACCCCAGACTGGAGTTCTGCACTGGAATACACAGGACTGGAACGCACCGGACGGGTGCGCACTGGACTGGAACCCACTGGACTGGTACACACTGGAGTGGAGCCCACTGGACTGGAACACACGGGACCGGAACCCGCTGGACAGGAACACACTGGACCTAGGCTTCATCTACGCTTAGCCACCGTTCCCCAAGGGTTGAGCCCTCAGGTTTGGGCAGCCGGCAGGGCTTACAGGAAAACTGGAACTGGAACTAGCAAGCAGGAACAACAGGAATCAGGATACAGAAGTGCCCCCAGGCCCCTAGGCGAAAGCAAGGCAGACGGGCAGGGAAAGCCCGGGTTCCAGCAATAGTCAGGTCTGGCCACAGGCAGAGAATATCCGGGTTCAGGCAGTAGTCGGGTCAGGCAGCAGGCAGATAGTAGTCAGATTCAGGCAATGGTCAGGTCAAGTAGCAAGACTATGGCTGGAGTTCCAGTAGCAAGGAGTACTGGCAGCGGACAGGACTAGGGCTGAAGCTCCAGAAGCAAAGGAAAACACACACGGGAAAACCAGAAAGCTAAACACAGGAAAACTAGTAAAGCTGTACACAAGCTAACAAGAAAGCTATGCCCAAGCTAACTAGTCACACGCTAGGAACTCACATTAAGCAAAACACAGGAGAACTAGTAAAGCTGTACACAAGCCAACAAGAAAAGCTATGCCCAAGCTACTAGTAACAAGCTAGAAACACTGAACTGGACAAGGTAGCAGTGACCAGAGCACTCTAACATACCAGGGACCTTAGACGATGCAAAGGCTGCAGTCTCTAGGTGATTAATAAAGTCCTTCAACACCTGAGGAGCAGCTGCAGCCATCAGTAAGCAACTACGGAGGCTGTCCAGGCACAAACAAGAGAGACAAGTCTGGCAGCCTGGAAGAACCGGACCGGACTGGGCTAAAGTCTGGAATGGGTAGGAACAGCAAGGCAAACTATGGCAGCCACTGGCTCTGGCCACCAGCGGGTGAGAGGAGCACAAACCAGGGAGCAGGCAGAGCGCAAACAGAACATAGAGAGACTTAGAATACCTAGGTGCAGCACAGAGGAGCAAACAGAGCCAGGCTGTAGACAGAGGTAGAGCTAACTCAGGCAGCACCCCCAGGTGCAGTAGAGTGGAGTAATTAGAGCCATGTTGGAAGCAGCCAGCACACAGAAGGAAAACTACTCCAGAAAGGATAGGCAGAAGGCAGCTTAGAAGCTGACCCCCAGAAATAAGGTAAGTCTGAGGGTGGTCACGGCCACAGACGTGACATCCTCTCAAAGGCAGCAAGTTGATAGTTCTTACACTCATCAAATGAACATTTGGAGGAAGCTTCTCTATGAGCTGGTGAATGAGGGGGCAGTGGGTGGACCATGGACAGTACAAATGGAAACAGTGATTGTCCCGGAGAATAGATGTTCCTAAAAATGGTAAGAATGGTAGAGGGGGAGAAGAAGAAGAAGTGTGGGGGTGGGGCTATCGCAGGAGGAGAAAAAGAGTTATGTGATGATGGTGCAGGAGTAGGGAGCAGAACAGCAGAACTGTGTTCCTGAAAAGAGAGAGAGAGAGAGAAGACAGTGTGTCTCTTTATCCCTTCAGGTGTCTATGTGCTTCCGTCTCTTATCTGCCTGTATGTATCTTCACCTGTGTGGTTTCCTCTCCATGTCTTTTTGGCTCTTTGTATCTGTGTTTCTGCCCCTCTGTATGTCTGTCTCTGTGTTTCTCCTCCTGTAGATATGTGGGGGTGTCTCTTTCGCTCCATTTTCTGCACTTTCTCTTTCCAATATACAGGGTAGACCGAAACACCTATATATTCCATGTCTGTACCTCTGTCTACATGGATGTCAGCACTGACTCCAGGTACTATTACCAGCACGTCCCATATCTGGGTCACTGTCAACCAGACTGAGTCCTGGGGGTTTCTTCAGTAGCTACATCCAAGGCTGAACCCGTAAGTACCTCACAACTGGAAGTCTGGATGCTGACTATTTCCATGACACCAGAAATGTGTTGTCAGGATGTAATCCTTGGACAGTACTGTCACTATGCCCGAGTTTTGATGGAAGACCAGTCACTGTAAAATTTTGCATGAACTGAATCCTGTAAAACCTTAATTCCTTGGTCTGAAACCACAATTTTTTGCATACAGCCAGACTTTGTTAGCTTAGATTTGACTTCCAGTGAGGAATAACTTAGCATCCATACATAGTAACATAGTAACATAGTAGATGACGGCAGAAAAAGACTTGCACGGTCCATCCAGTCCACCCAACAAGACAAACTCATATGTGCTACTTTTTGTGTATACCTTACCTTGATTTGTACCTGTCCTTTTCAGGGCACAGACCGTGTAAGTCTGCCCAGCACTATCTCCGCCTCCCAACCACCAGCCCCTCCTCCCACCACCGGCACTGGCACAGACCGTATAAGTCTGCCCAGCACTATCCCCTCCTCCCAACCACCAGCCCCGCCTCTCACCACCAACCCCTCCTCCCACCACCGGCACTGGCACAGACTGTATAAGTCTGCCTAGCACTATCCCCGCTTCCCAACCACCAGCCCCGCCTTTCACCACCAGCCCCTCCTCCCACCACCGGCACTGGCACAGACCGTATAAGTCTGCCCAGCACTATCCCCGCCTCCCGCCACCGGCTCTGCCACCCAATCTCGGCTAAGCTCCTTAGGATCCATTCCTTCTGAACAGGATTCCTTTATGTTTATCCCACGCGTGCTTGTGTATTTTTGTGTATTTACAGTATTTAACTCCTGCTGGGCTGGGGGCCTCATAGCTGCTCTATTCTACTCTATGACAGACCTGGGGTCAGAACTTCAGAGAGGTGTCACTGGTCTGCAAGTCTCTCACTTGGAATTTGTTCTGGGCTCCAACTGGGACCAGTAAAACTGGGAGGTCATTGACAGCAAACTTCACACTCTCTCCTTCGTCCCCAATAAATCAGTCCAGGCCAGATACTATTCTGAACCAATGATTTACTGAAAGTCTTGGATGGTGGGGGAGGGTTGGCAAAAATCAACTACTGGTAGAGTAGAAAAAATGTAGAGTAATCTTGTTTATGTTTGTCTCTTCCTTCAAGGTGAACAATTTCTCCTCTCTAACTCCTTCCCCTGAAAACATCATGAAGCTGTCATCTGAACTCAGATGTGGTCACGGGGCAGCTCTTGGCCCTCCTGGTCCCAGATCCAGGGGGCGTCTTCTGTATCCTCTCCTTCAGGTTCCAGAGATTTTACTTCCTCTCACTGATTGACTCCCCCATTAGTATCAGTTCCCTGGCTTATCCAGCCAAAGGTTCCTTTTCTGGGGTGCTGGTTTAGACAGCCCCAGACATGGACCTTGACTATACAGTTGATACGGTCCTCATTTTCCTTCAAGAGAAGCCTCCTCACACTCAATACCTCCCTCGTTCTGCGAATTGCCATGAGTATAAACCGATCACAATGCAAACTTTAGTACAGCCACTAGAGGTCTCTGCATTTAAGCAAGGCAGAACCTCAGAGGACTCTGTTGAGCAGGGACTGTCTCTTCGTGCTCATTTGTACAGCGCTGCGTAAATCTAGTAGCCCTATAGAAATGTTTAGTAGTAGTAGTAGTAGACTCTACATTTAAAAATGTATTTATTAAAAAGTAAAACAACTTTGTAAATATAGTTGGTAACATTTTTATTTTCCAAGTAATTCCCTTTTGCTAGATTTGGACCTGTAATGCAAACTCTGTGCAGTAGGATAAGGAAAAAAAATCTCATCATGTAACAGCAAATAAAAGCTCTCTCATTTCTTTCCAGAACACAGAAGAAATGGTTCCCAGATCAACATTTTACTGAGCACATAGATATTCTAAATGCACTGTTGTAGACACTCTGCAGAAGGAAGAGTTGGCTGTCTCACGCTGAAGCAATTTCTGTCTGTGCAGCAGTAACACAATAGATAATTAATTTCTCCATTTTATTAGGTAGGTCAATAACCTTTTAGTGCACCAACAGAAGCACAGGGTCCTCTGGTATTTGAATTTTAGTTATTTCCTGGATTAATTTGAAAAATTCATTCCAGTAGCTTTGGATAGGATTTGTACACATCCATCCCTGCTGTTCAGTCTAACTCGTACACCAACTAAAATGAGCCTTCAATCCATTCTCTATTAAAGTTAGAAGAAATCAAAATTCTTGCCATGAAATCAGATCTGAGGGCAGTCATCATCCCCAGAGTCCTGCTGGAGATCTTGGTGCTATGAAACTACAGGGACCATTTGCCAGGCTAACACAGCTTTTACAAGTAGAAATCAGTAGAACTAACCGACTTCCGCAAACTACTGAAGACTCATCTCTTCGAAAAAATCTATTGCAAGGATCAGAACACATGAATTCCATACACACTAATAGAAATGCATCAATACACTCTCTTCTGAATTCTCTTCCCCGTACTTTCACCACACTTAAAACTCTACCCTCAGATAAAATTGCTAAACCCTAATGCTCTCTTGCTATTGTTCTATCGCCCTATCATTTCCCCATCGATAACACTGCATTGTTCTATCCACAAATGATATTTTGTCCATTGATACATTGCACTGTTCTACTTCCAAAATTACATTCTATCGCCCTATCATTTCCCCATTGATACATTGCACTGTTCTACTTCCAAAATTACATTCTATCGCCCTATCATTTCCCCATTGATACATTCCACTGTTCTATTTTCCCAAATGATATCTTGATTTTCACTTTGCCGTCACATAACTCCTCACTATGTAACCATAACAGTACTGTAATAAATTGTATTTCCATCATTAACAATGTATTATAAGCCACACTGAGCCCGCAAAGAGGTGGAAAATGTGGGATACAATTGCAATAAAATAAATAAATAAATATGTAAACTGTATAAGGGGGTCTTTAACTAAAAGTTAACTCGAGTTAACTAGAGCAGGTCCCTGTTTTATTCCTATGGGCTGTGCTGCAGATAACGAGCTAATCTTTAGTAAAAGAGCCCTAAACTAGCTGTGGATGTGTTTGAAAACCACATCACACTACTTTGGAAGAAGTTATAAGAAAAGCTACGCTGGGTCAGACCGAGGTCCACTGAGCCAGCATCCTGTCTCTGACAACGCAAGTACCTGGCAGATCCCAAAACGTACATCTATTTCCTACATCTCCAGGGATAAACAATGGCTCTTCCATCACTACCTGGTTATTAATATACAGTGCACCTTTCCCTCCAGGAACTTATCAAAAAATCCTTGGAATCCCACTATGTTCGTCACCTTGACACAGATTCCACAGATTAATTATATCCTGTGAGAAAAAAACTTCCTATGATTCATTTTCAATCTGTGGGTCATTAGGGTCATTTTATTCTGCTATCCTGGAAATAAGCAGAGGACATTTCCCTAATCCATCTTAATAATAGTGTATGGATTTTTCTTTTAGAAAGCAATGCAAACCTTTTTTTTTTTTAACCCCGCTAAGCTAACTGCTTTTACTACATTCTCTGGCAATGAATTCCAGAGTTTAATTACACTTAAGTGAAGAAATATTTTCTCTTATTTGTTTTAAATTTACTACTTAGTAGCTTCATTGTGTGCCCTCTAGTCCTAGTATTTTTGGAAACAGTAAACAAACGATTCACGTCCACTTGTTTCACTGCACTCATTATTTTATAGACCTCTATCATATCTCCCCAGAGTCATCTCTTCTCCAAGCTGAAGAGCATTAGATGCTTCAGCCTTGCCTCATAGGGAAGTCGTCCCATCCCCTTTATCATTGTCATCGTCCTTCTCTGTACCTTTTCTAATTCTACTTAATCTTTTTTTGAGATGTAGTGACCAATATGGTTTAATTCCGAAGGCATTAAATTGTGGTCCACCAAATCAAATGCAGATGAGAGGTCAACTGGAGTAACAAAGCCCTGCCATTTGCAGACATGTGTCGAGCAGTATCACAAACCGAATTAGTACCGTCATTTAGAGGCCCCATTTCCTAGGCTCACAAGATCCCTCTGCAACTCCGTGCAATCCTCTCCTATTTTAATGACTTTGTGTCATTCACAAATTTGATTACTGCACTTATTACTCCTGTCTCCAGATCAGTACAGGTCCCAGTACAGAACCTAGATGTCAGAGGAGTTTTCACAGGGGATATTGCACAATGCGTCAAAGGCGTGAGTAACAGTTATGCAGAATACTGTAAGTTACGCTCTAAAATTTACACAAGCCCTACACCGGTCATAATGTTTATGCCTAAAATTTGGCACATTGATGCAGTTTGCACTAGTATTCCTTACTCTTTCTTCATATTTGCTAAACCGCTACAACTGACGTGAAGAAACCAGGTGCTGCACAAACTGAAAATGACAAAGAAATGTCCTACAGTTTCCAGCCAACTCAGACCTACCAACTGAGCTCGAAGAAACAAACTCCAGGACCGCCCAAAATACAGCAGCCAGGCTGATATTCAGCAAAACACGCTTCGAAGTGCCAAACTCCTCCGAGAAAAGTTACATAGGCTCCCAATCAAAGAACGGATCATTTTCAAAATCTGCACCTTACTCCACAAAATCATATACGGCGTAGTCCCAGAATACATGACAGGACCTCATAGACTTACCAATAAGAAACAAAGTCAGATCGTCAAGATCCTACCTAAACCTACACTACCCAGATTGCAAAGGACTGAAATATAAAACAACTTACGCAGCCGGCTTCTCCTACATAAGCGCACAAACTATGGAATGGGCTCCCAAAAGCTGTGAAAACAATCCACGACCACTTGAACTTCAGGAAATCACTAAAAACCAACCTCTTCAAAAGGCCTACCCCAACGACCCCACGTAACCCTCTTCACCTACCAACACAGCATGGCTATGATCGAACAGGACAACAGGCAATCTTCATCCATTCCGACCCTCCACTTATACCTCATACGCTCACTATACAACTTTGTATTTGTTATCCACCGGCTGGGCAAACAACTTTTGACTGGTACTATGTAAGCCACATTGAGCCTGCAAATAGGTGGGAAAATGTGGGGTACAAATGCAATAATAAAATAAATATGGGGGGAACGGACAAAGCAGAGGAATAAAGAGACATGGGGAGGAAGGAGAAAAGGAAAGCGCAGTCACGGACCACATCGCAAGAGAGCATCAAAGTCGGAAGACTAGTTTGAATGAAGATTTAAATCTGGCCAAGGGACATTTCAGTACGGATTTCAAAAAGACACTGTTCCAAGGTCCAGGGCTCTAAAGCACTCTTACACGCTCGCTACCCATAGAAGTATGGCACTTAAGCGTTGGTGTCCTCTTAAAGAAATACCTCCTATGCAGAAAGAATCTTCCTGATGGCCGATAGTTCTTCTGCCCATCCCTAGTAAGAATTGGCCCTCCCCACCTCCACCTTAATAGTGGTTTATGGATCTTTCCTCTTGGAATGTGTTCAAACCTTTTTTTTAAACTCAGCTATGCTAATTTCTTTTACTACATCTTCCAACAACAAATTCTAGAGCTTAATCGTGCATTGAATGAAATGTTTTCTCCGATTTGTTTATAATGTACTATTTGGTGACTTCAGTGCTTTTCCCCTAGTCTTTGTACTTCTGGAAAGAGTAAGCAGTCGATTCACATTTACCCATTCCACTCCACTCAGGATTTTGTAGATCTCTATCATATTCCCCTCAGCCATCTCTTCTCCAAGCTGAAGAGCCCTAACCTCTTTAGCCTATCTTCATAGGAGAGTCTAAATCTATCCAGCCCCCTTTCAATTAATCGAGAATCATTTTCATCCCGTCTTTTGATGCCTGTGCAAACGTCCATCTATCAATATTCATTTATTTATTTCACTTGTATCCCACATTTTCCCACCTATTTGCAGGCTCAATGTGGCTTACAAATACCTGTAAACGCATTGCCATTTCAGGGTACAGAAATACAATTGCTGTTACAAAGATGTCAAGAATAACAAGGTTCACATGTCAATATAATCAAACAGTTATAGAAAGGAGACTGTCATAGGGAGTCATGGTGGTATGTTGTGGTTAGTTATGGATTCTCGTGGTAAGCTTTAGTGAAGAGATAGGTTTTTAATATCATAATTAGGGACGACTTGCTTGAAATTTGAAGGAATTATATAGACTTGACTATTCTAAATCAAATCAGAGAGATTTGGGCAAACAGAGTTGAATCTCAGCCTCACTGCAAGCCAAGATAATTGCTGTAAAAGTGAATATCAGCTCAAGAACTGTATTTCTTTTTCCTGCGTGCCCTGACAATATCCTCTGATTTGGACTAACAGACCTCCTAAGATTCCTTTTAAGATCTTCACTTCACCTGTCTCTGCCCAACCTCACGAAGAGTTATTGGGTAGCTGTCTTTTGGCTACGTAATGCAGAAGATCACTGCACAGAATAAATATCATATGACTGAAGTTCTCTATCCTCTGAATGCAAAGACCATACTCAGAGTGCAAAAAAAGGTCAGTAATGCATCTACGAGGCCGGCTTACTTAAATTCAGTCCAGCTATTTCTTCCTGATGCCAATATGTCTTAAATCTTTGTTGAAACTTGATTTAAAGTGCCAAGATGTGACTGAGGTAATGAACTGGTATAAAGGAAGCAGTTTCTATTCCACGAACATTGGAACTGCTGTGTATGAAGATGTATCTGGAGCATGATTTCACTGGCACAGGAAGAATTGTTCTTTTATGGCTCCAGTAAGGAGACATTGTTAAGGCTTGTAAAAAAACATCTTATTAAAAGCATCTACCTGCTTTTTGTAAGAGGAATGGAAGGACAAATAAAAATATGGAGAGAAATTTGAGACAGTGACGGAAAACTTCTGTGTCTGATGCTCCATTAAGCAAGATGTGGCCATTACTACTACTACTACTACTTATTTCTAAGTGCTACTAGACGTACGCAGCGCTGTACACTTGAACATGAAGAGGACAGTCCCTGCTCAACAGAGCTTACAATCTAATTAGGACAGACAAACAGGACAAATAAGGGAAAAGGACAAGAGTAGCAAGATTCCGGAATCCCAAAGAGTAGCAAGATTCCGGAATCCCAACGAATAGCAAGATTCTAGAATTCCAAAGAATAGCAAGATATGGAATCCCAAAAAGTAGCAAGATTCCAGAATCCCAAAGACTACTACTACTACTTATCATTCTATAGCGCTACTAGACGTACGCAGCGCTGTACACTTGAACATGAAGAGACAGTCCCTGCTCGACAGAGCTTACAATCTAATTAGGACAGACAAACAGGACAAATAAGGGAAAAGGACAAAGAGTAGCAAGATTCCGGAATCCAACGAATAGCAGATTCTAGAATTCCAAAGAATAGCAAGATTCTGGAATCCCAAAAAGTAGCAAGATTCTGGAATCCCAAAGACTACTACTACTACTTATCATTTCTATAGCGCTACTAGACATACGCAGCGCTGTACACTTGAACATGAAGAGACAGTCCCTGCACGACAGAGCTTACAATCTAATTAGGACAGAGAAACAGGACAAATAAGGGATAAGGACAAGGGTAGCAAGATTCCGGAATCCCAAAGAGTAGCAAGATTCCGGAATCCCAACGAATAGCAAGATTCTAGAATTCCAATGAATAGCAAGATTCTGGAATCCCAAAAAGTAGCAAGATTCCAGAATCCCAAAGACTACTACTACTACTTATCATTTCTATAGCGCTACTAGACGTACGCAGCGCTGTACACTTGAACATGAAGAGACAGTCCCTGCTCGACAGAGCTTACAATCTAATTAGGACAGACAAAACAGGACAAACGAGAGGTAAGGGAATATTAAAGTGAGGATGATAAAATAAGGGTTAGGAGTTAAAAGCAGCATCAAAAAGGTGGGCTTTTAGCTTAGATTTGAAGAGGGCCAGAGATGGAGCTTGACGTACCGGCTCAGGAAGTCTATTCCAGGCATATGGTGCAGCATAACCCAGATAACTGCGGCAGACGTTGTCTATGTAGGGAACATTTAAATGTAGTTGATGTGAGCGCTCTAACACAGAATACATTTGCACCTGCAATAACAAAGTGCCGCTCCCAATGCACTTCTCATCCGTGCTCTGAATAAACAGCCAGTCAAATGCTGACTAATAGGCTGAAAACGCACATTAAGCAACAGACAAAAATGCAGAGCTCTGTGTGATACCAGCTCTTACCTGCCACCTAATCTGCTGCCATATCTTTGTCCCCTATCAGTAAGATACGAAGCAAACTTGAGTAAGAACAGCCCTGGCTGAATGTAACTCACCTTGAGCTACTACTGAAAAGGTGTGAGCAAATATTATAATAATAATATTACTGTGGCTGCTATTCCTCCCAGTATTCAGGATGCTACCAACAATTAAGGAGCAAAAGTGGAGGTAGGGGAAATTCCAACTCAAAAGTAAAAAGCAATTTTAGTAGTCGCAGCAGGGGAACCTGCCTCAGGAGCCAACCAATCTATAAATCAAACAACAAACAAAATTAATAAATGTACAAATAAATGCAGTATGTCTGTAAAGAAATCAACCAATATGCAGAGGATCAATTACAAAGCAAGAAAGATATGTACAAAAAGGTACCCAAGAAATAAATGCACAGAAATCACAATGGTGAGCCGGGTATAGGACAGAGAAGCCATTCTGATGTGCTACTACGTCTCCTAATCATTTCTATAGCGCTACTAGATATAGGCAGTGCTGTAAACATTAAATGCAGGGACTATCTTGTCCCCAGAGGGCTCACAATCGTAAGGGAATTTTTTGTACCTGGGACAATGGGGAGTTAAGTGATTTGTCCAAGATCACAAGCAGCTATAGTGGGAAATGAACTCTAGTCATCAGGGTCAAAGGCCGCTGCACTAACCATTAGACCACTCATCCAAAGGCAATGAGTTGGCTTTATGACCTCACAATATTACTACTACTACTACTACTACTATTCTAAAGCGCTACTAGACGTACGCAGTAGTAGTAGTAGTACACGTGAAGATGAAGAGACAGTCCCTGCTCGACAGAGCTTACCAATATAATCAGGTCAGACAAACAGGTAAGGGAATATTAAAGTGAGGATGATAAAATACGGGTTTCTAAATCACTGCTATATGTAATAAAAATGAGCCTATGTAGGACAGTCAAGCCATTGTGACATCACTGATGAGGTGGCTCTTATTGGTGGGATGAGGCATTATGACATCACAATCTCAGCTCTGGCTAAATCACTGCTATATGTAATAAAAGTGAGCCTGTGTAGGCCAGTCAAGCCATTGTGACATCACTGATGAGGTTGGCTCTTAGGCATTGGTGGATGAGGCTTTATGACATCACAATATCAGCTCTGGTTACCAAAGACTGAAACTCTTCACACTAAGGGAGGAACTTATCATACTACTAATCATTTCTATAGTGCTACTAGGACATATGCAGCGATGTACACATTATATGCAGGTACCTTCTCTGTCCCCTAGAGAGCTCACAATCTAAGTTTTTGTACCTGGGGCAATGGAGGGTTAAGTGACTTGCCCAGGGTCACAAGGAACTGCAATGGGAACTGAACCCAGGTCACCAGGATCAAAGCCAGCTGCATTAACAATTAAGCTACTCCTATCCTCCATGGGCTACTGTTAAGACGTGTTATGTCACCACTAACTGGTACTATTTTAGTACAGGTTCCATTTTATGCACTGAGATCTTGTTACTGGGGTTAACATTAAAATAATGTATCTTACCGGTAGCCCGTATTGACAAATTTCCACCCTAATTTAGAAGAAACGTCTCTAGAAATGGAAATCACTGCTGTAAGTAATAAAAGAGAGCCAAGTATAGGACAATCAAGCCATTGTGACATCACTGATGAGGTCGGTTCTTATTGGTGGGTGGAGAGGGGTATAACCTCTGACTTTCACATGCACTTCACACAAGATACTAACGTAAATTCAAGGGAGGAGTCAAATGGACATATATTAAGTAGGTCCAAAAGCTGAACTCTTGTTCTCCCAGTAATTACCGTTGAATCCACCAAGAAAAGTCCACTGCACACTCTCTAGGGGTCTCTGGCTTCCATGGGCTTAGGCGGAACCATTGCAGCCATTCCAGCAGGGACGATGTAGCACAGGGGTGGGCAATCTTTATACACAGAGGGCACACAAATGTCAATATTATCCCTGCCGGGACGCAATATTGCATAATGTTGGAACTGAAAATGCACAGAGCTCCACAGGCATTCTGTGCTAAAGTAAAAGTTTAACTCAAAAAGACGGAAACAAACTGCAAGAGTGGCTCTTCTGAAAATATTTGTGAAATACAGTATTTAAAATTGCCCAAACTCAGGTTAATGACGTTTTCTGGGTATTCTTCCATGGTCTCGTGGTCTGCATAAAATTCAATGGTGAGCCTCGTTTGGCCTACAGACCGCAGGTTGTCCAACCCTGACATAGCAGAAGGTACACAACTCTTCCTTGCTCCCCCCTCCTTCAGTAGATGGACTTTAGTGTTTTCCGTAACCTGGTACAATCATTAGTGCTCAGTCATCTGGACTATTGCAACGCACTATATGCCGGCTGCAAAGAACAATAATCAAGAAACTCCAGACAGCCCAGAACACTGCAGCTAGACTCATATTTGGCAAACCAAAATTTGAAAGTGCAAAGCCCTTACGAGAGAATTACACTGGCTCCCACTTAGGAACGCATCACATTCAAAATAGTTCACTAGTTCACAAATTATCCATGGAGACGCACCGGCTTACATGTCTGACCTAATAGACCTTCCACCTAGGAATGCCAAAAGATCATCCCGCACATTCCTTGATCTGCACTTCCCCAGTTGCAAAGGAATGAAATTACAAACTATTGCATGCGTCAAACTTCACCTACTGAGCACACAGTTATGGAACGCACTGCCGTGCAACTTGAAATCGATATACGAAAATAGCGAACTTCCGCACACTACTTAAGACCATCTTTTGAAGGAGCATACCAAAAAAAATCAACCCAAGTGAACATACACAACTCGCCTATTTAATTTTAGAACTGTCTCCTAAAATCTGCTTGTATACTACCACTTCGCTTTTCTTATCATGATGACCAAGAACATGCAATACTAAATGTTTATTACTAACACTCTTCCACTACTCACGATGTATTGTAAGCCACTTTGAGCCTGCAAAGAGGTGGGATAAGGTGGGATACAAATGCAACAAATAAATAAATAAATAATAAATAATAAGAGCCAAGCTTAGCCCCTTGCGGTATCCTGGTACCCTGCCTGTCAGGCGAGGAAAGCACGGCCCATTCTGGAAGTGGCAGGAATAAGTGAAAGGTCAGAACTGCTTCTGTTACTACTACTACTACTATTTAGCATTTCTATAGCGCTACAAGGCTTACGCAGCGCTGCACAACATAGAAGAAAGACAGTCCCTGCTCAAAGAGCTATGTAATAAAAGTGAGCCAAGTATAGGACAATCAAACCATTGTGACATCACTGATGAGGTTGGCTCTTATTGGTGACTGAGGCATTATGACATCACACTATTAGCTCTGGTTACAAGAGACTACTAGTACTACTATTAGCATTTCTATAGCGCTACAAGGCGTACGCAGCGCCTGCACAAACATAGAAGAAAGACAGTCCCTGCTCAAAGAGCTTACAATCTAATAGACAAAAAATAATAAAGTAATCAAATCAATTATGTGAACGGGAAGGAAGAGAGGAGGGTAGGTGGAGGCGAGTGGTTATGAGTCAAAAGCAATGTTAAAGAGGTGGGCTTTCAGTCTAGATTTAAAGGTGGCCAAGGATGGGGCAAGACGTAGGGGCTCAGGAAGTTTATTCCAGGCGTAGGGTGCAGCGAGACAGAAGGCGCGAAGTCTGAAGTTTGCAGTAAGTGGAGAAGGGAACAGATAAGAAGGATTTATCCATGGAGCGGAGTGCACGGGAAGGGGTGTAGGGAAGGACGAGTGTGGAGAGATACTGGGGAGCAGAAGAGTGAATACATTTATAGGTTAGTAGAAGAAGTTTGAACAGGATTTGAAAAAGGATAGGGAGCCAGTGAAGGGTCTTGAGGAGAGGGGTAGTATGAGTAAAGCGACCCTGGCGGAAGACGATACGGGCAGCAGAGTTATGAACCGACTGGAGAGGGGAGAGGTGACTAAGTGGGAGGCCAGCAAGAAGCAGATTGCAGTAGTCTAAATGAGAGGTGACAAGGGTGTGGTAAAGTACTGAAGGTTCTAGTACTGCTTAGCCATTTCTTCAAGTACTACTTGCATTGACTTGCTATGGCTACATGATAGTCGAGATCTGCTTGCACTGGCCAATACAGGTCCAAGGAGAAAGGGTAAAGGGTCGTGGATTTCATATATCCTCATTCTGTGATACAACCAAAGCAGTTTACACAGGGGGTGTCAGTCCGTGCACAGGAGGAAAATTGCAGCACTGGGTGGACAGCACTAGATTAATGGAGGAAGAGAGGACAATGAGCTCAGGGAAGACAGGGAGGGTTGCAGTCAAAAGGAAAACAGAAAGGGCCAGCAGAAGGTGAGGAGTGTCGTTCCCGATTAATATTGTTAGATGAACATGGCACAAAGTCTGTGTAATTTTGTGAGCCTCTTTGATTGATTCGGAAAGCTACAACAGAAATGTGTTTAAACAAATAAAAGAACTGAGGAAAGGTTTGCCCAGGACTTCTTAAGCGGTAAAAGCAGCCCTAAGTGGAGCAGAGAGACTCATCGTCAGGGCTGGAAGCTGAAGGGCTCATTTCGGAGCTTCTCATGCATTAGACACTCTTTCTAATAAGGCCGAATGTGCCCGGAGTCTGTTTGCCTTCTGTCACTTCTCTACCCAGCTGTGGAAATATTACTAATTCCCCTGTGCTATATTACAGTCAGAGGGCTCGGCATAATCGTACTTCAGAAAGGACAGCGTGTCGCCCTGTTCCTACATGCTCAATCACATGCAGAGGCTTTATCGGCAAGACTTATCACTCTATTTCCATTATCTGCACCATGAAGCAAGCAGGACGTCAGTTACACATTGCACTGATATCAGGATGGGGGTAGGACTGTAAGATTGATATTAGGATGGGGGTAGGCGTGAAGGATTCAGCGTGCTACACATTGCGCTAATCAGGACGGGGTAAGAGTGGGAGACAAGTGTCCGGACCAGCTGCGAATCACAGCAGAGTTTTTGTGATAAAGCGATGTATGTAGTATGCTCAATAAATACAGCTGTACAGGGTCTGTTTAATGTGGCTTTAGCACATCTTAACCCGCTAACGTTTGAGAGAAAATTGTTATTGATTTGTAAATACTGCTGGCGTGTGTTACGTCCTGCATTAAACCCCTGACCCGGGACACAGACATTAACATGTTGCTGTAGAACGTGATTGGGCAGAGCAGGCTCCAGAGGTGGAATTAATTTCTTCCATGGTAACAGCTGCTGTGTTTCATGAATCAAAATTGCGACTTTCCTACATTAAGGGTAGTAGGTCTTTAGGGTTTGCAGTCCTTTAAAACGACAAGGCAAATTTCCATGTCATTTTGTGTTGTTTTGACCCCAAATGACAGGAAATAAACAACATTTCTGATTTTTCCCTGTGTAAAAGGCGTTGCACACGCTTCCAAAAGAGGGCACAGTAATTACGATATTACTCTCGAAATGAAAAATGTTTTTAAAAACCGAACCAAGTGAAAATTCCACTAAGCCAGCATGCAAAGCGAAAGAAAAGACAAGTTTGTGGGCTGCACAGTCCTGGTAACCTACTGGTTAAAGCAGCACCTGAGACCCAGTCTGGCCCTTGTGATGACGGCATGTTCACATAATTCTCCGTCGCCTCAGAAGTACTACCTAGATTGTAAGACGCTTGAGCAGGGACCGACCAGCTGTACTTGCACATATAACTCACCTTGAGCTCAGTCCTTAGCAAACACCCTGAGGTAGGCAGAGCAGATTCAACAGGAGAGTGTGGCAGAAGCAACACAAAATTAGTCCCGTCCATCTATCATCCCCGTCACCACACAGAAATCAATTCTGGCTACTTATGACCCGAAAGAGGGAGAAATTTGGCAAAACTAGTGCAGAGCTGTGAATCAGATGACAAAGCTGCCCTTAACAGCCCTTACCAACTTCTCTTCGTGTAAGAAACTCAGATATACTTCCCTCTCCAACCTGGACCTTCTGCAAGTGTCAAAAACAGTCTGAAATAATCCTCACGGACCATCACACACCCACAGCTGCAGAAATCTGGAAAACATTTTCACCTGCTCTCACACACTCTGGAATAATCTCACCTGCTGTCACATACACACCTGCAGAGATAAATACTGGCACATATCCTCACTGACTATCACCCCACCCCCTCACCCCCCCCCCCCCCCCCCCCCCCCCACCAGCACAGATCAATTGTACAAAACATCTTCACTTCGCCTGCTGTCACCACTCTGGAATATTCTCCTGCTGTCACACACACAGAGCGCAGAGAGATCTGTACAGTATAGATTTCCACTTGCTGTCCCACACGCACACGGTTGCAGGTAGCGATTCCAGGTGCTGTCACACAAACTGCAGGTAAAGGACCAGCATCTTGCCCTGTAAAATGTCTGAACCTGTAGAGTTCCTGCCGCTCAATGCGAGTTACACCCTTCTCTGCCTTTCTGAACTGGGGAAGTCATTTCTTTTTCTTTGATTCTGTCTTTCTTTTCTCTAGGAATCTCTGTAGTTATCCACACCTTTTTGAATTCTGTCACTGGTTTGCCCCAACCACCTTCACCAGGAGGCTATTCCAGGACTCCACCGCTCTTTCCTAATTTTCTTTACTTCTTTTGCAGCTTCATTTCATTGTTCTCTAAGTTTTTACCGTTTTCCTGCCTCGTCTACGTAATCCTCCATTACAACGGGGATTTCCGAAAGCTCATGAGAGAACTCTCCAGAGTTTCTGAGGGGAGGGTCCTGCGGCTGTGGGTGGTAAAGGATCCAGCCCAAGGGGATGGGTTCCTGAGTAAGTTGCAGAGGAAAAGTGTTCCTGGTTGCTGAATGACAGTAGGTGAAGAGTTTAGAATTAATACATGTCCTGGTTGGGGAATGCACGAGGTCTTTGGTTGACTCAACCCCCGCCGGGACCCTTCAGAAGAGGGGGGTTGTCCTGGATGGGTTCAAGAATCTAAGGACTGACCACTGAGGAAGGTTTCTGCCAGTAAAGCATTAACCATGGAGGAATGGTCCAGGTGGGAAATAGGGGATCCCAGCCTGGGAGCAGGAACTGTGAAGAGCTACTCAGAGGTGAAGGTGGTAGCCCGGAAAGGGGCTCCTTGGGAGGAGAGGAATGTGGACTGACAGGGAGGTCTGGTCCAGAGGAAGATCCGTTTTCTGCACAAGTGCTGGAGGCGCAGCCTTAGATTGTTTAACCCCGAAGGATGGGATATGGACAGGGAGAGCAGTAAATATGTACATACCGTAGGATTATAGAACCGAACTTGAAAAGAAACACCATTTCCCTACGTTTGCTCTGGAAATTATTGTTATTGGATATCAAGTTGGATTACAAATTGACTGTAATTTTGAGAAGGATTTGAACTGCCTGTTGCAGAATCTTCAGTAAAGTTCTGTTTGTTTCATATAAAACTCTGGACTGGAGTCTTTTCTTTACTTACTTTCTAGACTCAACAGAAAAAAGTGAGCAGAGTGGCATAAACAGCAAAAGCCCCGGCTAATACAGCCTTCCGGATTTTTATCCGGCCCCGGCCTGCGGCCAGCACAGTGTGTGTGACTAGAAACGTTGCAGGTGCTTTTGATGTCTTTGTGGCCCTGGTCTCAGGTGCCCCTGACCAGCGATGAGCTAACTGGTGCCCGGACTGTGTGTGCAGAGACCAGGGTTACACCAATGGTGCCCGGAACATGGAGACATGGGATTTTAAGATGGAGGGACTGTTTAACTAGACTGTGATTTTTTCCACAGTTTTCTCTGGTACTGGAGGTATACAGACCTGGTAGAAACGTCAGGATAGTACCGCAAAGGATTCCATAAGAACTGTAAGTACCTGGGAAACTGGCTGGAAGAATCCGCACAGCAAAGATGGCCGCTGTTCCCACACTCAGAACAAGGGGAAAAAGGAGACTGAACCAGAGCGGTCCATCATTGGTGGAAAAGTACGAGTGACGTCATACACTCTAGATGAGGGTGGAGGTCAAGCACGAGGACCTGGGGTGGTGCACCTGGACATAAAAGCCAATGAGGAGCACATGGATTGTACGGAGGGGTTGGAGATTGTCCTGCTGAGGAGGAAAGTTGCATGGAGGAGATGGCCCAACAACTAATGTGACCATGGAGCTAGTGGTAGAGGACAGTAAAACCATGGGGCCCTTGGGGCGTATCATCTGCCTGAGGTGTGATCAATGAGGAGAGGGTAGCCCAGGTGCAACTATGCTGGGACAATGTGGTATCGGCTTCTATCACTGGGGAGTGAGTCTGCCCCCGAGGTGGAATCCTCAGTCTTAGATGAGACCCAGGAGGACCAGAGGCCTAGAGGTGGCCGGGCTGACATCTGGACCCGGATCAGAGAGCTGAGTAGGGTCAGGTCCTTGACAGCAAGCACTGCTGGAACCAGATTGGAGGCAGCGAAGGTTCAAGAAACTAAGGCAAACCATAGAGGGAGGTTTCTGCCAGTAAAGTATAACTGTGAGAAGGGTACTGCTAGATCTCAGAGAACAAGTCCATTCTCTTGAGGCTAGAATAGCAGACTTAGAGGAGCTGAGGGTCCAGAGAGGTACACAGAGGACGCCTACAGAGATATTGTAGAGAAGTCCCACCTCCAGTCTGGCAGACCCTGTGCTGTGCTGCCTTGGAGAAGGGAGGTCTCCTAAAGGAAAGCATCACTTTGGTGAAGTAGGAAGTAATGCTGTAGCCTGGACCTGCTCACCAGGGGATGCAATATCCTCTCACACTAAAGATGTGTCTCCAGAAGCTTCTGCCCAAGCGGGAAGGGTTAGGACAGCTGTTGTAGTCGGTGATTCGATTATTAGGATTGTAGATAGCTGGGTGGCTGGTGGACATGAGGATCAACTGGTCACTTGCTGGCTGGTGCGAAGGTGCGGACCTCACGCTGTCACCTAGATAGGATTTTAGATAGTGCTGGGGAGGAGCCGGCTGTCTTGATGCATGTGGGTACCAATGACAAAGAAAATATGGGATGGAGTTTTGGAAGCCAAATTTAGTCTCTTAGGTAGAAAGCTGAAATCCAGATCCTCGAGGGTAGCATTTTTCAGAAATGCTCCCCATTCCATGCGCAGGACCCAACAGGGAGGCAGAGCTCCACAGTCCTCGATGCATGGTTAAGACGATGATACAGGAATGAGGGATTTAGATTTGTTTAGGAACTGGGCAACATTCTGGGAAACGGGAGCCTGTTCTGAAAGGATGGAACCAGGCTGCTGGCACTAACATATAAAAAGGAGACAGAGCAACTTTAAACTAAAATGCGGGGGAAAGCCGACAGTCACCTAGGAGCACATGATTTTAGCGAGGAGTATCCTCGAAGGATACTACTGAAACAGGATCCTTAGGGATTCCCGATAGAAAGGTTTCAATATGGTGAAAGAGAGCCACGGAGTGTTTAATGGGAGAACACAG
Organism: Microcaecilia unicolor; assembly: GCF_901765095.1. Lineage (NCBI taxonomy): Eukaryota > Metazoa > Chordata > Amphibia > Gymnophiona > Siphonopidae > Microcaecilia > Microcaecilia unicolor. The sequence goes on along the minus strand of NW_021963764.1, from coordinate 43,296 downwards.
TAAAGAATGCAAATTATCACCAACTTCAAAGCAGCCTGTAGATGCAAGGAAACAAACAATTTGTCTATATACAAATGCTAGAAGCCTAAAAAATAAGATGGAGACTTGGAGTATATAGCACTAAATGTTGAGGTAGATATAACAGGCATTTCAGAGACCTGGTGGAAGGAAGATAATCAATCGGGACACTGTGCTAACAGGGTACAAATTATATCGCAATGATAGGATCAAATTGGAGGGGGCCTGCGCTACATGTTAAGAGGGAATTGAATCAAACAAAATAAACATTCTACATAAAACAGCAGCGTGGAATCATTATGGATAGAAATTCCATGCGTGAGGGGAAGAAGTATACTAGTAGGGATGTACTACCATCCGCCAGGATAGAATGGACAGACAGATGAAGAAATGTTTACAGAAATTAGGAACGCTGGCAAATCATGGCAACATTGTAATAATGGGTGATTTCAATTATCTTAATATTGACTGGATAAATGTTACATCAGGGAGCGCTAGGGAGGTAAAAGTTCTAGATATAATAAATGACTTTTTCTTGGAGCAACTGGTCCAAGAACCAGTAAGAAGGGGGAGCTATGTTAGTGGAATGCAGGGCATGGTACGAGAGGTAAGGGTGTTGGAATCCACTGAGAAACAGTGATCATAGTTTGATCAAATTTGAGCCGATATCTGGAGTGAAGTCACTAAAGAAATCTACTGGAGCAGCATTTAATTTTCGAAAGGGCGCCTATGACAAATAAGGAAAATGGTTAAGAAGAAGCTAAGAGGGTCGATCCAAAGGTTAAGACTTTAAATCTGGTGTGGACATTGTTTAAAATACCATTGTGGAAGCCCAGACCAGATGTATTCCACGTATTAACAAAGGGTGGAAAGAAGATCAAACAAAAGCGTGGTTAAAAGGTGAAGTGACAGAGGCTATTATTTATTTACTAGAAAAAAAGGCCCGTTTCTTAATGCAATGAAACGGGCACTAGCAGTGTAATGAGTTCCTGCCATTAATGTTTCCACGGTTGTATTCTGAATATAATTGTTGTTTACATGTGTAAGATTTCTTTATATACAATAGTTTTTGTGTAAACTGTGTTACAATGTGGTAAAAGTTTTCCTTGTTCAGGCCCTTCGATCAGTTTAACAATCACATCAGAAGAGCTCCTTACTCGTGAGAATGCAACATACAGTTGCCCATATGAGAGACTGAGAGTGACAGTGTGTTTACAGACAGTGTAAGAGAGAGATACACAGAGTGATTGTGTGTGTGTGTGACAAAGTGATGAAATGTTTGTCTTCCGTTCTGTGCACTTGCCTCCACTGATGTTCGTAACTCTCTGTATATTATTGTTTGTTAGAGATTCAATCCACTCCACTTCCCTCCTCCAAGTTCCATTCTGTCTGATTGGTTCTTCGTTCCTGTGACGTCACGTTTGTTTGCTTGGCAACTATGCAGCGTTCCGTTTCCTCGACGTGAGGGCGGGGACAGTGAGAGCCAATGAAACGCTGGACTACAGACTTACGAACCCTACACTGCCACAGTGCCATGGAGTCAGCTTCAGAATGTTGGAGGTGCTTTTTATTTATTTATTTATTTAATTTATTTATTTATTGCATTTGTATCCCACATTTTCCCAACTATTTGCAGGCTCAATGTGGCTTACATAGTTTTATTAACATTGTCATTCTAGGGTATCAGATATGGTTAGTATTGTGCAGAGATTAAGTAGGGAAGAGAAGAGGAAGGGAGTGATTAGGGTAGTTATAGAAGGTGGGTTTTCATAACTGAGTAGGTTGTTGAGGTGGATTAGTGAGGTTATCAGTTATCGGTTCTTGTTGTAGGCTTTGTTGAAGAAGGATTAGGATATATTTACTGCCTTTTTGAAGGAATTCACTCAAGGTGGTGTACAATAAGAATAAATCAAACATGACCAATAGACAATTACAGCAGTAAAAATATTCACATAACAATCTTCCTGTACTAGATATTGTTTTCAAGGGTGATGATGCGGAGGAAGTGAAAGAAGTCTCAGTAAACCTGGAAGATGTACTGAGCCAAATAGTGATAAATCACCTGGACCGGATGGTATACACCCCAGCGTACTGAAAGAACTCATACATAAAATTGCTGATCTGTTGTTAGTGACCTGTAACCTGTTGTTAAAGTCATCTATTGTACCTCCCACTTGCAGTGAAAACACACATAACCACCTAAGCTTCAGGAAATCATTGAAAAGCCACCTCTTCAAAAAAGCTTATCCCACCGATCCAACATAAATCCCCACACCAGCAACACAAGATAATCGATGATCGCACAGGACAATTTATTATCCTTTACCCCATGATGCCTGAAACACCTCTACCTGTGACCATAACACAACCTTGTATTTGTCATCAACCGTAATGGCAACCGCCATTACAATACTTTGTAAGCCACATTGAGCCTGCAAATAGGTGGGGAAATGTGGGGTATAAATGTAACAATTAAATAAGTAATAAATACCTGAGGACTGGAGGGTGGCCAATATGACACTGACTTTTAAAGGGATCCAGGGGTGATCCAGGAAATTACAGACCGGTAAGCCTGACGTCACTGCCAGGTAAAACAGTGGAAACTATTATAAAGAATAAAATTACAGAACACATATATAAATATGGAATATGGTTTAACGGGACAGAGTCAGTATGGGTTCAGCCAAGGGGAGTTTTGCCTCACCAATTTGCTTCATTTCTTTGAAGGCATGAATAAACATGTGGATAAACGTCAGCCGGTTGATGTAGTGTATCTAGATTTTCAGAAAGCTTTTGATAAAGCGCCTCATGAGAGACTCCTGAGAAAATAAACAGTCTTGGGATAGGAGGCAAGGTTCTGGTGTGGATTAGGAGTTGGTTACTGGACAGAAAACAGAGGGTAGGGCTAAATGATTAGTAAGACCTTTGCACCCAAACCAACGGGGACCCGTTTCACCATAAAACTGGCTTCTTCAGGGTGACTCAGAGCCACTTGCACCACTTTTCGAAACTTAGAGTCTGCTATGTCACCCTGAAGAAGCCAGCTTTATGGTGAAACGGGTCCTCGTTGGTTTGGGTACGAAGGAAGGTCTTACTCACCTATTCTGAAGTCTGGCCATTTTGAAGCACTTTAAATCTCGTTAAGTAAAGGATCTTGTAACTACGAGGATTGTTCGTTGACTTCAGAGTGTCAGATTTTTCACTGAATTTCCACTGCATACATGACGGATTTGAAGATTTTTATTTTATGTCTGTGGGATTCATGGTTTGAGGAACAGTTGAAGCACTAGCGTTTTGAAGTTTTGATTTTTCTAAATAAAAATCTTTGTAACTTATTTGGGTAGTGGTGAGAGACTCCTGTTTTGGGGATGCAGTTACATATATTAGACCTAATGCTCCGTCATAGCCTCCCTGTCCCTCCTTTTCTCTTCAGCAACATATTCGGGTCATCAAGACTCTTCTCATTCATCTTCTGGGCAGTCCTAGACCATTCTGATCACCTTCCTTGGAAACGCTTCTAGCCTTAGTAAAACTTTAGGGACCGTTGTACTAAAGGCTTGCCGCATGGCAACCCGGAACTACCGCCGGTCCAACGCAGGTGCCAGCAGTAATTCCGTTCCCCAGCACGCGCCATTTCCGGTGCTAGCAGAAATATTGAAAAAAATACGTCCGCAGGGGGTTATCCGGAAGTTATCAGGCAGCGTCACGTACTTCCCCCGAAATGACCACACGGCCATTTCATTTTTGGCTGTTTTCACCCACTGCGGTAAAAGCACTGGCGCACAGCAAAAATGGCCGCCACCGCTAGCACAGAGTCCTTGTTACCGCAGCTTAGTAAAAGTGCCTCTTAGTGAGATACAACCTCCAAAGCGATGAAGTCCACGGCCCCTGAGGCTAACAGAGCATCTGCTCCCTACCACTTGGAGAGAGCAGGATGCCAGACCCGGTGCCCAGTTCTTGCTTTGGGTCTCTCTCCTATCACGCTTCATCTGTTGGTACAGGAAGAGAGCCTTTTTCAAATGAAGGCGAGCTCTGGAATGAGGGGGCTTACGACAAAGTTAAGAGGGAATAGGCTTAGGAGTAACCTAAGGAAGTACTATTTCACAGAAAGGGTGGTGGAAGCGTGGAATGTCCTCCCGGTGGAGGTGGTGAAGTCGAGATCTGTTCCAGAGTTTAATAAGGCATGGGATAAGCATGTGGGTTCGCTTAGGAACAGGAAGAATTAGGGGTTACAGAGGATGGTAGACTGGATGGGTCATATGGCCTTTATCTGCCGTCATGTTTCTCTGTTTCTAGAAGCAACATTTTTTCCATTAACAGCTCTCAATTCTGTGGAACTCTGTCAAAAGTAACCTTTCAGTTGCCCACCAGCAAGTGCAAGGACGCCTCTGATTCAGATTCACTAAACCTTATTGGCTGGACAATTTATATATGCATCGCCTGCTCAGTCTCTCCATACTTGGGTCCTGCAGGCTGAAATAGAGCAGGAAGTATAGGATGTGTTCTTTCTGTTGCTCTCCATCACACAGTTGATCAAACTTCTCTTACAGAACACATCCTGAGCTTTCATTCTATTTTCTCTATGCAGTAATTCAGTGCATGAAAAGGGACTTTAAACTACGTAGTCATCAGGGTGAATTCGGAAACCATAAAGCAGTGCCCAAGCTCTAGATTTTATTCAATTGTATATCTCAGTAAGGGGACACAAACTGCTCTACAGATCCCCCGCACTCATAACCATTCCTGGCAGCTCCAAGAAAGCCCAGATAGGATTCATGGGTACCATCCCACAGACCCTCTGAGGTCTCTAACTCTGCTGTACCACATGACAGGAGCCTTTCCCATCTCTGTTCCCAGAAAGGTAAAATAAGGAACTGAGGATATTACGGCTTAGAATCACTTCCCATAATTCATTCTCCTTTATCGATGTACTGCCCCTTCTTCTGCCCTACCGGTTCCTCTCTCTTCCCAGAGGACTTCCTGCGTGGACAACCTGCTTTCCCACTGCCAATCCTTCTCTCAGCCTTTACTAATTCCTCTACCTCTCTTCTTTCCACAAACATTTGCCCTGCCTGCCTCTCTCTAGCAGGGGAAGCTTAAAGCCCACCTCTTCAATGCTGCCTTGGACACCTAACTCTTACCTTCAGGATATCCAGACTGCCCCAATTTGACTGCCCTTATCGAACTGACTATTCACTTGTCCTTTAGATTGTAAGCTCTTTGAGCAGGGACTGTCCTTTTATGTTAAATTCTACAGCGCTGTGTAACCCTAGTAGCGCTTTAGAAATGTTAAGTAGTAGTAGTAGAGTTACTGATTTAGCAACGAAGAGAAAACAGCACTGATAATGCTCCCTCCTGGTCCATAAAATTATCTACGGCGAAGCCCCAGGATACAAGATAGACCTCAAAGACCTGCCAACCAGAAACACAACAAGATCAGCTCGAACATACCTTAATCTCCACTACCCAAACAACAGAGGACTCAAATACAAATCAACATATGCATCCAGCTTCTCCTATTTAAGCGTGCAACTATGGAACGCATTGCCAAAAATAGTAAAAACAACATACGACCACCCAAGATTCCGGAAAAAAACTAAAAACACCTGTTCCAAAAGGCATACCCCCACCGACCCAACATAAGAACCAGAGTACCTACTACACAATCAACACCAGGAACGTAATGGACTCACCCCAATTCTCCCTCTTACTACCTAATGTTCCCCCAATGTATATATCATATATGTTGGGTATTATTAGGAAAGGTATGGAAAACAGGTGTGAGGATGTTATAATGCCGTCGTATCGCTCCATGGTGCGACCGCACCTTGAGTATTGTGTTCAATTCTGGTCGCCGCATCTCAAGAAAGATATAGTAGAATTGGAAAAGGTGCAGCGAAGGGCGACTAAAATGATAGCGGGGATGGGACGGCTTCCCTATGAAGAAAGATTAAGGAGGCTAGGGCTATTCAGCTTGGAGAAGAGACGGCTGAAGGGAGACATGATAGAGGTATATAAAATATTGAGTGGAGTGGAACAGGTGGATGTGAAGCGTCTGTTCACACTTTCCAAAAATACTAGGACTAGGGGGCATGCGATTAAACTACAGTATAGTAAATTTAAAACAAATCGGAGAAAATTGTTCTTCACCCAACGTGTAATTAAACTCTGGAATTCATTGCCGGAAAATGTGGTGAAGGCGGTTAGCTTAGCAGAGTTTAAAAAGGGGTTGGACGGTTTCCTAAAGAACAAGTCCATAAACCACTACTAAATGGACTTGGGATAAATCCACAATTCCAGGAATAACATGTAGAGAATGTTTGTACGTTTGGGAAGCTTGCCAGGTGCCCTTGGCCTGGATTGGCCACTGTCGTGGACAGGATGCTGGGCTCGATGGACCCTTGGTCTTTTCCCAGTGTGGCATTACTTATGTATTTATGTATATAAACTCTATTCTACCACAACCACACATTGTACTTGTTCACACTTTGTATTTGTTCAGACCGGAACCGGCGAACACCGCTACGGTACTATGTAAGCCACATTGAGCCTGCAAATAGGTGGGAAAATGTGGGATACAAATGTAACAAATAAATAAATAAAATAAATAAATAAAAAGGGGGACATTTGACAAAGGACTGTACAGTACATACTTAAGTACATAAGTATTGCCATACTGGGAAAGACCAAAAGTCCATCAAGCCCAGCATTCTGTTTCCAACAGTGGCCAATCCAGGTGACAATATACCTGGCAAGATCCCAAAAAAGTACAGAACATTTTATACTGCTTATCCCAGAAATAGTGGATTTTCCCCAAGCCCATTCAATAACGGTCTATGGACTTTTCCTTTAGGAAGCTGGCCAAACCTTTTTTAAACTCCACTAAGCTAACTGCCTTTACCACATTCTTTGGCAACGAATTCCAGAGTTTAATTACACGTTGAGTGAAGAAAACGTTTCTCTGATTCGTTTCAAATTTACTACATTGCAGCTTCATCGCATGCCCCCTAGTCCTAGTATTTTTGGAAAGCGTAAACAGACGCTTCACATCTACCCGTTCAACTCCACTCATTATTTTATAGACCTCTATCATATCTCCCCTCAGCCCCCTTTTCTCCAAGCTGAAGAGCCGCTTTAGCCTTTTCTCATAGGGAAGTCGGCCCATCCCCTTTATCATTTTCGTCGCCCTTCTCTGCACCTTTTCTAATTCCACTAAATCTTTTTTGAGATGCGGCGACCAGAATTGAACACAATGTTCGAGGGGCGGTCGCACCATGGAGCGATACAAAGGATTTATAACATCCTCATTTTTGTTTTCCATTCCTTTCCTAATACCACATAACATTCTATTTGCTTTCTTAGCCGCCACAGCACACTGAGCAGAGGGTTTCAACGTATCATCAATGACGACTCCTAGATCCGTTTCTTGGTCAGTGACTCCTAACGTGGAACCTTGCATGACGTAGCTATAATTCGGGTTCCTCTTTCCCACATGCATCACTTTGCACTTGCTCACATTAAACGTCATCTGCCATTTAGATACCCAGTCTCCCAGTTTTGTAAGGTCCTCTTGTAATTTCTCACAATCATCTTGCGATTTAACAACTTTGAATAACTTTGTGTCATCAGCAAATTTAATTACCTCACTAGTTACTCCCATCTCTAGGTCTTTTATAAATGCAGAGAACAGATAATGCTAAAGAGCACAATGCATCAAAAACAATGAAAAAGAAGTGGATTTTATAGAAAAGCACACACTGCACTGATAACACTGAAATGGAAATGATTTACCGGAGGAGCACACACTGCACTGATAACACTGAAATGGTATAAGGGACCAGAGAAGCACACACTGCACTGATAACACTGAAAATGGGATAAGGTACCAGAGGAGCACACACTGCACTGATAACACTGAAAATGGTATAAGGGACCAGAGAAGCACACACTGCACTGATAACACTGAAAATGGGATAAGGTACCAGGGGAGCACAAACTGCACTGATAACACTGAAAACGGTATAAGGTACCAGAGAAGCACACACTGCACTGATAACACTGAAATGGAAATGATTTACTGGAGGAGCACACACTGATAACACTGAAAGGGAGAAGATTACCAGAGGAGCACACACTGCACTGATAACACTGAAAAGGGGGCAATGTAACAGAGGAGCACACACTGCACTGATAACACTGAAATGGAAATGATTTACTGGAGGAGCACACACTGATAACACTGAAAGGGAGAAGATTACCAGAGGAGCACACACTGCACTGATAACACTGAAAAGGGGGCAATGTAACAGAGGAGCACACACTGCACTGATAACACTGAAATGGAAATGATTTACCCGAGAAGCACACACTGCATCAATAATGCTGAAAAGGAGCCAACCTACAACTTACTGTACATAACACTCATAACTATGAAATGAAGAAGATTTACCAAAGAAGTGCACACTGCACTGATAACACTGAAAAGGAACTAATTTACCAGAGGAGCACACACTGCACTGATATGTCCGAAAACAGACTAATGTACTAATGGAGCACACACTGCACTAATAACACTGAAAAGGAGCTGATTTATTACAGGAGCACACACTGCACTGATAATACTGAAAGGAACTGATTTACCTATAGAGCGCATACTGAAGTAATAAAATTGAACAGGGACTGGTTTACCCAAGGAGCGCACACTGCACTGATAACACTGAAAATGGGATAAGGTACCAGAAGAGCACACACTGCACTGATAACACTGAAATGGAAATGATTTACCGGAGGAGCACACACTGCACTGATAACACTGAAAAGGAGCTGATTTATTACAGGAGCACACACTGCACTGATAACATTGAAAACGATATAAGGTACCAGAGAAGCACACACTGCACTGATAACACTGAAAAGGAACTGATTTACCTATAGAGCGCGTACTGAAGTAATAAAATTGAACAGAGACTGGTTTACCCGAGGAGCGCACACTGCACTGATAACACCAAAAGCACTTTTGTGCACAGTCCTGGGGTAGGTACCAGTCCATGTTCCCTATCCCCCCTCTGTCATATTCAGTCATAACCTCTTTAGCCTTTCCTCATAGGAGCCTTGTCCACCCGGGCAGTGGCACACACTCACCTTTGGATCCTGGGGGCGACAGGGGGTTCTTCCTCTGGAGCAGGTGGTCACAGGTCAAGTTCCAGGTGCTGAGATTGCCTGTGAAGTTTGCTGAATAATTCCCCGGTCTGCACAGCAGATCTTGCAGGACGGTGGCATTTTCCGTTAGTTTAAAGATATCCATTGTTTTTACCCTTACAGGGGACTTTGGAGGTGGTCACAAATGGTTGTTCTCCTCCAGGTCTGAGCAATTCAGCTCCCCTCACAGTTCCTCTTGGGTCTGTGATGGGCTCCCCCAGTCACTTCTCCTCTCACACAGTTCTAATCTTCAGCAGTTCTCTCTGCCAGAAAAGAGCTGGTCAGTTGCAAACTGCATGAACTCAGTCTCACAGCGCTGCCAGTCACAGGCTCTCTCTTCTCCTCTTGCTCCAGGATGGGCTGAGATGCTGCTCGTTTCCCTCTGCAATGGGCAGTAGAGTAGAGTGAGTGGGAGTGTGAAGGTGCTGCAGTAACAGACCTGGGAGATATATATTCCATCACACACACAGGGGGAATGAATGAGCAAAGCCACAGCTCCCTCTACCTGCAATCAGCAGCACTGCAACAAGAACAGCAGCTCCCTAGAAGAATCAACCACTTCCTCAGACCAAAAAATATCCCTGCTGGAGTCCAGTATCCTGTTTCCAAACAGTGACCAATCCAAGTTAAGTGTCTGAGAGGATCCCAAAAGGAGCAAGATTTCAGGTTGAGTGGAATGGAAGAGGTAAACACACAATCGACTGTTTACATTTTCAAAAGTACAAAGACTAGGGAACACTCCGTGAAGTTTCATAGTGGAACATTTAAGGCAAATAGGAGAAAACGTGTTTTCATTCAACACAGGTGCAGAGAAGGGCGACGAAAATGATAAAGGGGATGGGACAACTTCCCTATGAGGAAGGCTAAAGCGGCTAGGGCTCTTCAGCTTGGAGAAAAGGCGGCTGAGGGGAGATATGATAGAGGTCTATAAAATAATGAGTGGAGTTGAACGGGTAGATGTGAAGCGTCTGTTTACGCTTTCCAAAAATACTAGGACTAGGGGCATGCGATGAAGCTACAATGTAGTAAATTTAAAAGAATCGGAGAAAATGTTTCTTCACTCAACATGTAATTAAACTCTGGAATTCATTGCCAGAGAATGTGGTAAAGGCGGTTAGCTTAGAAGAGTTTTAGAAAGGTTTGGACGGCTTCCTAAAGGAAAAGTCCATAGACCGTTATTAAATGGACTTGGGAAAAATCTACTATTTCTGGGATAAGCAATATAAATGTTTTGTACTTTTGGGGATCTTGCCAGGTATTTGTGATCTGGATTGGCCACTGTTGGAAACAGGATGCTGGGCTCGATGGACCTTTGGTGTTTCCCAATATGGCAATACTTATGTACTTATGCACATAGTTAAGTTCTAGAAATCGTTGTAGAAGGTGTGGGAAAAAACAGTTAGTATAGAAAAGGCCCATATTACATAATCCCAGGGATAAGCAGTGGTTTATGGACTTTTCCTCCAGGAATTTGTCCAAACCTTTCTTTAAAAAGCTGCTCCATTAACTACTTTTACCACATTCTCCGGCAATGAGTTCCAGAGCTTAACTATACATTAAGTTTAAAAAAATATATCTCAATGTGCTACTAGGTAACTTCATGGCATGTCCCCTGATAACATATAGTAGCATAGTAAATGACGGCACTGGTCTCCCGACGCCACCGCATTTCCTTCCCTGTTCTCTCTTCCCTCATGTCAAGTCCAGCATGCTTGTTTTAATGAAACTGAGCATTCACGCATGCTCAGTTTTGCTAAAACGAGCATGCCGGATGTGAGGGGAAGAAAGAGCAGGGCAGGAAATGTGTCGGTGCTGGAGACCAGCGCTGGAAAAAGCACTTCAGCTGGCAGGGGCACAGATCCAGTTTGGGGGGCCCAGGCCCCCGTGGCCCCCATAGCTACGCCACTGCTTAGTGGAGATTGGGTGGCAACGCTGATAATTGGAGAGTAAAACCAATGCTGGGCAGACTTGTCATGAGCAGATTCAGGTTGGGAAAGCTAGATATTTGGAGGGCATATGTAACTTTGCCCAGAGAGAGATGAGACGGGCCACTGCTTCCGCTGCTGGATTAGCAAAGGCAGATTCGAAGCCCAAGAGGGAGTAACCATCCTCTGCTACCAATATGTTTATTTTCTCCGAATCTACCTTTGCTAATCCAGCAACGGAAGCAGTGGCCCGTCTCATCTCTCTCTGGGCAAAGTTACATATGCCCTCCAAATATCTAGCTTTCCCAACCTTGAATCTGCTCATGGCAGTTCAGTACAGGCTCAGCCGTAGCTAAGTCTGTAATTAAAGAGGAACCCAGTTTCAATTAGTTAAAGAGATATAGTTTATTAGTATTAATTAGCATTGATACATTACCCAATAATGAGGATACCAGCAATTCAGTCAATCATACAGTGGAACAGAATCACACGACACATCAGCTCTCGGTGGTACTCTGTCTCTCTCCTCCATCAGCATCTGCCTCTGTATCTGCGTCTGTCTCTCTCTCTCTGTCTCTCCTTCTGCGTCTTACACTTCTCGGGGTGCTTCCTTTATACTGTCTCAACCCAATGGATTCCAATGGGATCCAGCTTTGTCAGCAGAACTTGCTATCCCTTATCAATTGATAAGGAACCGATAAGGGTGACTTCATTAGGTCCCAGGTTCCAACTATACACAAAAGGGGTGCAAAGCACAGGTGGCGAGATGACTTCATCGGTCATTCTGCTCTTCTCAGCTATTCTCAGCTCCCCCTCCCTCTGAGAACTCTCTAACTACGTACATCTACCCCCTTATCTACTTTCATTAGCCCAAAACATCTTTCATGACTCTTCACTTATGCCAGTCCCAGGCATGTTTATAAGAGCAAAGGACCCCCTCCCGTGCCAGCTCCCTGGGAACTCAGTTCAGCTTATGCTGCAGAAAAATGTATTTTGTATCAGAGATGACTTTGGATTTTTAAGAGAAGCCCAGCTCTTATTATGAGCCATTTGCTTGTAGAGGCCTAGCTCTTTAGCCTGAGCCATTGACCTGTATTTTACTGAGAGCAAGGGCGGCCATATATATACACCATACAAGTCTGCCCAGCATTGGTTTTACTCTCCAATTATCAGCGTTGCCACCCAATCTCCACTAAGCAGTGGCGTAGCTATGGGGGCCACGGGGGCCTGGGCCCCCCAAACGGATCTGTGCCCCTGCCAGCTGAAGTGCTTTTTCCAGCTCTGGTCTCCAGCACCAACACATTTCCTGCCCTGCTCTCTCTTCCGGCATGCTCAGTTTCATTAAAACAAGCAAGCTGGACATGACATGAGGGGAAGAGAGAGCAGGGAAGGAAATGCGGTGGCGTTGGAGACCAGTGGCCAATCCAGGCTTCAAGAACCCGGCAACCCCCCCCCCCCAAAAAAAAAAAAAACAATTCTTAATAATGTTCAATGGACTTTTCCCTCAAGAATCTGTCCAAACCCCCCCCCCCCCAAGCCACAGAATAGTCATAATGCGGAAAGAGTAGTGTTGTGATCATACGTACTTTGGTTTTCTGTGTAGCCGAGGGTAGTGTTTTATGTGGATCGGGATGATATGCCTGTTTGACCAGGGTGGTTTTTAGCATGTTCTGGAAGTTTAGGTGGTCGTAGGTCGTTTTCACTGCTTTTGGTAGTGCATGTTATCCCACGCATGTTTGAATTCCATGGTCTCAGTACTTTTTAAAAGAGTAAACAATTGATTCACTTTTACCCATTCTACTCCCACTCAGGGTATTGTAGACCTCTATCATATCCCCCCTCCAAGCTGAAGAGCCCTAACCTCTTCAGGACAAAGGGACAGCACCCTTGTAATGCAGAAAGCTCTCCAGAAGCTGGGGGAGGGGATAAACGCTTTGGTACAGACTTTTCTGAAGTACTACTTACCTATGGAAAGGGAGAGGAAAGACTACATAATATGGACAAGTTCAATGAGTGCTTCAAAGTCTGGAGACAACAAGAAGGTTTTAGATACATAGGACGATGGGACAACATATGGAAAAGCAAAAGCCTATGCTGTAATGATGGGCTAGATATTTCTGTGACAGGAAGAGGATCGTCTTTGAGAAGACAGGCTCATTTTCAAAGCACATAGACTTACCAAGTTAGAACAAAAGAACATAAGAGTAGCCATATACTGGGTCAGACCAAAGGTCCATCAAGCCCAGCATCCTGTTTCCGAACAGTGGCCAATCCAGGTCACAAGTACCTGGCAGAAATCCAATGTTACATATGTTCCTCTTTGAGGGTGATATGGAGGGGCATAAATCGAACTGGGCGTCCATCTTTAAGGGCGCCCATCTCTAAGGACGTCCCGGCGAAGGGGCGGGGCAATCCCGTATTATCGAAACAAGATGGGCGTCCATCTTTCGTTTCGATAATACAGTCGGGGACACCCAAATCTCAACATTTAGGTCGGTCATCTTGACATTTAGGTCGACCTTAGAGATGGGCGACCTCGGTTTTCGGCGATAATGGAAACCGAGGACGCCCATCTCAAAAACGACCAAATCTAAAGCATTTGGTCATGGAGGAGCCAGCATTCGTAGTGCACTGGTCCCCCTCTCATGCCAGACACCAAACGGGCACCATAGGGGGCACTGCAGTGGATATCACAAATTGCTTCCAGCTGCATAGCTCCCTTACCTTGTGTGCTTGAGCCCCCCAAACCCACTACCCACAACTCTACACCACTACCATAGCCCTTAGGGATGAAGGGGGGCACCTACATGTGGGTACAGTGGGTTTCTGGTGGGTTTTGGAGGGCTCCCATTTACCACCACAAGTGTAACAGGTAGGGGGGTGGGCCTGGGTCCGCCTGTCTGAAGTGCACTGCATCCACTAAAAACTGCTCCAGGGACCTGCATACTGCTGCCAGGGAGCTGGGTATGACATTTGAGGCTGGCATAGAGGCTGGCAAAAAATGTATTGTAATTTTTTTGAGGTTGGGAGGGGGTTGGTGACCACTGGGGGAGTAAGGGAGGTCATCCCAGATTCCTTCCGGTGGTCATCTGTCAGTTTGGGCACCTTTTTGAGGCTTGGTTGTGAAAAAAAAGGGACCTAGTAAAGTCGGCCAAATGCTCGTCAGGGATGCCCTTCTTTTTTCCATTATCGGCCGAGGACACCCATCTCTTAACCACGCCCCCGTCCCTCCTTTGGTACACTGCGACACGCCCCCTTGAACTTAGTCATCCCTGCAATGGAAAGCAGTTGAGAAAGCCCAAAATCGACTTTCGATTATGCTGATTTGGGCAACCCTGAGAGAAGGACGCCCATCTCTTAACCACGCCCCCACCCCGCCTTCGGTACACTGCCGACACGCCCCCTTGAACTTTAGTCATCCCTGTGACGGAAAGCAGTTGAGAAAGCCCAAAATTGGCTTCCGATTATGACGATTTGGGCGCCCTTAGGAGAAGGACGCCCATTCTCTTAACCACGCCCTGTCCCGCCTTCGGTACACTGCCGACACGCCCTCTTGAACTTAGTCATCCCTGCCACAGAAGCAGTTGAGAAAGCCCAAAATTGGCTTCCGATTATGCCAATTTGGCGCCCTTAGGAGAAGGACGCCCATCTCTTAAACCACGCCCCCGCCCCGCCTTCGGTACACTGCCAACACGCCCCCTTGAACTTTAGTCATCCCTGCGATGAAAAGCAGTTGAGAAAGCCCAAAATTGGCTTCCGATTATGCCGATTTGGGCGCCCTTAGGAGAAGGACGCCCATCTCTTAACCATGCCCCCGCCCCGCCTTCGGTACACTGCCGACACGCCCCCTTGAACTTTAGTCATCCCTGTGACGGAAAGCAGTTGAGAAAGCCCAAAATGGCTTCCGATTATGCCGATTTGGGCGCCCTTAGGAGAAGGACGCCCATCTCTTAACCACGCCCCCGTCCCGCCTTCGGTTACACTGCCGACATGCCCCCTTGAACTTTAGTCATCCCTGCGACGGAAAGCAGTTGAGAAAGCCCAAAATTGGCTTCCGATTATGCCGATTTGGGCGCACTTAGGAGAAGGGCACCCATCTCCCGATTTGTGTCGGAAGATGAGCGCCCTTCTCCTTCGAAAATAAGCAGGATGATGAAAAAGCCTTTTCGGTGGTATGGGGTATCCTTATGGAACGCTTTGGCAGGTCAACTGTGCTGTGTAGCAGCACTTACAATTTAGCAAATTGTTTTGAAAAACACAGCTTTTTTCTAAGTTAGATAAAGCTGGTTGATATGTTATTTGCTGATTATTGGGTTTGGGGGTAAACTCAGGATAAAGTAGTGTCGTGTGTGCAATATTTTGTTACTCTTTGATTGTTATGTATGTTTTTATGGAAACCATCTAGGTTTAGGTGGTATATCATTTTTTAAATAAATAATAAGTCTATGAGCTTTGAAAACAAGCAGCAATATGGTTTGTAGGGCTGCATTTTGATTAAAATTTGTACTTCTACCTCCTAGTGTCATCCATTATCCTTTCCTATAATGTTTTTGGTCTCATGCATACACCCATGGTCTCTAATTGTTCTCATACCTCACACTAACATTATCGGCTTTTGTCTCACCTAGAATGTAAACTGCACTGAACCCCTGGAAAGGGGATATTAACGGAATACAAGAATTGATTTGATTGATTAAATGTACGCTATTTATTTATTTATTTTCCCACTGCAGCTTCTTGTGGCTCTGGGCAAGTCATTTAACCTTCCATAGTATTATTAGTCATAGCTATCAGTGAAAGTCAGCAGTCTGCATGTCATATGAACAGAAGACCAGCTATATACTCTGTGTTCCATCTTATTTTTTAGGCTTTTAGGATTCCCTGTGAAATGCATTCCTCTGTTAAATAGGGCTGCAGTGGGGGAAAAAAATAAATAAATAACATACCTTTAATCAAGCGATTAACCACAATAAAAAATTTTCATCAAAATGCAGCCCTAGAAACTTAGGCTTCTTTTACAGAGCCGTGCTAGCGATTCCTGCGTGGTAGATGAGAGGAAGCCCGTTCAATTCCTATGGGCTTCCTCTGATTTATCACGCAGGAATCGCTGGCACGGCTTCGTAAAAGAAGCCCTTAAAGAAGAAAAAGTCATGAAAAGATAAGAAATACAAAATACAAATGGAAAAATGAAAATTAACCAGCCCTTTTACTAAACTGTGCTAGCATCCCAGTTTCGAATGGGCTTCGTTGGCGTTGTTATGTGCGGACTGGCTTGCATGGTTTGGTAAAAGAATCTAACAGCCTACTTCAGAACAACAAGCCTAGTTTAGGCCTTTACACTGAGGGTGGGGGTGACAAAGGTTACTAATATGAAAAACCATTTTAACAACACACTCATCTGTAATAAAGAGATGCGGAGGGACATTTTCGATAGAACGTCGAAATCAGAATTTGGATGCTTTACAAAAACGTCCAAATTCTGAACAGGAAAGAAGTCATTTCTAAAAAGATAGATGTCTATCTTTGTGTTCAAAACTACTATGGACGTTTTGTTGATTTGGATGTTTTTTTTTTTGGGGGGGGGGCATTTTGGGAAAAAAAAAACAAAAACGTCCAAGTGCAAAATGTCCAAAATCAAGCCATTGGGATGTAGGAGGAGCCAGCATTTTTGGTAGACTGCTCCCCCTGACATCCCAGGACAGCAGTAGGGCACCCTAGGGGCACTGCAGTGGACTTCATAAAATGCACCCAGGTACACATCTGACCATTGCTTCCTTACCTTGTGTGCTGAGCCCCCCCCCCCCTCAAAAACCCATCCAAAACCCACTACCCCCAACTGTACACCACTACAATAGCCCTAATGGGTGAAGGGAGCACCTGTATGTGGGTGCAGTGGGTTTCTGGTGAGTTTTGGAGGGCTCACAGTTTCCTCCACAAGTGTAACAGGTAGGGGGAGGTATGGGCCTGGGTCCACCTGTCTTCAGTGCACTGCACCCAACACTAGACTACTCCAGGGACCTGCATACTATTCTGATGGACCTGAGTATAACATCTGAGGTTGGCAAGTAATGTTTTTCATCACATTTTGGGGGTGGGTGGGAGGGTGTTAGTGACCACTGAGGGAATTAAGGGAGGTCATTCCTGATTCCCTCCAGTGTTTATCTGGTTATTTAGGGACACCTTTTTGTGCCGTATCTACTATAATAATTTGCACCTCCAAACGTTCTGAAGCTGTCTGCCAGGAAGCTGAAGCCCTGTTCATAATGTCTGATTGCCTTCCGGTGACATCACGGTGTTGCCTGGGAAACCGCGACGCGTTCAAGCACTGGCGCTATGAGTTTGCACCACCATCTCCATCCCCTCCCACGTTCAGCAGTCCGGCCCCTCACGCCCCACCTTACGTCACCATGTTGCAAAGGAAACGATCATGACGGGCGGGACCAAGGCAGAGCTGAGACACATGGGAAGGCAGTCTGAAGCACCGCTCACTTCACTGCTGACGCCGGACCCCGAGGTAAAAATTTTTAAATTACAGCTGGCACGCAGGAAGGCGAGGGGCTGCCGGAGGACAGGTTGTGCTTGCACTCGGAGGGGGCAGAAAGAGAGGGAGGGAGGCATGGGGTCTGGAACTCGGAGGAGAGGGGAGCGTGGAACTCGGAGGGGAGGGGAGGGAGGGGTGTCCTGGAACTCGAAGGGGAGGGCCTGGAACTCAAAGGGGAGGGTCCTGGAACTCAAAGGGGAGGGAAGGTTCTGGAACTCAAAGGCGAAGGGGGGGCAGGAGGTCCTGGCACTCAAAGGGGAGGGGTGCCTGGAACTTGGAGGAGAGGGAGGAAGGTAGGGGGGCATGGAACTCGGAGGAGAGAGAAAGAGGGAGGTAGGGAGGCGGCGTGGAACCTTGCTAGTGCCCATTTCATTTCTTTCGGAAACAGGCCTCTTTTACTAGTTCATAATAAAAACATGTCTAGTTCAAAACATCTAAGTTTTAGTCCTGGACGTTTTTGTTTTGTTCCATTATGGCTGAAAGACGTCTAAGTCTTAGGAACACCCAAGTCCCGCCTTGAACACACCCCTGGCATGCCACCTTGAGATTTACATAGATTTGAGAGAAAAACGTCTAAAAATAGGTTTCAAAAATACTGATTTGGATGTTTTTCTGAGATAAACATCCAAATGCATAAGTACATAAGTAATGCCACACTGGGAAAAGACCAAGGGTCCATCGAGCCCAGCATCCTGTCCACGACAGCGGCCAATCCAGGCCAAGGGCACCTGGCGAGCTTCCCAGACGTACCAACATTCTATACATGTTAGTCCTGGAATTGTGGATTTTTTCCCAAGTCCATTTAGTACTGGTTTATGGACTTGTCCTTTAGGAAACCGTCTAAACCCTTTTAAACTCTGCCAAGCTAACCCGCCTTCACCACGTTCTCTGGCAACGAATTCCAGAGTTTAATTATGCGTTGGGTGAAGAAAAACTTTCTCTGGCCTAGTGGTTAGGGTGGTGGACTTTGGACCTGAGGAACTGAGTTTGATTCCTGGCACAGGCACCTTCTTGTGACTCTGGGCAAGTCACTTAACCCCTCCATTGCCTGCCGCGCGGGGTACAAATGTAACAAAAAAAAAACTATAGTTTCATCACATGCCCCTAGTCCTAGTATTTTTTGAAAAGCGTGAACAGACGCTTCACATCCACCTGTTCCACTCCACTCATTATTTTATATACCTTTATCATGTCTCCCCTCAGCCCGTCTGTTCTCCAAGCTGAAAAGCCCTAGACTCATGTCACTTTTTGGACGTTTTTTCCTCTTTTGAAAATGAGCCCCTTGGGTAACCAAATCAATAAGAAAAGTTTATTACAAGACTTGTCTCAGTAATGCATAGCCTAAACTTCAAAATACTACTGTGTTTCATTAGAAAATTAAATCTAGAGCTATGCTTTATACAGGACTCACCTAAAGGAGCCTCCCACGTTCCATTAGTAAGTATCCGTACCATAAAAATTCCATTACCACGTTTGCCAGCCAGCCTCACAGTTTAACCATATTGTACCATGATACCCCGTTATAAATAAAGAAGTGTTCTCTATTTACAATTACTTAGGCTCCAATGTTCAAGAGTAACAGGGCATTAGCGCCGTACTAGCGTCCGCATTACCTACGCAGAATGTTCAGAGGTCCAGAGCGCGGGGAACAAACAAGCGTGCAGGCTAACAACGCAAGTAGCATGCTAATGTAGTCAACTCATATTAATGAGGTCATTTGTATTCAGAAAAGAGCGGCCGAAACAACACTGCCTTACCGCTACGAAAAAATAACGCCCAGTCGGCGCAGGCGTTAGGCTGCTGTATGAGAGGATTTCTCAGGATTTCTCTTGCTTCTCTCATGAATCTTTCTGCAAAATTTGCCAGCGTTCATTTCTTTGGAAGCAGACGGAAGCCCGTGCAAGCCCTGCGCATGAAAAACAGCAGACTCAAGCAAATGCACGGCACTGGCGTCTGTTTCCCCATGTCTAAATATAAGTGTCTAAGCTAAAAAAAAACAAAAATTTAAATGCTTTTATTTAGGCCACAGGAAAACAGGTGCCAATGTGTGTTTCACAATTCAGGTTTTTACCAGAATCCTGCGCATAGAAGCCGAGCTTACCGCTCAACTCTTCTGCGCATTGCGCCAACCACAGTCCTCCTAGCAAACTCTCTACAGCTCAACGCTACGAGTGCGCCTATATTTCCATCTCATTACCATTCAGCATAAGCGCGTTGTTCTTCTGCACTGTTCCAGTGCTGTTTTTACGGCGCTATTCGGAACAGCGCTGAACCTTTGAGCATCGGGGTCTTAGTTGCTAATGAAGCAAACTGCAAGTCCTGCGTCTCGTCTACTTTCCTCCCAAAGGTGCCACAAAGCAGAAACACGTGTGTGGAACATTAATGACATATATGACGTATATACTGGTAATTATCCTGCTTATTTTTTACACAAATCGGGAGATGGCCGGCAATCTACTGAACTCGGCCAAATCGCTATAATCGAAGCCGATTTTGACCGGCACCAACTGCTTTCCGTCGCGGAGCCAGCCAAAACTTCAAGGGGGCGTGTCGGTAGGGTAGCGAAGGTGGGACGGGGGCGGGGGTGTGGTCATGAGATGCCCGGCTTCGCCCGATAATGGAAAAAAGAAAGCCGGCCTTGACGAGCATTTCGCTGGCTTCACTTGGTCCCTTTTTTTTCAGGACCAAGCTTCTCAAAAGGTGCCCCAACTGACCAAATGACCACTGTAGGGAATTGGGGATGACCTCCCCTTACTCCCCCAGTGGTCACCAACCCCCTCCCACCCAAAAAATATTTTTTGCCAGCCTCTATGCCAGCCTCAAATGTCATACCCAGCTCCCTGACAGCAGTATGCAGGTCCCTGGAGCAGTTTTTTGTGGGTGCAGTGCACTTCAGGCAGGTGAACCAAGCCCATCCCCCCCTACCTGTTACACTTGTGGTGGTAAATGGGAGCCCTCCAACCCCCCCCCCCCCCAAAAAAAAAAAACCCACTGCACCCATATGTATGTGCCCCCCTTCACCCATAAGGGCTTATGGTAATGCTGTAGAGTTGTGGGGAGTGGGATTTTGGGGGGGGGCTCAGCACACAAGATAAGGGAGGTATGCACCTGGGAGCAATTTTTGAAGTCCACTGCGGTGCCCCCTAGGGTGCCCGGTTGGTGTCTTGGCATGTGAGGGGGACCAGTGCACTACAAATGCTGGCTCCTCCCACAACCAAATGCCTTGGATTTGGCCGGGTTTGAGATGGCCGCCATTAGTTTCCATTATCGGCGAAAACCGATGCCGGCCATCTCTGACATTTGTCCGGCCTGAACCGTATTATCGAAACGAAAGATGGCTGGCCATCTTTTCCGATAATACAGTTCGGGACTGCCATATAGATGGCCGCCCATATAGATGGCAGGCGCCATTCGATTATGCCCCTCCATATGGAATGGACTGCGGACGTTTTTTGAAGTGCAGTGATGAAATCGAAAACCTTAGTCCAGGAAATAAGTATTCTTAATTTAACTTCATCAAGGCAAGCTATCGTATTTAGAAACTCTGAGCAGAGTTAAGTTTACCCAAGATAAATATTTGTTTTACGTCTCTGATTTTTCTGCCAGGAATTAGCACATGCTTCATCTCTCTTTCTAGCGTTGCTCAGTGTTATTACCCAACACATGATCACTGCCTGGCTGCCAGGCATAAGAGAGTAAAACAGGTGTGATATGTCCATATAATTCTTTAGTTAAGAGCACAGACACAATATAGGCTGAAGAGTCTTAGGATTTCAATCTGGGACGCCAAGCACCGTGAAATAAGCTCAGTGCACTAGTGCAATGACGTCCACAAAGCTATTTCCTGCCCCAGGGTCACTTGTGTCAGATGAGGAAAAGGACTCTGTGCCTCCAGCTCCTCCGTGCTGTTTGCTCAGAAAGTTTCCGCTCTCTTGTCAGGTCACTCAGCCCTTTCCCTGCCAGAAATGGAAAAGGAGTTTTAAATGCATCAGACTCAAGAGCTGTTAATACAAAAGCAGGTAAACTTTTCCTCTCCTGAAGACAGAGCAACGAGATCCAAAGCAGCATCGCCCCGATTCACTTTCCTCTCTACTTATTCACAGTTTGTTAAGAGAAGGAAAGACAGAGGCTTGTGCCAAAAGCTGCAAAAATTGGAAAGGTCAATGAATTTTCAGCACAACTCTGCCAGTGCACCTCATTCTTCATTCATCACCGAGATAGGATTTTAGATAGTGCTGGGAGGAGCCGGCTGTCTTGGTACATGTGGGTACCAATGACATAGGAAAATGGGGGAGGGAGGTTCTGGAAGCCAAATTGAGGCTCCTAGGTAGAAAGCTCAAGTCCAGACCCCCGTTCCACACACAGGACCCAAGAGGCAGGCAGACCACCGAAGTCTCAATGCGTGGTTGAGACGATGGTGCAGGGATGAGGGATTTAGATTTCTTAGGAACTGGACAACTTTCTGGGGGAGGGGGAGCCTGTTCCGAAAGGATGGGCTCCACCTTAACCGGGATGGAACAGGTTGCTGGCACTAACTTTTAAAAAGGAGATAGAGCATCATTTAAATGAGAATAGCAGAGGGGGGGAGCAGACAGTCGCCCAGGAGTGCATGATTCGGTGTGGAGTATCCTCGAAGTAAGAACATTTAGGGAATCCCGATAGAGAGGTTTCAATTATGGTGAAAGAAAGCCAGGAGTGTTCAATGAGGGAGCAGAGTAAAGGATGCAAAATTATCCCCATTAACTTCAAACCAGCCTGTAGATGTAAGTTAAAAACACAATTTGAAGTGCCTGTATGCAAATGCTAGAAGCCTAAAAAAATTAAGTGGGAGAGTTAGAATATATAGCACTAAATTTATTTTAGTTACATTTGTACCCTGCGCTTTCCCACTCATGGCAGGCTCAATGCGGCTTACATGGGGCAATGGAGGGTTAAGTGACTTGCCCAGAGTCACAAGGAGCTGCCTGTGCCTGAAGTGGGAATCCAACTCAGTTCCTCAGTTCCTCAGGACCAAAGTCCACCACCCTAACCACTAGGCCACTCCTCCACTGTTGCTACTATTTGAGATTCTACATGGAATGTTGCTATTCCACTAGCAACATTCCATGTAGAATTCGGCCCTTGCAGATCACCAATGTGGCCGCGCAGGCTTCTGCTTCTGTAAGTCTGACATTCTGCACGTACGTGCAGGACGTCAGACTCACAGAAACAGAAGCCTGCGCAGCCTTCTACATGGAATGTTGCTAGTGGAATAGCAACATTCCATGTAGAATCTCCAATAGTAGCAACATTCCATGTAGAATCTCCAATAGTATCTATTTTATTTTTGTTACATTGTACCCCGCGCTTTTCCACTCATGGCAGGATCAATTGGCTTACATGGGGCAATGGAGGGTTAAGTGACTTGCCCAGAGTCACAAGGAGCTGCCTGTGCCTGAAGTGGGAATTGAATTCAGTTCCTCAGGACCAAAGTCCACCACCCTAACCACTAGGCCACTCCTCCACTGTTGCTACTATTTGAGATTCTACATGGAATGTTGCTATTCCACTAGCAACATTCCATGTAGAATTCGGCCCTTGCAGATCACCAATGTGGCCGCGCAGGCTTCTGCTTCTGTAAGTCTGACATTCTGCACGTACGTGCAGGACGTCAGACTCACAGAAACAGAAGCCTGCGCAGCCTTCTACATGGAATGTTGCTAGTGGAATAGCAACATTCCATGTAGAATCTCCAATAGTAGCAACATTCCATGTAGAATCTCCAATAGTATCTATTTTATTTTTGTTACATTTGTACCCCGCGCTTTCCCACTCATGGCAGGCTCAATGTGGCTTACATGGGGCAATGGAGGGTTAAGTGACTTGCCCAGAGTCACAAGGAGCTGCCTGTGCCTGAAGTGGGAATTGAATTCAGTTCCTCAGGACCAAAGTCCACCAACCCTAACCACTAGGCCACTCCTCCACTCCATGATGAGATAGATAGAGATTTGGTGGAAAGAGGACAATCAATGGGACACTGTGTTAACAGGGTACAAATTGTATCGCAGTGATAGAGAGGATCAAATTGGAGGGGGGGTGCGCTATATGTTAAAGAGGGAATCGAGTCAACAAAATAATATTCTACATGAAGCAGAATGGAATCATTATGGGATAGAAATTCCATGTGTGAGGGGAAGGAGTATACTGGTAGGGCTGTACTACCATCCACCAGAACAGAACAATAGACAGATGAAGAAATATTTACAGAGATTAGGAAAGCTGGCAAATTGGGCAACATATAATAATGGGTGATTTCAATTATCCAAATATTGACTGGATAAATGTTACATCAAGGAGTGCTAGGGAGGAAAAATTTTCTAGATATAGTAAATGATTGCTTCTTGGAAACAACTGGTCCAGGAACCAATGAGAGGGAGAGCTAGTTTGGATCTAATCTTTAGTGGAGTGCATGGTATAGTATGAGAGGTAATGGTTTTGGATCTGCTAGGAAACAGTGATGATAAACATGATCAAATTTGAGCTGATATCTGCTGTAGCATCTTTTAATTTTCGAAAGGGCGACCATGACAAAATGAAGAAAATGGGTTAAAAAGAAGCTGAAAGGGTCAGCTGCAAAGGTTAGGACTTTAAATCATGCATGGGGCATTGTTTAAACATACCATCGTGAAAGCCCAGACCAGATGTATTCCACGTATTAACAAAGGTGGAAAAAAAAAACAGCAAATGACAGCCAGCATGGTTAAAAGGTGAAGTGAAAGAGGCTGTTAGAGCCAAAAGAGCATCCTTCAACATAGTAACATAGTTTCATAGTAGATGACGGCAGAAAACGACCTGCATGGTCCATCCAGTCTGCCCAACAAGATAAACTCATATGTGCTACTTTTTGTATATACCCTACTGTGATTTGTACCTGTCCTCTTCAGGGTACAGACCGTATAAGTCTGCTCAGCACTATTCCTCGCCTCCTAACCACCAGTCCCTCCTCCCACCACCGGCTCTGGCACAGACCATATAAGTCTGCCCAGCACTATTCCTCGCCTTCCCAACCACCAGTCCCGCCTCCCACCACCGTCTCTGGCACAGACCATATAAGTCTGCCCAGCACTATTCCTCACCTTCCAACCACCAGTCCCTCCTCCCAAACACCAGCTCTGGCACAGACCGTATAAGTCTGCCCAGCACTATCCCCGCCTCCCACCACCGGCTCTGGCACAGACCGTATAAGTCTGCCCAGCACTATCCCCGCCTCCCAACCACCAGCCCCTCCTCCCACCACCGGCTGTGGCACAGACCGTATAAGTCTTGCCCAGCACTATCCCCACCTCCCGCCACCGGCTGTGCCACCCATCTCGGCTAAGCTCCTTAGGATCCTCGCTGCAACATCCTTCAAAGAATAGAAAAAGGATCTGAATGAAGAAAATAAGAAGCAACATAAAACACTGTCAAGCTAGATGCAAAGCATTGATAAAGAAAGCTGAAAGAGAATATGAAGAAAAACTTGCCGCAGAGACAAAAACTCATAGTAACACTTTTTTCAGGTATATCAGAATCAGAAAGCCTGTGAGGGTATCTGTGGGATCATTAGATCAGAAAAGGAGCAAAAGGAGCAGCTCAGGGAGGAGAAGGCCACAGTGGAGAGATTAAGTGAATTCTTTGCTTCGTTCTATACGGAAGAAAATATAAGAGATCTACCTATACAGGAAATGGTTTTAAATTTCTGTGAAGTTGGAAGATTTACCTGAGCCAAATTGACAAGTTAAAGAGTGATAAATCACCTAGACCAGATGGTATACACCCAGGGTATTGAAAGAACTTAAACATGAAATTGCTGATCTGCTCCTACTGATCTGTAACCTGTCGTTAAAATCATCCATAGTGGACTTCCGGTTGGGCCATGGAGTAGCAAGGAGGTGGTGTGTAGCTGCTCCGGAGAACCCGATGTAATCAGCGCTCTGAATCAGCACATTTTCCTCAAGAGGAGTAAATAATTACCTCTACAAGTAAGCAGTGCTGTGCTGTCTGAGGCTTGAGGCAGCTAGGAGCTTGGATGGCCGCCAAATCGGCAAAGAAAGAGTATCGGGAGAGGGGCCGGGTGACTGAAGCCAAGATGGCGGACAAGAACGGGCCTCCGTCCCGACGCCGAGCTCACAGTGGGCGGCAGAGATATCAGAGGAGGTGAAGTCTGCAGTGGAACAGACGTGGGGAAAAAGCTGCAATTCTTTCTGGACAAGCTAGAAGGGATGGAGGAGAGATACGCTGCAATGTCGGTGGAGCTGCAGACGGTGCAGCACCGACTCGGAAACATCGAGGACACAGTGCAGGGGATATCGGTGGAGCAACCACGTGTGCCAGCGCGTTTGGCCAAAGTGGAATCAAAGCTTGAAGATTTGGAGAACCACTCTCATCGGAACAATTTGAGGTTGGTGGGTCTCCCGGAGGTGCTCTCGGAGCCGGACTTGAGGAAATTTCTGGAGTCCTGGCTTCCAAGGGCACTAACTCTCACGGACCTGGCGGGAGTATTCTGGGTAGAGCGAGCACACCGGCTGGGACAGCGCAAAGAAGGAGAGATTCGAGCTAGAGTGATGATTTTAAGAGTCCTTAATTATCCGCATGAAATGATGATCTTACAGGCCTTGCATGCGGGCACTCAATTACAATATCAAAATGCCCGAGTGTTATGTTTTCAAGACTAGTTCTACTAAGGTGTCAGCAGCACATAAGGCGTTTGTACCAGTGTGCTCTAAGCTGTGTGATTTACAACTCAGATCAGCTTGCTGTATCCAACGAGGCTCAAAATTGTGGACAGATACATCTTTGACCGAGTGGAGGAGGCACGGGCTTATGTGGACAGGTGGGAGGCTTCCCATTAGAGAGCACAAGTTTGAGGCTTAAGCTCAGTCCTCGGTGGGAGCAAAGAGACTTAAGATGCAAGCCTCAAAGGCTCAATTGGGTGACCGGCTCCTATCGGTCATAGTTTAAGGTCGAATCCAGGACATAGTGCAATGCCGATGTTCAGGTGGCAGTGGACACAAATATAAATATATATTTTTTTCTTCTTCTCCATGGACGAGGGCAAGTTTTTGGGGTTTGATTGTGAGCATTTATTTATTTATTTATTTATTGCTACATTTTGTACCCCACATTTTCCCACCTATTTGCAGGCTTACATTATATTGCAAAAAAGATTAGTTATGAACAGAGTAGAGGTTTGTTCTAAATTAACATATACTAGTAAGAATTAAAAAAATGAGTAATGGACAGCAATCAAAAGAGTACTCCTGCGTGATTCGGACACTTTTTTCTGCCTGATCGGAAGTGCTATTATTGTTGGTATCGTTGCCACTGTCACTTGGTAGTTTCTTCACTGTGAGACTCACTCACTGGTGACAGTAGTGACCTACTGCTACTACTTAACATTTCTTAAAGCGCTACTAGGGTTACGCAGCGCTGTACATTTTAACATAGAAGGACGGTCCCTGCTCCTTTAAAGAGCCTAGCTCACACAGATGGGAAGGTGAATTAGCCATTAATCTGGGTGGAGACAATTTCCAAGTACTACTATTTAGTCCTTATGGGTTTTTGTGGAAGGGCACTGATTGGCTGAAGATTTGGCATAGTTTTTAATTCTGAAAAATTTGTGTCAGTGTTAGCAGGGCTAAGGCTTCCATTAGACCCTACTAACTGTATTACAACAGGTTGAGTAGCTGCTGGCGAAGATGCCACAGGTCAGTGCAAGTTGGAAGGCACTGCTGGATTTCTGGCCGGTTGGAAACAGGCCTTGACTGCTTGATGGCTACCTTAGTAAAGAGTCCGCTTTGGAGACCAGACCTGCTGGTCATAACAAGTCCACACTCCCAGGACCTGCAACAGAGTTGATCTTCCAATCGGCAGCGGGCTTTGGTGGCTCTTTTTGCTGAACATTTAGCAAGTGGTGGACTCTATAGCCTGAGGACCTATTATAATTTAAATCTGTTCTATTGTGGGGGGGGGGGGCTTAGGAGTGAATGTATGGGTGGGTGGGATGTTTTTTTTATTTTATTTTGGTTTTGGTGGCTCTGGTGCTAATATTTACCAAGAGCGGGATTTTATATTCTGAATATGTTCATAATTGTTGTGTGTGTGTGAGTTTAGGAGTGTGTGAGGTGGGGGGGGGTGGGTTCCCCCCCCCCTTTTTTTTTAGGGAGAATGGGAGAATTGTCCTTGGGTTCTTACTGGTAGGGTGGGGGTCTTGGGGAAGTTTTCTAGCTTAGATTCGGGTTGCTCTGGGCATCAGTGTGGGGGTTTCGATTAATGCGGAACATGGTGGATTTTGGGATGGGGCTTCAGAAGGTTGGGTTTTGGGGTGGGGAGGTTGGGGGGAGGGAAGTGCAGTGTCTAATAGTTCATATGTTATATTTGGGCCTGAGGTTGGGCGGGGGGTCGTGGGATCACATTCCGGGGAGAGAGGCTAGGACACCTCACTGGTACAAATAATGGCAAGGCTTATCATTAATGGAATTTACTTCCTTTGTCGGCGTACTGGTATAGGTTGAAATGACCACTTTGAAGTTTTCAACTTGGAATGTTGGTGGTATACAGTCTCCGATTAAAAGGCAAAAGCTGTTAAAGGCTCTTAACGATAGGGGGGCCTCCGTTGCTTTCCTACAGGAGACTCACCTCTCAGTGGTAGAACACGCAAAACTAAAAAGATGGTGGGTAGGAGACATTTTGACGCACCAGTAGTGGGTAGGAGGGGGGGAGTGGTGATCCTGATCTGAAAGGGACTGCAATTGGAGACCAAGAGGGTTGTAGTGGACCCAGAGGGCAAGTTTGTTCTGGCCTCTGTGATATTGGAATGACAGCCCCTTTTGTTGTGCAATCTTTATGCTCCTAATGTCTTTGAGAAGAAATTTTTTGTGAGGGTCATGCGTAAGATTCTTGACTTGGGAGATGCGCCGATAAATGGGGGGAGATTTGAATAACGTGGCGGACCCTGCTCTGGATCATTCCAGGCCGACGGAGAGGGAGCTGGCTATGATGGAAAGAGGGGTGAATTTGTTGGGCTCTGCGCTGGGCCTGTTGGATGTATGGAGGACACTTAATCCATTGGAAAGAGATTATACGCATGTATCTAGAGTTCACTCCACGATGTCTAGAATAGATTACCTGCTGCTCTCAAGGGAACTCTTAACCCAGGTGGTGGATGTAAGGATAGGTCCAATAATGATCTTAGACCATGCTTGGGTAGAGCTGAGGGTGCAAGGGAGAGGTTCCTCGGCTTCAGGGGGTGCTTGGAGATTTCCTTCCTTCTCTACAGAGACCGGTCTTGCTTTCCAAGTGGCAGCTTTATAGGGATACTAATGAAACTCATAGGACCAACCCAATCCTTTGTTGGGAGGCGGCGAAGGTGGTCTTCGAGGGGACATCATATGTTAGTTTTCAGAGGAAAACGAGGCGCAGGGAGGTGCTTCATTTGGAAGGTAAGGTAACATCACTCCGTAAACAATGTGGGGCAGAACACTCCTTGTGGATAAAAATGCAATGTTAGAAGCTCAGCAAGCACTGAATGAACTTTTGCATGCACAGGCGAAGAAGTCTTGGGCATATTATAAGTTTCAGCTTTATCGGTTTGTGAATAAGAGTGGCAGACTCTTGGACAAGCCCTCGCATGGCAGCTCAGGGCATTATAACATATCCACGATACTAGACCCGAGGGGAGTTAGGAAGCATGAGGATGGGGCTATTAATAAGGTTCTCTCTGAGTTTTTTGCTAGGCTTTATGAGCCTCAGTCACCACCACCCGTGGCCAGTGAGATATATTTATCTAGTTTGGAGTTGCCAAGGGCTTCAGAGTCGGATTTAGTCCAGTTAAATGCACCTATAATGGTGGAAGAAGTGGAGTTGGTAATTAGGCAGAGTGCCTTGGGTAAGGCCCCAGGACCGGATGGCTTGTGTAACGAGTTTTACAAACTATTGCAGACGGACATAAGTCCAGTTCTGGTGGAAGTTTTTAATAGCGGTATTCAACGGTAGCAGCTGTCGTGGGGAGGTGGGTTCCCTTTGAGGTGGGCACGGGAATCGTTTCGCTATTTAGGTATACAGCTGTCAATGGATCCAGCGCTTCTGTACAAGATTAATGTTACAAGGTTGATTAGAGAGACAAAGAAACAGTTGTTGCTTTGGTCTACTCTCCCATTGTCTTTTTTGGGTAAGCTACATCTTTTCGAATGATTGTTTTCCCGAGATGATTGTATGTGTTACAAACATTGCCTATTTGCTTACTGTGGCGCAATCTTGTGTTACTGCAGCAGATGATGGTAAAATTCTATTGGGGGGGGGCAGAAACCCAAAATGAGGTGGCATTATTTGACAGGCCCCCCAAAATCAGGAGGCTTGGGATTTCCCGACCTTCGTAAATATAATCATGTATGCTTGCTTTGTCATTTCAGGGATTGGTTGTGAGTACCACAACATACACTGATGTCTTGCTAGAAAAGGCTTTTTTTTTCATCCATGGCACCTGAACTATCTGCTCCACTCCCAGGAGAAGATTGCCGGACAGAATTCATGGAAGTGTCTTGCTCCAACCCCTCTGGACTTTATGGAGGGACATGCTCCCACTGTGGAAGCAGTGTCCATCCAGTAGTGTATGGCTGCCCTTGTAGGGGAACGCGGACTTCATGCCAGGCGGGGAGAATAGAATTTTTCAAATTTTGAGAGAGAATGGGGTAACTTTGCTGGAAAGATTAGTTAAGGAGGGTGGGTCCCTGTTATCTTCTCAAGCATTTGTAAATCAATGTTCACAAGGCCCAGCAGTGATTTTTGCTTATTACCAGCTATCTCACTATGTCCTCTCTTTGCCAGAGGGCAGCCTGTCACCAAGGTTCGGGCGCCAGTTGAGAGAATTTTTGGAAGGGGATGCCTGAGGCCAAATATCGATTTCCTGGTTTCACAGAGCTAAGCAGGAAGAGTCCAGATAGGAACCTGCAAGAAGTGGCGGATCAGTGGAGTAGGATGGTGGGTAGACAATATCAGCACAGCTGCTATTGACTTCTCTTAAGAGTGGCTTTCATTTGGTACATAGTGCAGAACTTCAGGAATGCCACTTTCGGACAATGCATAGGGCGTATTTTTCCCAGAGACAGGCCTTTCATGTGGGGATGTTGCAGAAAGTGTAAGAAACCTGTTTTTAATACAACAGAAATCTGAGGGTAAAAAAAGCGAAGAGTGTAAGATGACATCTAGATATCTAAAAGATGGTACAGGCATGATAGGCCTGTAAAGCAGGGTCAGAACACAAGATGGAACAGGTGCTGAACCTGTAATCCAGGCTGCAACTGTTTTACCTGGGTTTAACACCAGCCAATCTTCCTGAAGCCATGCGTAGCTTTATCTAGACGTGTCTGGAGTGGAGGCAGATCAAGTGATGCAGGACTATATAATGAATGAGAAGGAAATCGTTGACACAGGAATAATCACTGATACCAGAAGATTGGATCGAAAGGGCTAAGGGACTAATGAAAAGATTAGAACTGAACCCTGAGGAACCCCACCAGAAAGTGCAAAGGAGGATGAAGTAGATGAATCTTGACCCACCTTAAAAGTGCGATGTGACAAAAAAGATTGAAACCAGTGAAAAACTGGTCCTGCAATTCCAAGGGAGCTTAGGGGGTCTTTTACTAAAGCTTAGCTCATTATCTGATCGATAAGATCCAATGCTGATGACATCTGCCAGTGCAATTTGACCTACTTCTAGATGACGACTGCAACTCGCTTAGGAGAGCCGCAAGGACTGTTTCTGTGCTAAAGCCTGAATGGCTAGGGTGACGTGCGTTAACTGATTCCGCGTGTGTCTGTAACTGCGAAAATACCACTGATTCAATCAGTTTTGAAAGAAATGGAAGGTTGGAAACAGGACGATATTTTTTCCCTGTAAGGGAACTAGCTCAAATTTTTTGAGAATAGATCGTTGAGTTCAGAGAGGACAATACCGAGAGTCAAACTATTAGAAACCATGGAAACCATTACAGAGTGTAATCCTGTAGATGGTTGCAGTAACCAGGAGGAGGAAATAGGATCCAATAGACAATATGTAATATGCAAATTGTGGAGAATTTTGATTAATGAAGTAATTAAAGAAGGCCAGGAAGATGAGAAGGTTGAGGGTGCTGACAGATTCAACGTATCATCTGTAAGAGGTTGGAAAGTGGCCTGAAGTGACTTAATTTTGGAAGAAAGCAAGACGCTAAAGTCTCAGGGAATGACCTGGCTAAAAATGGAGGAGTAGTAAGTTTCTTAAATATCGCAAAGAGTCGTTTTGTGGAATTAGATTTTTCACTACATGAATCTGTCATAAGTACATAAGTACATAAGTAATGCCATACTGGGAAAAGACCAAGGGTCCATCGAGCCCAGCATCCTGTCCACGACAGTGGCCAATCCAGGCCAAGGGCACCTGGCAAGCTTCCCAAACGTACAAACATTCTATACATGTTATTCCTGGAATTTTGGATTTTTCCAAGTCCGTTTAGTAGCGGTTTATGGACTTGTCCTTTAGGAAACCGTCCAACCCCTTTTTAAACTCTGCTAAGCTAACCGCCTTCACCACTTTCTCCGGCAACGAATTCCAGAGTTTAATTACACGTTGGGTGAAGAAAAAGTTTCTCCGATTTGTTTTAAATTTACTACACTGTAGTTTCATCGCATGCCCCCTAGTCCTAGTATTTTTGGAAAGCGTGAACAGAAGCTTCACATCCACCTGTTCCACTCCACTCATTATTTTATATACCTCTATCATGTCTCCCCTCAGCCTTCTCTTCTCCAAGCTGAATAGCCTAGCCTCCTTAGTCTTTCTTCATAGGGAAGTCGTCCCATCCCGCTATCATTTAGTCGCCCTTCGCTGCACCTTTTCCAATTCTACTATATCTTTCTTGAGATGCGGAGACCAGAATTGAACACATACTCAAGGTGCGGTCGCACCATGGAGCGATACAACAGCATTATAACATCCTCACACCTGTTTTCCATACCTTTCCTGATAATACCCAACATTCTATTCGCTTTCTTAGCCGCAGCAGCACACTGAGCAGAAGGTTTCAGTGTGTTATCGACGACGACACCCAGATCCCTTCTTGGTCCGTAACTCCTAACGTGGAACCTTGCATGACGTAGCTATAATTCGGGTTCTTTTTTCACATGCATCACCTTGCACTTGCTCACATTAAACATCATCTGCCAAACGTGCAAAATTTAAAAATTGGTATGCGTCCATTTTGGGTCTGAGACCTTACAGCCACCCACTGCCTTAGCAACAAAACACACCTCAGCATGATAGGCAGTAAAGTAACACTTTTAACTACCCAAAGATTACAACAGCACATGGTATGCAAGGTTTTATTTATGTATGCAGATTTAATATACCACCATTCGAAGAATATTCAAGCGCTATACATCATAAGTACATAAGTATTGCCATCTGGGAAAGACCAAAGGTCCATCGAGCCCAGCATCCTGTTTCCAACAGTGGCCAATCCAGGTCACAAATACCCGGCAAGATCCCAAAAATGTACAAAACATTTTATACTGCTTATCCCAGAAATAGTGGATTTTCCCCAAGTCCATTTAATAACGGACTATGGACTTTTCCTTTAGGAAGCCGTCCAACCTTTTTAAACTCCGCTAAGCTAACCACCTTTACCACATTCTTTGGCAACAAATTCCAGAGTTTAATTACACGCTCAGTGAAGAAAACGTTTCTCAGATTCGTTTTAAATTTACTACATTGTACCTTCTTAGTCCTAGTATTTTTGGAAAGCATGAACAGACGCTTCACATCTACCCGTTCAACTCCACTCATTATTTTATAGACCTCTATCATATCTCCTCTCAGCCGCCTTTTCTCCAAGCTGAAGAGCCCTAGCCGCTTTAGCCTTTCCTCATAGGGAAGTCGTTCCATCCCCTTTATCATTTTCGTCGCCCTTCTCTGCACCTTTTCTAATTCCGTCCAAACCTTTTTTTAAAACTCCGCTAAGCTAACCGCCTTTACCACATTCTCTGGCAAGTTACAGTTCCTGATGTTTCTAGATCAACACAATTTTGTAGAAAGGCCTTGGACTTTGAAGGTAATCATTATGGAGTTCTTTTACCAAGCTACGGCAGCATCTCTAGTGCACGCTGATTAGCACGCGCCAAACGCCACAGACCCCATATGGGCATCTCTAGCGTCCAGCACGTGCCAATCTAAAAACGCTACCGCAGTCCAGCATGAGAAATAAGATTTTTTTTAGCTGCTCGAAGTTGGGAAGTGTATTATTGACGCACCCTACAGCAGAATCTAGCAGCTTCCTCTGTTCTATGCTTGCACCATTAATAGTTGACTTAATGTTTCCTGTGTGGTGGAAGGCGGGGATAGTGCTGGGCAGACTTATAAGGTCTGTGCCCTGAAGAGAACAGGTTCAAATCAAAGTAGGGTATACACAAAAAGTAGCACATATGAGTTTGTCTTGTTGGGCAGACTGGATGGACCGTGCAGGTCTTTTTTTGCTGTCATCTACTATGTTACTATGTTACTAAATAAACATATCACAAATAGATGTGATATATTACTGCTACCTTGACTGCCATGGGGCATTCATCCAAAAATGGACCAGACTCTGCAATAAATCCCATTAGTTGAAGTAATTATTATTAACTGAAGACCAATGAATGAGCTTCCACTAGAACTCTGTTTTGCCAGTATAGGCAGCTGGGGTTCTGCTTCATAGAGGATTTGCAGAGACCTCTAGTGGCTCCACTAAGATACTGCACTTGGACTTGAAAATACCCCACAGCTTCTGGAATAAGGGGAGGGCTCTCCTATCCAGTGAAGTAATGGTGAGAGGAGACCCATCTTTGAGGGAATAAACTGTGGTTGTGACTGGTAGCCACCTTTGAATTTCTTTATCTTTAGCTCCTGCTTCCTTGGCTAGCCCAGCCTTTGCTATTATGTAAGAGAGAGGCAAGTCCACCGAAACAAAATGAAAGAATAATTAAAGTGGGCACATAAACAAGAACTCAGAGAGCTGTATATTTTGAAAATTGTGTGGAAACCTGTGAGACTTTGCACAGACGACGTGCATAGAAAACTCCCTCATGCTCCACCAATGGTATTATACTTTGGGAAGTGTGATGACGTAAGAGAAAGTGTATTCTGCTAATCCCAAGGTCCATGTCCTAACAAAGGGAAATGGGAGTGTCGTAGTGTCCTGTGGGTAGAAACACTGAAAATAGGAGAAGAATGAAATCTAGTGGGACGATTCCGAAATATGAATTGGAGAGCCCAGGTTTAAACTTTATCTGTTGGCTCCATCCTCCTGGCTCTCATCACAGTGAAAGGGAGAGACCTCCAGCTCTGTGCCCTGAATTTATAGACTCCTCGAACGCAATAAAGTTACAGAGGCTCTGAGAGCTGACCAGTGTGCAGAAGTGTCACCCAGACCTCTGCCCTGTAACTGATGCTGAGGGAATGGGAACCCACCCCCTACTACTACTACTTATCATTTCTATAGTGCTACTTGACAGAGCTTACAATCTAATCAGGACAGACAAACAGGACAAACTGAAGGAGAAAGGGGAAAGCTGTGACCCTTATTTAATATTTACATCTGGGCATCCTGAGGATTCATCTTCATCAGTGGAAGTCCTCAACATCATCTAAGGTTAGAAGAAAGAAGCATGTGCACACCATCTTGAAAAGTAGGCTACTGGACAAATAGAATCCCTTCCATATCCTATACTCCACTGAGGACCAGACAGCCGTCTGTCCTGTGATCATTGAGATCATCAGGAAAAAAGATAAACAATGGATACAGCAGGATCCTCAGGTTAAGAACATAACTACATAAGTACTAAATGTTGCCATACTGGGACAGACTGAAGGTCCATCAAGCTCAGTCAGCATCCTGTTTCCAACAGTGGCCAATCCAGGTTACAGGTACCTGGTAAGATCCCAAAACAGAATACATTTTATGGTGCTTTTCCAGAAATAAACAGTGGATTTCCCCAAGTCCATTTTAATAATGGCTTATGGACTTTTCTTTTAGGAAGCTATCCAAACCTTTTTAAAACCTTGCTAAGCTAACTGCTTTTAGCACATTCTCTGGCAACGAATTCCAGAGTTTAATTACACTTTGAGTAAATCAATAGAAATCAAACAAAATAAAACATGGAAAAGAAAATAAGATGATACCTTTTTTATTGGACATAACTTAATACATTTCTTGATTAGCTTTCGAAGGTTGCCCTTCTTCGTCAGATCGGAAATAAGCAAATGTGCTAGCTGACAGTGTATATAATTGAAAACATTCAAGCATTACTATGATAGTCTGACAGGGTGGGAGGATGGGGGGGGGTCGAGGTATGCATGGGGACATCAAAGCATATCATTGATATTCTAACAGGATGGGTGTGGATAGGTGAGGGGTGGGGTGATCAACAGAGACATACAGTTTATGGTTTATAATGGGCTAGGAACCCCAGGTCCTTGTTAAGTCCATATCATTGATGAATATCAATGATATGCTTTGATGTCCCCATGCATACCTCCGACCCACCCCCATCCTCCCACCCTGTCAGACTATCATAATAATGCTTGAATGTTTTCACTTATATACACTGTCAGCCAGCACATTTGCTTATTTCCGATCTGAGGAAGGGCGACCTTCGAAAGCTAATCAAGAAATGTATTAAGTTATGTCCAATAAAAAGGTATCATCTTATTTTCTTTTCCATGTTTTATTTTGTTTGATTTCTATTGATAACCTTAAGAGTGGACTAACACTGCTACCACACTCCTCTACTTTGAGTAAAGAAATATTTTCTCCAATTCATTTTAAATTTACTACTTTGTAGCTTCATTGTGTGCCCCCTAATTCTAGTATTTTTGGAAAGAGTAAACAAGCGATTCACGTCTACCTGTTCCACTCCACTCATTATTTTATAGACCTCTATCATATCTCCCCTCAGCCGTCTCTTCTCCAAGCTGAATAGCCTTAGCCGCTTTAGCCTTTCCTCCTCCCAAATCCTACTAAAAAAAACCTTACCTGTGGATACTGAGCAGAGGATTCCTTACTCAGAGCCCAATTCATGTATGGTCAAAGCCACACATTGTACAGGCATTGTTAACTCAGATTTTCTGGCTCCTGAGGACACCCCTCCTTCTACTACCTTCACCGCTGAGCCAAGTGCCAAGCAATGGTCACTGGCCTACCCCAAAATGGTATATAGAGGTGTCACATTGCTCCTCGACATCTCTACTGCCAGTGCTGAACACTGTGCTTGACAAAGCAAGGCAGGAATTTGATCGGAGGGTGATATTGATATCCCCTGAAGGCAGGTACTCTCCCTACATCTCCTGCTCAACCAGGATTTTCACCTCCAAACTATCCTATAATGAGTGGAGTTGAACGGGTAGATGTGAAGCCTCTGTTCACGCTTTCCAAAAATACTAGGACTAGGGGGCATGCGATGAAGCTACAAAGTAAATTTAAAACGAATTAGAGAAAATGTTTCTTCACTCAACTTGTAATTAAACTCTGGAATTCGCTGCCAGAGAATGTAGTAAAGGCGGTTAGCTTAGCAGAGTTTAAAAAAGGTTTGGACGGTTTCCTAAAGGGAAAGTCCATAGACCGTTATTAAATGGACTTGGGGAAAATCCACTATTTCTGGGATAAGCAGTATAAAATGTTTTGTACATTTTGGGGATCTTGCCGGGTATTTGTGACCTGGATTGGCCACTGTTGGAAACAGGATGCTGGGCTCGATGGACCTTTGGCCTTTCCCAGTAAGGCAATACTTATGTACTTATCCCATTACGGAGGACGAAGGATTCTAACTTCTGCTGCATAACTGGGGTCGAGGTGGCCTTGGGGGGGGGGGAAAGATTCTCACTTCTCCTTGCATTTCAATGGCATATGGACCCAGGAAACCAGGTAAGACAGCAGTGCTGTTTCCTGTTTCTCACGTGTCCTCACAGTCAGCCATCTTGTTCTGATTCTGTGGCCTCTTTATTCTCCTCCCCCTCCTTATGTACCCTCTCCTTGCCCTACCCTTCTCACCTCTCTTCTTATTTTTCTATCACATTTAAGACCTCCTAGCAACACTATCATACCATATGAAGCCTTCGTAAAATAAATGACTGCATCTCTGCTTCACATTCATCACACGTGTCTTTTCTCATTGCAAGTTTCATGTTCCTCTTTTTATTGCCCATCTGTCCACTGGCATTGTGAGAAAGGCAACGTGAACAGCCAGCCATGTTCACCTACTGCCACAGGCCTCTGAGAAGCAACAAATTATTCCTGCTGTCTATCGAAAGCTTCCACCGCATCTAGACTTTTGCTTCTGCTGATTGGGTTTCCCCAACGGCTGTGACCTGTGAGAACAAAAATTCAATTCCTCAAATTGCTATAGATACTGCTGCCACCGTACCCCCCTCCCCCCTCCCACACACAATGTCAACCTGGGGCTAGAAAGATGAAAGAACAGTGAGTTGGGGAGGGGCATGAGACTGCAGGGGCTGTGCTGGGAGGGAAGGGGAGTACTGGAGACCTGCTGGGGTGCTACTATGCTGGGAGGTAGGGAGAGTGTTGGGGCTAAGGAGTGCTGAAACTTGTAGAGGGCTGTGCTGGGAGGAAGGGAGGGAAGGGGGAGGGAGAAGGGTATGAAGGCTGGAGCTTTGCTGGGAGAGAGGGAAAGGGAGGAGAGATGGAGAGGAAGGGGAGGGCTGCAGTTGTGCTGGGAGAGAGGAAGAGGTCTGAGACTGTGATGGGAGGGAGGAGGGGACTGGGGCTGTACTAGGAGGAAGGGAGGGAAGGGAGAGGGAGAAGGGTATGAAGGCTGGAGCTGTGCTGGGAGAGAGGGGGGAGGAGAGATGGAGAGGAAGGGGAGGGCTGCAGTTGTGGGAGAGAGGAAGAGGTCTGGGACTGTGGAGGGAGGAGGGAGGGGATGGGGCTGTACGGAGGAAGGGAGGGAAGGGGGAGGGAGAAGGGTATGAAGGCTGGAGCTTTGCTGGGAGAGAGGGGGAGGTCTGTGATGGGAGGGGAAATGGGGACTGGGGCTGTACTAAGAGGGAGATGGGTATGAAGGAGGGAGAGGGAGGAGAGAGCTGCAGCGGAGCTGGGAGAGAGGGAGAATATTGGGACTACTTGGGGGATGTGCTGATAGGGGAAGTGGAAGCTTTTATTAGTGTTTTAATATGAATTCAGTTATTTATTATAAAGTCAGTTAAACTTGTAAGAACTTTAATTTAAGCTTTATTAAACTGAATCAAGCAAAAAAATTATCCAAGAAATACTGTTCATGCCATGAGAAGATTGATTAACACCTAATTGCCTCAAAATTCACCTAAATTTCCAAGTAATTACATTAGAATCAGAATCCCTAAATCTATGTAAATATAAGCAGGAAAACAGGTGATGCATCAGGCCTCAAAAAAGATCCAGAAATGGAGAGTAAATGAATATGAAATCAGGGCATAATACACGGAAACAGCAAGAAAGGAGTGTCGAAAAACTGTAAAACGGTAAAACTCATCATTTCAAAGGGCCACAGCAATGTTTCCTCACTGACTCTTAATTAGTAGAGGCAGACTGACCATTGGAACAACAGGGCAGTGCCTGAGGTCCCACACCAGTAGGGGGCACACTCTCCCCTAGCCTCTAGTTTAATGCAAATGAATATGCTAATATGGAGGAAGGGAGAAAGAGCTGGCTTTTTTGGGGAATGACCGTAATGAATATGTATAACAACAACCGTTAGAAATGCAAAAATATCTTTATTCTATTTGTATAAATCTAATCCTCTTGTTCTTATTGTTAACTCATAGTCATAAAAGTCTACCACACACAAATCACTAACATTCTCTCACATTCACACATTGAATTCATCAAATATTACAACCTAATACAGGCATAACAGGACTAATACTGAATATGGAGTATTACATTAAAGCACAGTTACACAACTACTTAACCATGCAGATTGGAACACATAACAATTGAGTCCTTTCCACGTAGCAGAATCTCAACCAGGCTGTATAGACAGTTCCATTCTCGTGGGATTTCAATAAGAGTTACTTTGTATTCAAGCT
The DNA here is from genome assembly GCF_901765095.1 of Microcaecilia unicolor. NCBI lineage: Eukaryota > Metazoa > Chordata > Amphibia > Gymnophiona > Siphonopidae > Microcaecilia > Microcaecilia unicolor. The sequence continues at coordinate 3,509 of NW_021963764.1, read as the reverse complement.
GGATATCCTTTAGTAAACGTGGAGGGGCATAATCGAAGGCCCAACTCCATGGGCGTCTATCTCCGAGAACGGGTACGTGAAGGGGCGGGACAAACCGTATTTTCGGAAAATATGGGCGTCCATCTTTTTCCGATAATACGGTTTGTCCCGCCCCTTCACGTACCCGTTCTCGGAGATACAAAACATTTTATACAGCTGGGCGGTTCGTTTTTTAGCGATAATGCAAGCTGAAGGCATCCAGCTCAAAAACAACCAAATCCAAGGCATTGGGTCGTGGGAGGGGCCAGGATTCGTAGTGCATGGTCCCCCTCACATGCCAGGACACCAACCGGGCACCCTAGGGGGCACTTGTAACAATTTTAAAAAAGTTAACTACCTCTGAAGTCCATAGCTCCCTTCCCTTGGGTGCTGGGCCCCCCAAATCCTCCCCAAAACCCACTGCCCACAACTCTACACATTACCATAGCACTTATGGCTGAAGGGGGGCACCTAGTTGTGGGTACAGTGGGTTTTGGGGGCGGTTTGGGGGCTCCCATTTATCACCACAAGTGTAACAGGTAGGGGGGTGGGCCTGGGTCCACCTGGCTGAAGTCCACTGCACCCACTAACAACTGCTCCAGGGACCTGCATACTGCTGTGATGGAGCTGGGTATGACATTTGAGGCTGGCATACAGGCTAGCAAAAAAAAGTTTTTAAAGTTGTTTTTTTTTTTGGGTGGGAGGGGTTAGTGACCACTGGGGGAGTCAGGGGTGGTCATCCCGATTCCCTCCGGTGGTCATCTGGTCATTTAGGGCACTTTTTAGGGACTTGTTCGTGAAAAAAAAGGGTCCAAAAAAAGTGACCCAAATTCGCGCTAAAAATGCCTTTCTTTTTCGATTATTGGCCGAGGACGCCCATCTCTCCTCGGCTGATAAACACGCCACAGTCCCGCCTTCACCACGCCTCCGACACGCCCCCATCAACTTTGCCCGTTTCGTGACAGATTGCAGTTGAAGACGCCCAAAATCGGCTTTTGATTATACCGATTTGGGCGCCCACGGGAGAAAGACGCCATATCCCGATTTGGGTCGAAATATGGGGTTTTTCTCTTTCGAAAATAAGGCGGATAGTCTTAATTGTAAATGGACGACTATCTTCAACCCTTCCGGGTAAGGACTCCAGGAACTCCAAATTGCTGATACTGTCAACTGTTAGCTACATGTAGTAACCTTCCACATGAAATTATAATACTAGGTAGTCGATACACCAAGGAACCAGGACCTGACATGATCATGTTTAGCTATAATGGGCTAAGAACCTTTGAAGTCAGAATGATTGAATATTTTAACACCCAACAGAAAGGACTTAACAAGGATCTGGGGTTCCTAGCCCATTATAAACCATAAAGCTGTATGTCTCTGTTGATCACCCCACCCCTCACCTATCCACACCGATCCTGTTAGAATATCAATGATATGCTTGATGTCCCCATGCATACCTCCGACCCACCCCCATCCTCCCACCCTGTCAGACTGTCATAGTAATGCTTGAATGTTTTCACTTATATACACTGTCAGCTACGTGCAGGACGTCAGACTCACAGAAACAGAAGCCTGCGCAGCCTTCTTCATGGAATTTTGCTAGTGGAATAGCAACATTCCATGTAGAATCTCCAATAGTAGCAACATTCCATTTAGAATCTCCAATGGTATCTATTTTACTGTCATAGTAATGCTTGAATGTTTTCACTTATATACACTGTCAGCTAGCACATTTGCTTATTTCCGATCTGACGAAGAAGGGCAACCTTCGAAAGCTAATCAAGAAATGTATTAAGTTATGTCCAATAAAAAAAGGTATCATCTTATTTTCTTTTCCATGTTTTATTTTGTTTGATTTCTATAGATTCTACATGGAATGTTGCTAGTGGAATAGCAACATTCCATGTAGAAGTTGGCCCTTGTAGATCACCAATGTGGCCGCGCAGGCTTCTGCTTCTGTGAGTCTGACGTCCTGCACATACGTGCAGGACGTCAGACTCACAGAAACAGAAGCCTGCGCAGGAATGTTGCTAGTGGAATAGCAACATTCCATGTAGAATCTCCAATAGTGGCAACATTCCATGTAGAATCTCCAATAGTAGCATCATTCCATGTAGAATCTCCAATGGTATCTATTTTACTGTCATAGTAATGCTTGAATGTTTTCACTTATATACACTGTCAGCTAGCACATTTGCTTATTTCCGATCTGAGGAAGAAGGGCGACCTTCAAAAGCTAATCAAGAAATGTATTAAGTTATGTCCAAAAAAAAGGTAATCTTATTTCTTTTCCATGTTTTATTTTGTTTGATTTCTATAGATTCTACATGGAATGTTGCTATTCCACTAGCAACATTCCATGTAGAAGTTGGCCCTTGTAGATCACCAATGTGGCCGCGCAGGCTTCTGCTTCTGTGAGTCTGACGTGCACATACGTGCAGGACGTCAGACTCACAGAAACAGAAGCCTGCGCAGGAATGTTGCTAGTGGAATAGCAACATTCCATGTAGAATCTCCAATAGTGGCAACATTCCATGTAGAATCTCCAATAGTAGCAACATTCCATGTTGAATCTCCAATAGTAGCAACATTCCATCTAGAATCTCCAATAGTAGCAACATTCCATGTAGAATCCCCAATTCTAGCAACATTCCACGTAGAATCTCCAATAGTAGCAACATTCCATCTAGAATCTCAATAGTAGCAACATTCCATGTAGAATCCCCAATTCTAGCAACATTCCACGTAGAATCTCCAATAGTAGCAACATTCCATCTAGAATCTCCAATAGTACCATTCCATGTAGAATCCCAATACTAGCAACATTCGTAGAATCTCCAATAGTAGCAACATTCCATCTAGAATCTCCAATAGTAGCAACATTCCATGTAGAATCCCCAATTCTAGCAACATTCCACGTAGAATCTCCAATAGTAGCAACATTCCATCTAGAATCTCCAATAGTAGCAACATTCCATGTAGAATCCCCAATACTAGCAACATTCCACGTAGAATCTCCAATAGTAGCAACATTCCATCTAGAATCTCCAATAGTAGCAACATTCCATGTAGAATCCCCAATTCTAGCAACATTCCACGTAGAATCTCCAATAGTAGCAACATTCCATCTAGAATCCCAATAGTAGCAACATTCCATGTAGAATCCCCAATACTAGCAACATTCCACGTAGAATCTCCAATAGTATCTATTTTACTGTCATAGTAATGCTTGAATGTTTTCACTTATATACACTGTCAGCTAGCACATTTGTATTTCCCATCTGAGGAAGAAGGGCAACCTTCGAAAGCTAATCAAGAATGTATTAAGTTATGTCCAATAAAAAAAGTATCATCTTATTTTCTTTTCCATGTTTTATTTAGTTTGATTTCTATTGATTACCAGACCAAAGAATCACAGTCTGCACAGAGTTTGCAAGGGAAATGTTTTCCCTACTTCTTGGCTAGCCCTTTAGTCCTTCAAACCTGTG